>NC_135531.1:185138791-185746135 GCF_045843805.1 Urocitellus parryii | reverse complement strand
GCAGTGTCCCTCACTGTGCTGGGTGCCCTGGAGGAATTGTATTTGGACTGCTACCCACAATCCAGCAGAGAAGCTCAGAGTCATGTGTGAAGTCATAGCAGATGCCACAAAATGATAAATACACAATGTATTAGCTTCCTAGGGTTGTCATAACAAATTTCCACAAGCTGGATGCCTTCAAATAAAAAAAAAATTTTTTTCCTAATTCTGGAGGTCAGGAATACAAAATTGATGCACTAGGAGAGCCAGGGGCTTTCTTAAAGTTCAGGTTATCAATCTGTCCTCGCCTCTTCCTAAATTCCATGGCTCCCAGCACTTTTGGGGGTTCCTTGGCTTGTAGACACATTACTCCAATCTTTGCCTCTTTTTTTAAATATGATCTTTCCTCTGTGAGTCTGCATCATAACCACTTTTGATACAGACATCAGTGATGGGACTTAGAGCCTGCTCTAATTCCAGAGTGAGTTCACCTTATGATTAACTAATCACATCAACAAACTCCTATTTCCAAATAGCATCACTGAAGTTTCAGGTGTATGTGAATTTTATAAGAGCACTCTTCAATTTTCCTTAGCCAATCTATCCGTGTATAAGTTCAAAAGTGACCAAAAGAAAAAGAGTTTAATCTTACAGTTTCTAACTAGACTTCCATTGAATAAGAGTGACTTTGTGAATCTTCTCTTGTTTTCTGCTTTACATTATAGACTATCTGTCCTCAAAATAGACTAATGTGTCTTTAATAAAAATTTCTTGAGGCAGGTAAGCCCCTGATTGTTTATCTTCACAAGCCTTCTGCAAGGAATTACTTAGATATTAGGGTTTCTTTATTTACAACATTATTGCAAACTCTAAGTCATCTAAATTCCTAAAGACCATGAACTTGTACAATCATTCGAGGCTTACAACCAAAGTGTCATCTACAGCATGCTTAAACTTTAAACTTAAAGAATACTCACCATCTCCTGAGTTAACATCAGTTAAGGAACATCCAGCATCAACTAATATCATTACCCATCCTCAAGTCACACATATTCAAAAGGTAATGGTCTTCCTTAATTTGTTTTCTTGCTGAGTTAATTATAATTTTCTCACTCTGAATTGATTGCCCCTAGCAGGACATTGATCACATAATTTATTATAAAAATCAACACATTTTTTAAAGCAAAAAAAAAATTGACTCTATTACTAGTTACACTAGAAGGATAGGTACCAGCATGGTATTTTGCTGAGTAAACTCAGAAGATTCATCAGTCAATAAATCTATTGACTGATATCTTATGTCCCCAATACATTAAGTCCTGTGTTTCAGTCAATTTGATGGCATTTCTATTAATTTCTGGGCAGTTAAATGATGTTACATGTCCTTTTTCCACCACTCAATTTTAAGACTTGTCACAATATCTACGATTCATTGAAAATGACATGGCTTTTAATTATTAAAAACCAGCATTTACTGAATAAAAGCTATGTACTTCCAATGAATTTGTTCATTTGAATAAGATTCAGTATTAGAGGCTCAAAGAGATATGGTGACTTTGAAAATAAAAAAAAAAGGGGACTGGGGTACATCTTCTTTTTTCAAATCCCTTATCACTTGTTTCTCATACCTCTCATAGAGGGTTCTTTAAGTTTCATCAAATAGGGATGAGTTTGAAGTAGGTGCCTTCAACAATTTAAGATCTTTCTTAGACCTCATTCCTGTTCCCATCTAGGTCCATAATCTGTTCTTCACTGGGTTCTCCTTGCTACCTAGCCTTTTTCTGGTGGGGGTTAAGGGGGCGGGGGAGAATATCTATCATCTACAGTTTGGTCTAAAACCTGGTGCTACCTAAGCCTTTGAGTAACAACATGTTTCCTTCTATGGGAATCTTTGTTAGATGATATCTTTGGTGAAAAGAGAAGGAACCTGTGTCCACAGGGAAACAAATTGCAAACAGCCTTGTGCTTCCAGAAATCAGTCAAAAAAATCATTATTTTGAGTCACTTCTTTTGACCACCTAGCCAGTCCATTCTGAAACAAATGCACAACAGCTCTGCTGTTACCTAGTGTTTCAAGAAGGGATGTAGATAAATGATTCCTCAGATTCTAGGCCTCCAGCAAGATGCCCAACATAACATCCTTTCCTCAACCAAGTCCCCAGCTCTCATTGTAAAGCTATGCTCAAATGATTTTCCTGAGAACTGACTTAAACAAAACGCCAGAAGCTTCAAATCTGCTCATTGTTAAATTCCTGGCCCTCCAGGTGGGTTACCTTGTTTACAAACCCACTTACATTTCCTGGCATGTTTCTTAGTAACTCCTGTCCACCCACAGAATGGCAGATGCTTCATCCATCCTGGGAGCAAGAAAAGCAGCACCACCCCAACAGGGAAATGCTCATCTATTCATAAGGGCCCTACCCTCTTCATTTATCAGCAGGTACCTGCAGGCCATAGCCTCTGGAATTTGCAAATGCCACTGGCCTAGCAAAATATACCCTAGAACATAAGCTGTGTTAATTTTAAGGTACTTGACATCTTACATTTAAGGGAAGAAAGCTGCCTTTTGAGATTCTGACACAGTTTTGGTCAGCATTCATTCTTTATTTCAAGTTGAGATTCAAATACTGTTCATTTGAGTACTTCTTATATATTAGGGACATTGGAAGTCTACATAGATCACCTCAATGAATTTTTATAGTACTCTGTTGGAGCTTTTATAAACATTGTACAGATGTGAACTCTGAGAATCAGAGATACAAAATGCTGCTTGGAGCTATATGATTAGTACAAAGCAGAGATTCAAACTCAGATTTGCCTAAATCCAAAGTTCATGCTCCAAATCCGCTCATAAAGGAGAGTTTTATTAAGTACACTTAAATTAAAAGAGTTTCAAATGAAACAATATAATCCTCCTCTGGTTTGAATAAAAAAATCCTCCCTTCCCCTCATCTTCTTATCTAAATCCCTGGGGTACAGTCATAGGTTACCAAGAGCATTGTATTTATTGTTGAATAAACAAAGGTAGTTCAAACTGAAAATAATTCAGAACCTGCTATGCTTATGAGTCCAACAAGCATAAGTAGTATCCAATTATGCCGAAACACATTAATTTATTTTCTTTGTCTACTGTTTTCTTGTTTAAATGAGAAAATCACATAAGTCATTAAACACCAGAGCAATACAATCAACAAACACTTAATATGTTCCTTTATCAGGGGTATACTGATTAGAGGAAGAGAAAAATTATGATTGTGTCCAAGAATTGTTGTTATTATGTTTTAAAGTAAGGTTGCTGGCACATCTGTATTTGCAAGTAAGGAACTGTCTTGTTTATTATGATTGTGTCTTGTGTAGCCCGAGACAAAGGCTAGAAGTTCAACTGCCTCCAACTGAAATTACAGCCCTGCTACTCTTCCTGAAGCAAGGCTTGTGATTAACTCCAGGAACCCTATTGACCACCTTTAAATGGGGGTAATCTCTCCTTTGCAGGACAGATCTTAGAAAAGTATTTAGCACAAATGTGACTCATAGTAGATGCTTAGTATATATTACTAGCGCCATGGTTTATAACAGGCTTTAAAAAGGTGGATTTAAGAAAAAAAAAAAAATAGCAAGACTCATTTTCAATTCTATGAAATAATCCTTCTTATTCATGGATAAATCAACTCCACATGTCCTTTTTTTCTTCTTTTTTTAGTACCAGGCATTGAACTCAAGGACACTAAACTACTGAGCCACATCCACAGATATATTTGGTACTTTTACATAAAGATAAGGTCTTACTGAGTTGCTTAGCACCTTTCTATCCCTGAGACTGGCTTTGAACTTGTGATTCTCCTGTCTTAGCCTCTGGAGCCGCTGGGATTACAGGCATGCACCACATTGCCTGGCTCTGCATGTCCTTATTAACATAAATCTAATGTACAGAGGAATTAATTCATGAAGTTTTCATGTAACTCCCATGGCAAATGTTGCCTCCTTAAACCTGACTGAGAATTGTCTGTGTCCATGGAGTTAGGAGTGGAGAAAACAGAAATTGTTGTGTTGTCTCTCTTTCATTTCTGCACTTCATTAAGACACTGGCAGGGAATAGCACAAACTTGCAGTAATTTGGCATCACGTATGCTACCATTATTGTGATATTTAATTATAAGATCAAGATTTTTAATACAAAATAAATGGACTCAAAAATTTCAAAACATTTTAATAGCTAAAAACTTTTTTGAAAGAACAGATTTATAGTTAATGAGAAATCAAGATGAAACATGATGAAATTTAATGATACATATGTATATATACACACACAGAACTTATATATTATTAGAATTTATTTAAATATATACAAATATATTTAAATTTATCAATATGAATGCATATAATTTAACTATATACATTTGTATCTTTAATACTAAAATGTACGTATATATATATATATATATATATACACACACACACACACACATACACATTAAGGTAATATATCCACTTTAGCTTAAATACTAGGATCACATTCTAAAAACAAAGTTTTCATTAACATCCTCACATTAAATAAAGCCAAATGTATGATTTCAAGTTTCCAGGAAAATTGGTTTTGATGAATTCCTATTGATTTTTCAAACTTAGAGTCCTCAAATTTTTTTTGTAACTTTGCAGTTATTTTTTTTAAGATAGAGTGAGAGAGGAGAGAGAGAGAGAGAGAGAGAGAGAGAGAGAATTTTTAAATATTTTTATTTATTTATTTATTTATTTTTTAGTTCTCGGTGGACACAACATCTTACGTGGTGCTGAGGATCGAACCCGGGCCGCACGCATGCGAGGTGAGCGCGCTACCGCTTGAGCCACATCCCCAGCCCTTTGCAGTTATTTTTAAAACCTCTCTATGATGTCATGCAAAGAAAGATTTTGCATTTTCTCACCTGATAATTTGGCTTTCCATTACAGAAAATTGACAAAGCCATTTATTGAGTTGTCATCTAATTGTTTCAGAAATTATTCATTAAGTGACAAATCCATTAAAAAAAAAAAAAACCTCCACCATGTTATGTGGAATAAGAGGAGGTGTATAAAGAAGCATAAGCTCTAAGTCAGGTCTTCCTAGTCACCTGCTTCTCCCTAGGTACATCTCAGAGGGAAGGTGGCATGGACTGAGCAGGGAAGAGTGGTTGACCATCGCTGTCATCACCAGAAGCGTACTTGCATGTGCATACCTATAGTACCAATGCAGCCAGGTATTTCTGTGTGAGAGCAGTTTTGGACCAGCCAGCTTGGTGGAAGGGGTTTCCAGGGTTTGGTCTGCAAGCAGAGCTATTGAGCAAGCACTTGTTGTCCCTTTAAATTATCTATTCATTAAGTTGGCTTAAGATGCCACTCCTATAATCACCTTCATAAATTCTCACATTCCTATAGAAGTCATATGGACATAATGTCTGAAACACAACATAACATCTCACAGAACCACACACAAGTTGAGAAAGATTGGGGAGACCAAGGCATGAAAGCAAAAGGAAGAAAAGTTTCACCTCTTTGGAGTAACATGGATGTGGATCATGGATGTCTCCACCAGCAAAGTGTTTTCCTTTCTCTCTCCTACACTCAGATTGTCCATATCTGTGGATAGTGGACTCACTGTGTAGACTAGAACAAAGCACTAACGTGCACATGTTTACTTCCCTAGCCCTTATCCATGCCTTGTACTCTGTTTCACCATCTGTTATTGGAACTCTGATCATCTCTTATTGTAACATGCCATAGAGGAAGGAAGACTGGACGAAACTTGAAACATGTCAAAGTCAAAATCACTTCTGGAAAAGAATTATAGCACTTAACTCTACCAACAAGTCAGAAACTTCATACTTTCACCTGTATGCGCATCTGGACATAGTCTCATCGAACACCTTTCCATGCATCTATCTTACCTGTTGTGGGAGAGATGTCTACATCTACTTTTAAAGCCTCCCTAATTTATTGCATGCAGAATGAGCTTAGCAGATGTTTGATACCCTAAATTACAATCAGATAAGACAGGATGTTAGAGGTGTATGATTCTCAGGGATAGTTTTTTTAAGTACAAGTCCCTTCCCAAACAAAAAGCACCTATGATGTTCATTAGTGAAAATAACGTTCTCTCCATTCTTAGGGCTCCTTCCCTGTTCTAGTAATATTTTTGTGTGAGGGGAAAATTTCTGGAAAAAGTCTCGAAACACTAAATCAAAGAATTATTCTGAAGGCAAGTGTAAGATGTGAGATGCAGTGGCATAATTCAGGATCTACCATGGCGGCTCCCTTTGTTGATAGCAGTGGGAAGGACAATCTCCTATATGAACAGTTGCAATCCCTCAGGTATGTGAAACAAATTATCCACTTTGCTCACCTTATTTTGTTTGGCCTTTCTCCTTTTATTAGTATATATTAGTTAACTTTATTTCCAACTAACATTAGGCAAACAAAACTGGAACTCCTAGATAACAGTCAGAAACTTGTTACCATGTTGTGTTTTTTCCTTAATATCAATTGCCGTGTTGTGACAATGAATTTAATAAATTTATTAAAGATTGTTTTTCTTTGAACTTTTTTTTTTTTTATGCTGGAGAGACTCTTTGGCTCCTAAGTTTTCTGCAAAGCCTGGACTCTTTCCATCTGGCTAGAGCCCAGTAGACACCTGGGGCTTCAGATTGGGCATAGAGTTTTATTCTTTAGGCGTCAGCAACTCCCTCAGGTGCTTCTTCTACCTCTCTGGTCTAGTACTAGGACTCTGAGCTAATTGTCTTTAATGAGCCTGTTTTGGGTAACTATCTTAGTCTGTAACCACAAGGACATCTTACCTTCTCCACTGAGCATTTAGTTTATTAAAAACTGCTGACTTATTAAGCTTCCCTTCTTCATTATATACAAACCTCAAAAGAAAGCAATCTCTGACAGCTGTCATTCTCTGGGTATCTTCACCAGGTGTCCCACCTGCACCCACCTTTAACAGCCATAATAGCCCTTGTTGTTTTAGTCTGTGCTTAACTCCTCCAATTTGAAGTTCAAACAATGGTTCTTAAACTGACGTCCCAACTAGAAGCCCCAGCATCATGCCACCTGGGATTTTATTAGAAATGCAAACTTTCATCCTGCCCCAGACCCACAGGATCAGAAGTTCTGCAGGTGGGGCCCAGCAAGCTGTGTCTTAACAAGCCCTCTGGGACATTTTGATGCATGTTCATTTTTTGAGAATCTCCCCTTTATAGATCACATGGATTAGCATCCCCATTATACTCCCTTTTCAAAGGAGGAAAATGCACCTCCTAGGGATTTAGTAATCTATCAGAGTCACAGAATCTCTGTTAGACTTCAAAGCTGAGATAACATATGGAAGGAAACAACAACAATGAAACACAATTTGCACAATAGTTAAAAATTCAGTGAATAAAGGATAGTTTAAAAGATCTTTTCCTCATTCTTTATATCTAACATAATTCAATACATTTAGATTCTAAAAACCCAAAGGAAACTAATGCTTCTGCATGTCAAATTTGAAATATTAACTCTGATTTCTCCTAATCAAAGGTGGGTGTCTCCAAATGCTCACAGGTTTATACATATTGCAAATACAATTATAAGTAGAGTTTCCTGTGAATCACTAAATACCTTAACAATAAGATTAATTTAATAGCAGTGGATTTAGGAGAATTAATTTTAAGCAGATCATCCTTCTTACTTTGATATCAGCTGCTGGATCCTATCCCATTACAAATGCAACCAGTTTATAGGGGACTGCAAACATCTGTTCTTGCCTAGAAAGTGTCCATATGAATATTAATCCTGAAGACTGCATGTTGACTCCCTGTCCATGGGATGTGTTTAAATGCCACATGTGAAAATGTATGAGAGCATTTTCTCCTTAAAAGGAATAGACCCCTTGTGGGGAAGTTCTCTGAAACCTCTCAGCAAATTCTCACATTAAGATGGGGAAACAGATGGGCCTCAGTGAGGAAGTTTCTAAGGCTAAGTGTGGAACCAGAGGGCTGGAGAGAAACCTGCTGATGCTGGGGCAAAGACCAGCTGTTGCTTTCCCAGTGCTCATTGGAGAGTTGTTCTCTCTTCCTTCTTTCTTTGGTGTTTCATCCAGCAATAAGACTGTCTAAGGTCAGCCAAAGAACTAAGGACAGAACCACTGAGGCAACTCAAGAAGAATACTGGGCTTTGAGGGTCTTTACTGGATTGTCTTAAACTGGTTCCATAGAGAAGTCCAAACTTCATCTCCATGTATTTTCCACTGTACACACAGGATGGTCCATAACCAAGAAGTCTAAGCAAGGCAGTATAGAAGAACTTGTGTAATGGATCTGGAAGATTCTAGATATACACCTTCCCTAAAAGGGAAGAAAATGTCAATATAGAGAGGCTAAGTTACGTTTCCAAGGTCGATGAAGCCATTGCTAGTGCAACTGGAAGCTGGCCTTAATCAAAAGCCTCTGTGTTTCCCTCTGACCCTATTTTCTGTTGGTTTGTCACATGGTGATAAATTACTTTTGTACTGGAGGACTCCATTAAATCTGAAGTTAGATCCTCTGTATGCTAAGTTCTTATTGAGCTTTTAATTAAGTCCAACTATTAATTAATCTCTGTTTTAAAAGTTTATATGTGTGAAAGAACAAATGAGAGGGCTATTAACAAAATCATGGCAAATATATTTAATATGCAGATTCCTACATGTAGCCTTTGTTATCAACCAACAAAGTGTTAAAACAAAATGGCTAACAAATGACACAACACTCTTAGATGATAGCTTAAAAAAGATGGTACTGGTATATACATTCTGTCAAGTCTCTCTCTTCAGATTTATCTTGTATTACTGGTCAGGGAAATCTTGTATCTGAATTTATTATTTCTTTGTGTTTCAAATGCAATTTGATGTCTTCCTGTAGGGCTTCTTATACTATTTTTTTTTCTTGCTGTGAATGTTTCTCCCTTCCTATCATTTTATTTTCCTGTCTTCTTACATGGACTGAATTTGTATTAGGCATAAAACACTCTGTAACTGCTGAGAAACCAAAGAAACTTAAACATGGTCCCTGCCCATTAAACTCATCTAAGTCCTTGCCAGTCATGCACTCCCAGGCACACCCTCTCCAACAGCTTTGCACATGTGAACTGCCATCAGCACTATTCACATAAGCACATGCTGTGTCGAAATGTCATTTATTTCTCTCATTAATCATCCTATGCATTCAGGGGAGGAAGGGACCACATCTTAAGTCCCTTAGTATGCCCAGCAACTAGTGCGGTGCTTGGCGTATAATGAGAGCTTAAAAGATATATGTTGATGGTAATGAGATTCTCTCTCTCAAATTGTTTTCTGAAATTGGTAGGCTTAAAATACTATATCAAACAGTGATCAATACTCAGGAAGTTCTAAGCTAAATTGGCAGAATAAATGTGTATAAATCACGAAGATAGGAGAGCATCTCCCAGAGAATTTGGAAGTCACTCAAGGATGAAATCGGGGAACTGATGACTAAAATGTATAATCCATTCTTTCAATTGACCTCTGTGTGGGAATATGCAGGCCCTCTCTGTTGACAGACTCCAGAGAGCTACAAGAGATCAGAGGCCATCATATTGCATAGGCCAAAAGATTCCATGGTATAGGACTTGATGGGTCTTGTTTGGGGAGAGGCAAACTGGGCATTAATAAAATACAAGATCTTATATAAAGTGCTAGTGTAGGGTTAAAAATCAGCCATATGGAATGCTGTTGTGTATGTTGGGACACTGGGCTGGAGGGGAACAGCTTTTCTGGTAGTAGGGGAATTATGGCAGAGAGGGGAAGGGATAAACATCCTTGTTATGAAGAGAAGCAAAGAACCATTCTGTAGGAGATGATAATGAAACATTTTTGTGTCCACATTGTGTGAGAAACCAACTGGGGTTCCATTCTAGGTATCTCTTTGCTCGCCAGGTCTTCCCATGAAGTCATCATGTCAGTTAGTCCAGGGTGGCCTTCAGTTTCCATTTTGGCTTAGATTATGATGGAGCAGAATGTGTTCTGAATCTCAGTTCAGGTTGTTCCATCTCCTTTATAAGAGAATATGGGTTGACAATTGTCATGTTTTCAACAATGGCTGAAATATCATATAGTAATTTAATTGCTTAGGCTTTATGGACAGACAGAGCTAGGGTTGTAAATTGGCCCCATCACTTCACTACTTATGAGACATGGGCTGAGATCTTGACCTCTTGAAACCTCATTTTCTTCTTCTGTAAAATAAAAGCAACTCATTAGGACCACAGAAGAAACTTAACTAATCTCCTTCATGATCTTAGCTGAGTGCCTACCTTTATTGAGTGTCAGATAAAGAGGAACTGTAGCAATACATTCAGAATCCCAGGATACAGACACTCAAAAGAAGCAAAAGAATTCACTATGAATGTTTAAATGTTGAATTCTGAGATGCTATCATTTCCTATATAAGTACCAGCCTTGCATGGACACAACTCTTTAACTTCTTTTCCTTCCCCAGTGTCCCATGTCACTATGATCATTGCATCTCTCACTCATGATTCTCCATGTTATCACATAGGGAAGATTAGAATATGGGCTTGCATCCGCACAGACTGCTTGAAAGTGACTAATTAAATGGAGACTAGGAAGACAGAAGTGGATACGTCAGTAAAACAGAATCAGCTAATATCTTCACTGTCAATTCAGAGGAATCTACCAGCATCAAATGTTTGCTTCTAATCAGTAACTTAAAGGGGTTTATCAGATTATAATTGCACAAGTCAAATAAAGTAAATTGTTTTACAAATACAGGACTAACTTTGCCACTGATATTATGAGATTGTACTTAGAAAGGCAAATTATTGGGCAAAAGAGAAATTTGAAAGTTCAGGTTTCTCAAAATTTGCCTTCAATATCTATTTTGTGTTAAGTTTGTATATATACAAAAAAAAAAGAGAGAGAGTGTAAGTTTTTAGATAACATGGAAGTCTCTAAGTAGGATAGAGACATTTTATGTGAGTTTTTTGATACATATATTAAGGAGGCTGGAAAAGTGAATATGATGATATTTATTATACCTCAATAAAAACCTGAATGCTAAACTTGATTGAGAAGGGGATCTCAATAGTTTGACTATTATAAAATAAGTGTTCGAAATTTAAGACTGATAAGTGCTAAAAAATAAAGTGTCAATGCTCAGAGAGGGGAAGGAGTTTTCACATACCCTTCTTTGTATGTAGGACCCCTACAGGGATTCATGAAGGGTCTGGACACTTGAAACACAAAGAACTCAGGAAGGAAAAGTTACCTATATGTGTACATATGTATAACAAGAGCAGTACGTGTTTCTTGTGATGTAGATTTCAAGGTGAATGGAGACAGGAAGTGGTCTGGGAGGATTTAATTAAGAGGTTCTCTTAATTCCAAATAAAATTTTCCACATTACCAAACAAAAGATTTACATTGCTTCTTGGAGTTAGAATTTTATTATCTATCTTGCTTCAAAATATCTTCACACCAAACAGGAAGAAATTTTTGATCTGCTAAGTTTGTTTATGTGACACATGATGCCTGATTATTCAGTGAGGCAGGAACTCTGGCTTGTTCATGTATCATGGTACATCATTAAACAACTGCTTGTTGGTCTTATTCATAAACATTTCATTTAGTGCCAAATCAGAAACTCTCCCAATTGAATTATCAGGGCATGAAGATTTGTTACTATATGTAGGAAAAGTATTTTTTTTAAAGATTCCTGTCCTGAAATGAACTTTGTAAAATAAAATAAAATTTTCAAGGTTTGGCAAATTGATGTACTATTTACAAAATGTGCTGTATTTGTATTATTTGATAAATCATTTTTAAAAAGCATTATAAACTCACATCGAAAACTTGAGGCTCTGAAAAAGACCAAGTGAAAATATGTGTTCAAGAGATTATCTCCTTGGTATACTCTCCTTAATTAAGTTTGTACTTGTTATTGATGTTTTCAAGTCTTGGCTTTTTCTCTGAAAAGTTAAACTGAAACCATTTAGACAGCTTTACCTAAACCTCTTGTTTGGCTGTTGCTTTTACTTTGCTTATAAGGCTAAGCTTTTGTGAATCCATAGCCTTCTAAGTTGAAAACAAAAAGTAAAAAGAAAAACTGTAATCTCTTTTATGCAACAGCATCGTCTGAAACAAGTATCAATGAGCATTAGTCACAAAGCAGATTTTACATATATTTGTGAAACGTTTGTAAAACATCCTCAATCTGGATTCAATAGATGCTGCTAAACAGTTTCAGACACTTTAGACAACATTGACAACATTCACAAACACAGTTATCTGTTAATGGTGTTTTCTCACTTAAAAAATATTTTTAGTTGTAGATGGATATAATAACTTTATTTTATTTTTTATTTTATTTTATTAATGTTGTGCTTAGGGTCAAACCCAGTGCCTCACACATACTAGACAAGCACTTTACCACTGAGCTACTTACCCCAGCCTGTTTTCTCATTTTTATATTCAGCACTGTGTAAATTAAACAGTTATATTTAATATTATCTCAAAGATTAGTGCTTACAAGGGTAACAATTAAAGTGAGAGAGATTAATATGTATATATATGTATATATATACATAAATTTATATACATGAATATATGAAATTTAAAAAAATCAATTGGGGTAAAGAATAAACAAACTACAGATATATTTAAGAATAAATCTTAGTTTTGAATCATGGTGCCGCCATTTTTGAGCTTGGATTGATCACTGTGATGACAAGCCCCTTATCATTGGAGATATGAAGAGCAAATCACCAGAGTTTATAGAATCACATATTCACATACACACACACACACACACACACACACACATTAGTGTGTAAACGTTACATGTCATTGATGTAATGGTTGTTAGTTTTCCTAGTGTTAGTATAAGTGGACACCCATTTTTTTGCAGATACCATGACTTATGGTGTTCCTGCCAAATGTCACTGTATTTTATACTTTAAACTGGAAATTGTGATAACCTCTTCTGGAATCACCACTCCTCCTAGTGTTTGCAGCTGACAAGGTGGTCCTAAAGCTGCCTGTTTCCTAAGTGCCCTGCAGGCATTGTGAACATCTCTGGGGATGCTGCAACTGGAATTCTCTGTCTTGCTGCACACAGGATCTTGTACCTCTCTTTCCCTGTTGCCCGGCATCCTTTACCTATTCAGCAATGTTGAAGCTGTTTGGGGTATGAAGTATAGGATGGGATAGTCTCCTCCTTCTACCCCGTCTCCAATTCTAAGAGTCTTAGTCATTCTGCAGTTCTAATAACCTTGCTAAAATGAGCCACATATGTCCACTAAAATCAGGCCCAGGGCCTGTATAGAAACATGAAAGAGAGACTTCTGTCTTTAAGGAGTTGAAATTACTTGGAAACACAAGTAACTAATAGGAGCATGGACATGTAAGAGACCTTGTGCCAGCTGTCCCCAAGCCCAGAGAAATTGTCATCCCTTGAAATACATCGTGATCCAGAGTAGGCTGAAAGCAGGTCATTTGGTTCTGAAGAAAATGAAACTTGGAGTTTAAAAAAAAAATTGAGACTAGATAACTCAAAAACTGCAGCTCCATCTGAAAAACAACCGGTTCTGATTGAAAATGCCAGAGAAAATAAATAACCCCACATCTATTTGTCCCTCTAAAGTCAACATAAAATCTTAAAATTGCTCCTCAAAATTGAAGGTGTGCTCATTTCTCAGTTCAAACTAAAAACAAAATCAAACAGAAATTTGTAAGATTATGGTGACTTCAACACTGAAATGAAAAAAAGGATCTTCAAAAAACTATTTTTAAGACTGAAGAAAACCCATGCCTTCTATGAATATTACAACTTCATATACTAGTAACGATAAAAAAATGGCAATAGTAATGTTCTCAAGATTCTGCTATGATCAATCTTAATCGTTAATTTACTACTATGTTCAATTAGAACCTGGAGTGGTGAACGCCTGGCAATTGGCAAATAATAGTGAATCCAAAACAGAAAGTATTTTTTTTTTCCAAAAGTAGAGCTAATACAGAAACATGCACATGAAAATGACAGCAATTTAAAATTCTAGTTGTCATTGATTTCACAGGGAGGCAAGTAGGAGGAAGATTCTGATTAGGGAAGAGTTTTTTGTTTGTTTGTTGTTTGTTTTATCAATGGCTAAATCTTCACATTTTTTATGGATTTAGAAAGTAATGATGATTTTTCCCCCCAGTAAACTAAAAGCAGCATAGACTAACCCACTGTTTTATTCATGAGTAAGAGTTTCCAAAGTCAGGCAAGTTTTCTTTGTGCCTCTCCTTGTTCCTTTCCACTTACAATCTGCTGACAGCCTCATAAAAATACTGAGGTCAAGAGTGTGAGGCTGAGGAGATGGGAAGAAAGTTCTGCTTTGCAACTTGGAGCAAACACTCCTTCTCTAAGCTGAAGATTGTTTATAATTCAGTATAATTCTAAAGTGTGCAATTTATTTCATATTTCTAACCCTTTCGAGTGGATTTCAAATCTTAGATCCAGAGTGTTCATCACTGAGATTTAAAGTCAAACAAGAATTAAGAATCTTTGGCCAAAGTGCACAAATTGGGTAATTTTGGCCAACTGACTTAACCGAGTCAATTAGGCTGTTACAAGGGATTATGGTACATAATAAACAAACAATAGATAAATAGTAAACAAATACCCTCTCATTAACAATCAGACTTTGTGGGTGTATTTCTCTATTACAGAAGAAGGAACTGAGAATCAGACAGAGGATTATTGAAGTTACCAGAAATGGAAGAACACAGTAAACTGCACAGCAGACACCCAGTTTCCCCAGGAACGACACAGCCACACTGGAGTCAAGGCTGATTCATGACCAAATTATTTCTGAATCGGCTCTTGACGCTTATTAAGCCACCAACAATCTGGGTATAGGAAAATGACAGAAGCACCCACTGGTTACCACCGGCACATCTCAGTTTTATTCGTGGGGAGAGAAAACAGTGTCCTACCCAGATGCTGTCTTCTTGCTTGTACTGTTTCCAGTTGCGTCCTGTGTCACTGAACATCAGGCTATAACTTGTCACCCAGTCAGAGCTTCCGTATCTTCCCTGCGTGGCCACGGCTGTAATCTCCACTCTGTTTCCCAAGTCCATCTGCAGCCACTGTTGAGCATTGGAATCTGCTGGGGACCAGCCGCCAGTTCCTGGAACAGCATCAGAGAGATGAAGAGAGAGAGTTGGAGTCACGTCTCACATAGCTACAACTTTCAACTGTCAAAGATCAATGAAACGGTGTTCAATGAAGATGCCATCACCTCAACATGCCCTTCCCTTCCCTGTCTCTGCATTTATTGTCTTGCTATTTTTACAACAAATTTTCATCCTGTAGCTCTTATGGCTTAAAACTCATTTTGAATGCTGTATCTGCCAGTCATCATAGCTTCCATCTAATGAATTCCTAGAGGGGTTTGTCCTATTTCTTTCTTAAAACTCTATCCTGACACAAACTAGCCCTAGGTCCTCTCTCTATGACTGATATCTTTTTTCTTTCTCTCTTCCCTTCCTTCTCTTCTTCCGTTCTTTTCTTCAAATGATTTCTATGGACCAGACACAGAGCAGATATGTGTATCCCGTATACAAAGATAAAAGGACACTGATCAAGACTTTGAGGGGCATCATTCATTCATACCACATTTGTTTTTTGAGTTAACAGGACCATCCTGGGTGGTGCAAGGTGGAGGGAGAGAGACTAACTTAAAACGGATAGAAAGGAACATCTTTTATATTTCCATATTTTATATTTCTTGCTGCCCATTTTAGAAGTTTCTTTATTCTTATTATTCTTGTGTGTAGATATTATGGAAACAAAAATGTGTAATACAATGTGAAAGAACCCCTCCCAAAAGGTAAATACAAGTTCCTGTAGGAGCCCAGAGGACAGAATGCCTCAGGAGATGATGAGAAAGTCCTTCTAAAGATATTGAAAGATATTAAAATCTGAGGCAAGGCACAAGCACATCCAGAAATAAAGGGGGAAGTTAAATAAGCATCAACCAGACCAGAAGGAAGAGCACACACAAACCTCAGAGACAGGAGAGAGCCCGAAAGTATGGGACCCACGTGCATTTCAGTGTACTGGACACACAGGAATAGTCTAACATGTCAGAAGGCTTTTTGTTCCAGAATTTCATTATCCATCACACTTGAACTTTGCAGAAGATCAATATGCACTCTCACTTAATTGGAAGACTTGTGGTCTTCAGTTTTCTGTTTCCATTTTATGTGAGCCCAAAGAAGTCAATATGCACTTCTACTTCCCAAATACTCTAAAGCCTGAGGGGAGCTATCTCAGATTGTTTTATATCATAGATAGGGATGGTCCCCAACCAACCCCCATGTTAACCACTTTGCACAAGACATCAGGGTAGAGAGTTCATTAAAATTTTAATTTAGAGGAATCATTTATAAATTCATTTGTCTTTGAAATTTTGTCATTGGAAATCATTTTAATGATGGTCTGGTCTAGTTTTCCTCCATGCATTGGAGGAGAGGTCATTTGGGCCTCTTCTTGGCAACTGAGTGATTTTCTGAGCTATGTGCCCGCAATACATTCTCTCGGTGGGCAGGGATGGACATACAGACAAGGAAGACAGAGGACATATGGTAGAACTTATTCTAATCATAAGGCAAATGTGACAAGGCATGGTTGACTTCCTTTCAGTAAATAGCTAGGCCTCCAGAATCTAATTTGATAAAAGTATATTTTGTTTTTGTTTTTCTCATCCTCCCTAAAAATATTTAAATACTGGAAAAGCAAAAGGAGGGAAAGTACTCAGCACCTACTGTGGATTTTGTATTTTGTCAAGTGTTTTACAAGACATGTACACAGTAGCAGGAATTGCTGATATTAAAGTACTTATCTCTCTTCTTTCTGTAGAAATAGGACGGTATTGGGTGCATGGCCTAATAATATTTTTCAGTTCCCATATTAATAGGGTTATAATAGAAATATGAGTGGGAATAAGATGTGGCACTTCTAGGCAGCCTGCTTTTGCCCCTTCCTCCTCCCCACCACCAATGGAGGCAATTTACAAGATCCAAGATGTTGGTAAGATGACAGGAAAGAAAGAACCTGGATCCCTCTACTGGTATATGGCGGAAAGCATCTGTGAACTTGCACATAGCTGCACTGATCTACACCATGGAAAGGAACTGAACATCTCCGGTGTTTAAGTCATTGCACATTTGAATTTATTTGATACTACAGATTAGCCTCCTTCAATACCTACTCAGTATCCAAATGAGTAAATATCGATATCCATACTGTATAGTTGAAGAAACTCTGAACTAGCAAGTTTAGAACCCTTGGCAACTCAACTATTTGGGGTTACTCTGCAACCCCCCCCCAAAAAAAAATACTTCTAAAACCCAGAAAACCAGTAATGGTGGAATGTCACTGGGTTTTTGAACCAGCTTCCAAAGTACCAACTACAAAAATATGTGTTTATCACTAACATTGTCTTGTCCAATATGTTTATAAACCCCAATCCCCTCCATCTTCCCCTAACTTAAAAATGATAGAAAGGAAGATCTTTTATATTTCCAAGAAATCCAAAATTATTATTTTTACTCATCTTGCTGCCCATTTTAGAAGTTTCTTTATTCTTATTATGTTTGCGTGTAGAGGGAGGCAATGTTGTTTAAACAGCATTATCTCAACAAAATTAAAATATGGTAGAAAAGGAATTTATAAAGTGATTTCTTCTGAGTAGTTAAAATGTTAATGATTTTGCACTTTTATGCTTTTTGCATCAATGTTTTTTCTAGCATGTCTCTTTTAAATAAATTGATAGTCTTATTACATGTATTTATTGCATAAGAAAAATACACAGAAAAAATAAAAAATAAAATCATATCTATAGAAATTTGAGACTTAATGGTAAAATATAGGACTTTTGCCACTTTGAGTGTTTGTCACTATTTTTGAATTAAAAATCCTCAAGCTATAGCCATTTCTTTTTTAGTACCAATTGACTAAAATTGGACTTCTTATTCATGCTTTAATTTTTTTTAACTTATTTGTTATAATTATCATATAATAAGAATTTATATTAAGGATGGAAAGGAGAAAGTGATGTGAACAGAATTTTCCCTCAAAAAACAATAAAGTCACAAAAAGTGGACCCAAACCTAAACCAAAACAAAATAAAACAAAAAATAGAGGAAGATTTATCATTAAAAAGATTCATTCTAATTTGTCTAGAGAAAATCACATCTACCTTTTGCCCAGCAGGAAAAAAAAAAAAACAAACAAACAAAAAAAAAACCTTAGCTTATTAATCCTCCTGAAATTAACCAAAGTGGAATAGTTGTTGTTAGCATTCATTAACACATCATGTTAAGAATGTTCTGGACCCAAGAGCTTCAGCTTAAGCGCTTTGGATGAAGGTCTGCTCCCTAGGTGATAATTGCCAAGGACTCTCTCCCTTCTGTTGAAGATGTTCCCTGCATTACAGCTAATAGGAGAAATACCCAGGGTTGCTGTGGTTGCTATGGCAAACATTTTGTTCCTTCCACCAAACAATAACTGTGTTTTCACAAATGACCAGAGTGGCCTGAAGATACTATTTGTAGTTTCTTTAAAGACACACCCCAGGCACACTAGCATCCTGTTTTTGAGTTATTTCTAAATTGGGGTTGAAACATAGATACAAAAGTGTGTATTTAGTAAGTTGAAGATGTTAACAAAGGCAGTGTTGTCTGTAATGTGTTTGAAGTCTTCATAACTATTAACTACAAACATTCCCGTAAATCCTGCACTGAAAGCATGTCATGGAAATTTAAATTTAAAAGAAAAAATCGTCTCACCTTAGATTTTTATTGCATTCAGGATTTTTCAATAGTTTCTCAAACACAGAAATAGAGATGACTTGGAGGCAATGTCTTAGTTTAATTCTAGCATACCCTAAGCCTCATCATCTATGCCCTCAATAATTTGACTTTTGGGGAAAATTAGAGTAAGGAGATGCTGGACATAAAGTCAGAAGAACTGGCACAAGAGCCAGTTCTGCTCCTGAGGTTACTAAATTAGATGAGCTGTTCTCATTTTTGCTCAATAACATAGCCAGAATGGTTGGGAAGCTTTTCCGAGACCATACAATCAATATATGGCCAAGCATGGGATTCAAACCCAGAAAACCAGATCCAGCACCAAAGCTTTGACTCTGCTGCAAAGTACCTCTCAACAGCAGAGACAAATCCTTCTCAAGCTCATCTTTCTTCTCCCTCTTAATAGCCATTCTCACTGGAGCTGTAATTCACACTTCATGTTGTTTTCCATCTCTCTCTGGATTCTTATGGCAAGCAGCCGTAATATTTTTAATTTCCTTTTTTTAGGGCCAAGAAGTAAGTCCAAGTCATATGTCTGGAGAAAGCATTTCAACCCAGTTCTTTTGATTTCTAGTTCTAAGCTTTTAATGGAGACTAGTCTTATGCAAGCAAGGGGAAACTCTCATGATGAATTCTAAGCATGTTTTTAAGATAAGCCAAGAAACCTAAGTCTCCCGACTCCTGACCAGTGAATTTCCAAACTTCATATTTCAGGGTAGGATTTTAACATGAAACAGAATAACTTGTAGAAAAAGCAGAAATTCCTCTGTTTCTATAGTGATTTCCACTTCTAGTTCAGAAACAGAAATGATAATTGATTGGTGTCACACATTGAAAATGGGCACTAAATGGAGTATATACAGGTCTTTCCTAAGAGATATTTCAATGCTATCGTTCAAACACAGTCCATTTAGTACAAGACTAGATGGAGCTGAAATATTCACACACAACATATAGTATTTTCCTAGATAATTTGTTTTGAGCAATAGCTTGTCCAGTTTTTTCTTTTTTCAATCCCTAAAATAAACCCCTATAGAGAATAAGTGTCCCATTCACATGCTTTCACTCCCATTTTACAAAATTCCCTATAGACTTACATGCATATTCTCACAAATTAATGAGAAACCAGCTTGTAGTACTTGTTACATCTTTAGTTATAAAACAGTTGATGCTCCTATAAACTAAGGTGTGAGATTTCTAAGAAAAAATCTACCTACTAATGGTAATGAATAAAGCAGAGAGGTTCTCACATGAATATTTAATATAGTGTGTGGAAGAGTGATAATGCCATTCACAAATGTGCTCACAGTATTGGGGAGGGCTTCCTGCTCTTCCCTAAGATTGCTACCAACCATGCGTCACAGGATCTTTGGACAGGGATCCTAGAGACTGGAAAGCTGTTGGCTAGAATATGTAGCATCTTTCTTCTGCAAATGGGCAGGTGCAATGGAACTGGATGCTGCAGCCTGGCCCTGGCTAGGGATTCTACACTTACATCCACACAAAGACCAAGGACTTTTAAAAGGGAAAGAAAGTTGGATCTTGATCAGAAACACCATGGGATGCCTCAAGACCAAGGTTGGAAGGAGTGGTTCTTTGTATGAGTTAGTTTAAATTCTGTGGATATCAATTTTGAGATAAAGATTTGAATGCATTTAGTTCATTTGGGAAATGACCCCATAAGGCCAAGAGAGGGTGACAGAGATGAGACATAGAAGAGATCAAGGGCAACCCATGGAACATCATTAAGCTCTCATGTCTGTGGGTAAGTATACTTCCACCTGTGTAGGATGCTCCTGAGTATTATCTCACCCAAGGGGGAAGATGCTGTAATGTTTGAACACCAACTCTTGTTGGTTAGTGACTAAGTCCTGCTGGAGACATAGTATTGAAAGCACAGAGACTAAGATCTTGGGCAGAAAGGAGGAGATGAAACAAACAGGGTGGGAAGAGGTTCTGCCAGCGATGTTCTTGGGGCTCCACCAAGACCATCCCTAACAGGTAGTTTCATTCGCTAGATATGGGTGCTATCTGACAACCCAAGCCATACCCTTCACAGAGATTTTCCCTTGACCAAAAAGAAGACTTCTTGCTTGAGAAGCCATCTCTTCTTTTACCTGCATCTTAACCACTTTAAGACCAATAGAAGGATGAAAATATCAGTCCTCTAGTCTTAAGGCATGACTGACTTCAGGTTGTAGTCTGTGGTCTAGAACATCCTCTTGGCATCCAGAAGAAACTAGACTTCAGCAGAGACTACATTCTTGCCAGATTCCCCAACCTCTGCTTCATCCTGTTTGCCTCACACCTGGTCCCTATGGAACACCCATTATCTATTACTTCAAGAAGACTTTTCATATCAGTTCATCTCTGAAAGAAAACAGTTTTTAAGATGCAGGTTTTGGAACAATGTGGTAAAGTCTGAGGGATGTGGTCAATGTCAGCCTCTGTGACAATAGATGTACTTGGCTTCTCGCCTGTTTATATCTGTAATGAGAAAGCAACAGTGTTTTTGATTTTTTATTGCTGTATCTTTGTAGTACTGAGAATTGAATCAAGGGTACCTTTATTAGGCAAGCACTCTACCACGAGCTAAACTGCCAGCCAGAAAGCTGTATTATTTTGAAGGATGCTCATGGTCCAGGCTACTTGGCAGTGATGTCCTCCAAAAAGGACATTTCTTTTAAAGACTGGAGCCACCAAGGTTGTGATGGATCAGGAAAGGACAACTGACACTCGGGACATTTGGAATTTAATCCCAAGGAAGAGTATCTCACATTTATGCATTCTCAGATTTAGGACTAATTCATATATGAATAAAAAAATCCAGACACTTTTAAAAACTTAGGTGAGAAGGTCGTGTATATAAAAATTGAAGATTTTAGAGCTGGTTGTTCAAAATGGTAGATGATATTTGAATTTAAGCTAAATAATTTAAATGAAATAAAAATTTGATACCTTGGGCACATCAGCCATATTCTAGTTTTCAATAGCTGTGTGATGAGTGGGTATTCTGTTGGCTGGTACTTGGTGACTCTGTCCTCACAGAAGTTTCTATTGAACAATGTTGCTCTAAGATTTCTCTCATAAAATGGGTGGAAGCTTAGCTCTACTTTAATTTGTCAAATCAATAAACTCTAACTCTATCCATCTCTTGCTCAGGCCTAAGGGATTCTTAGTGGATTTTGGTAGCTTATCTATACCTTATTTAATGGATTTTACAATTATTGAGTTCCATCCATGAGCAAAATAGTATAGAAGATTTAACAACAGGGTAAGATAGTCTTCCTGTTTTTAAGTAGATAGAGAAAAAAATCACTCAAATATCTTTTAAGAGAAAATCAAGAAGTGGAATTGGAAGTCATTGGAAACTGAAGCTATCATATTGTTAGAATTGCCACTTAAAGCAATTCTTTCATGAGCAACATACTTTGTCCACAGTTGGGCATACTAGATTTAACCTAGTTTCTTGAAGCAATTATATTTGAAAGGAAGGGCCCAGTCTAGTCTAGTGTTTGAGTTAAAAGGGTTGCTTTTTTCCTTAGGGACTATGGACAAGTTATTTTTGTACTTCCATGAAAATAATGTTTTGAGTGCCTATCCTACCAAGGATCAAATAAAATAGTATATATCAGCTCATCAATGTCATCACTATGGATACAAAATGATTAAACATACATGTGTTTAACTTTATTATAACAAAATCTTCCTTTGGGCTACACCTTTTTATACAAAAGAGAAACTCTGTCATTGGTAAAAACCTCCATCAGAAAGTTACACTTTAGCTTAAAGATGTGTAATATAACCCAACAAAATAGGTGCAGGGCAGGGCAGGGGATAGAGTTAGAGAGTAGAATGCAAATCAAAAGCCATCCAACTAAAGTCATTTACAAGCAATGTTTTAGAAGACATTCTAATTGATGGATCCCAATTTTTATGAGCATCCAAATACCTTGGGAAATTTGGGGAAAGAGGTTTCAGGTCCTACCATTGCTAGTAGAGTTGGCTTGTAGGAGTCCAGAAAATGTGTGTTTCTGTCAGGTTCCTAAATGACATTCATCAAGTTCCTAAATGACATACCACTTTGGTGTTTGAAAGCAAATCCAGGAAGCAAATCCAGAGCGCATTGTGCCTGGCTGAGAGGGGACAGGCATATCTGCTCCAGGATACTGGTGACACTGAAGATAGTATTGTTGAACTGAGTTACAAGCCCAGGAACCAACACTGTAAACTCCCTTTTATGAAGAGTAGTAAATTTTATTTTTAATTTTTATATTGTTATAATGCAAAACTATAACATAGAGATAAAAAACCCTCACAAAACAGAAATTGGGGTATAGCTTAGTGGTATAATGTCTGCCTACCATGCATGAGGCCCTGGGTTCAATCCCAGTACTGGGGAAAAAAAGTAGAAACCCAAACAAGCAACAAAATTTCACAAAAGGAATCTTTACCCTAATGAACTATTATAGGATAAGCACTCTTGTAACCACCCTAACCCAGAAATATAACTAGGGATGTCTGTCAATCTCTGTGTACTTAATCTCAAAGATCTTTTTTTTTTTTTGAGCAATTTGATCTGGATTTTCTGTTATTTGTACTCAGATGAATGCTAATAAAGATGCCTTAGAAAAGGATAATAAAGATGCCCTAGAAAATGATCTGATTGTTATGGACATTTTTGTGATTGAGATTCATTAGAAACAATTGCTTCACCAAATACATGATAAGGAGTCTTTGATAATATCTGGATTTTTATCAAACTTGTACATTGATTAAAAACATGAAGTACAAACATAAACAAACAATAGCATTGATGACCATAACTGAGAACAGTCAGTTTGAAACATTTAAGTAAAAGATTTCTAGCAGAGTAAACAGATCAAGTGGATCCTACCTAACTACTCCAGATTAGACAAAGTGAGAATATACACATTCAATGTGTGATTCAAAGACACAGTCATGTGCCACACAGCAGCCCTTTGGCCAACCATGGCCCACATATATGATGGTGGTTCCTTAAGATTATAACAGAGCTAATAATTGCTAATACATAGTGAGTTCATAGCCCTTGTCATTTCGTGGTAGAATACATTACTCACATCATTGTGGTAATGCTGGTATCAACAAACCTATGGCACTTCAAGGCACAAAAACATATAACACAGACAATCATATATAGTAGAAACTACTTGATAATAAAATACCATGTTACTGGCTCATATATTTAAGGTACTATTCATTTCATTATTATTTTACAGTGTACTCTAAAATAAGTAGGATACTTATTTTAAAAGTTTACTGTAAAGTAGTTCTCCATGTTATACTTGTAGTATTCTCATACATTTAGGATTTATTGCATCTTTTGATTGCACTGAGAGGCCAGTTGAGTTGATCTTACTATCTAGGCTTGTGCAAGCATACCCTAAAATGTTTTGCAAGGATGAAACCAATTACAACGTACTTTTCAGAATGTGTCCTTGTTAAGTAGGATAGAACTGCATCTTACTTACTCCTGATTGTGACACATATTGCAAACTTGGTAGTGTAAACTGTCAATCTCTAGAGAAAAATAAGACATTAATAATCCTTCTCTTAATCCCATTATAAGGTTTTTAAGTTTATAATTAACTATAACGAGCTGGTGAACTGAAGAAGCTTTTGTCTCTTGGCAAGGTATTAAAGGCGTCAGATGATTCATTGAGCTAGCATTTTATGGGGTGCTACTTAGAAATAATGTCAACTTGAAACTTCAAGAGAAATGATCAGCCATCAAAAAAAAAAAAGGAGGTAAAGTACCTTCATTTCTCTATCACTTTTTTTTTGGACCAAATGGTGAGTTTAGATTTTGGAAGCACTATATTATTAGTGAGCAAAAATATTCATACAACCCATTTCCTTCTTCCATCTTCATTGTGTTGTTTGGCAAATAGCATGGCCATTACAATAGATCTGTCTTCCATTTCTTGATGTTCTATAGATGTCCCAATAATAGAAGAGGATTGGGATGCTGTTTAAATATCTAGGTTAAGGTTCATTGTTCCCACAGGTGTATGAGCCTGCAGTATGAATCATTCAGAAGACATACACATATGAATCCCCGAACCCCTGCCCCCAGTCTGAAAAATTTAGCCTATTGTGCTAGATACACTGGTTGAAATGTCAAAATTAGCTGAAGGGGTAACTATTTTACTAATGCACACTCTTATTAAGATTTCATATCTACATGAATAAATATATTGGTCAATGTACAGTAGACAGGCTAGCATCAAACACAAGCCCTATCCAAATTATCTGTGCATCCTTGAGTCAGTGACTTAACTTCTCCAAGTCTATCTCTTCATCTTTAAAAATTAAAGTAATATTAAGTATTTTGGAGTACTATCATGACGATACAAAAGACAACTGAAGCTTTTACCTGGTTCCTTACCATAAGAAGTTGGCTAATTCTGACACTTTCCATCCTCCCTTACCATACATATTCAGGGTGAATAAGGCATGGGGGTAATTATTGAAGGAACACAAGTGCAGAAATGCATCAAATTGGTGCTTCTCACATTTGCATGTGCAAATGCAACACTTGTGACAGCACAGGTTCTGATCTGACAGTCTGGGTAAAAGTTCAGGTCTTGCATGTCTAACCAGTTCCCTGTGGAACACCAAGTAGTGAGGAAGAATATGAGGCAAGAAAAGGGAACAGGTTTTAAAGCATACTCTGCCTGGAGCAGCTAGACATGATAAAAGGAAAGAGAGGTGCTGAAAAGAATGAAAGGTCATTTCAAGGGGAGAGCAGAGAATTCAGTAAATGATTTCTGCATATCCCAATGTCTTTTTTTTTCTTTATTTCAGACAGGGATTGAACCCAAGGGTGCTTAACCACTCAGCCAAATCCCCAGCGTTTTTTCTTCTTTTTAATTTTATTTTTTTCTTTGAGGTGGCTTACAGCCTCATTAAGTTGCTGAGGTGAGGCTGGTTTAGAACCTTCAATCCTCTGACCTGTGCCTCCCAAGCCTTTGGGATTACAGGTGTGCGCCACCATGCCACCACCCCCTGTCTTTTTGAACCTATCAAATTATATCTGTATTATGCCTATATCTGTCAATCGGTGCAGATGAAAGACTGGTACTTTCCTTAGCAAGCAGCCATTCTAGACTTGCTGTAAATTGTACCTTCAGTGTTTATTCCTGGTTATCTGGAGCAAGTCCCTAGAGAGCCAATATCATGCTAATTGTGTTTATTAACCCTGATTCCTACATTGCTGCCAATTCTCATCTTCTCATGATTAGTCTGGTGACATCAAACTGAAAACCAACTTCCAAAGGTTTTCCTAGATGCTTAGTGCTTTGTAACCAGAGCTGCCCAAAGGGAATTGGGGGCGGGGAGCACGCATAAATTCTGCACCAAAAGGAGAGGCAAGGGCTTTAAGCCTCTTGGCCCATCCACAAGCCCTGGAAGCTGAAAATGCATTGACATGAGCAATCAAATTCTCCATGGCAACAAAATTGTCATGCTAGAAACATACAATCTCAACTTACACAGGCAAGCATCTCAACAAAATATATTCAAGTGAGGAAGGAGGATTAAAATTTCAAGGGACAAATGGCAAATATGACTGTTTGCAAACCGTATTTGGAAAAAAAAATAAAAGAGGATGGGAAAGAGAAATATAAACCTTTCCTCTCGTGGGGCAAAAGATGTCTTTTCCTATTTGCCTTTTAATCGTGTGAAGTAACTTAAATCCTTCCCCTCATTTTCAAGGTCTAAGCCACAGCTCAGCTCAGTGGCTTCATGCTCTGCCGCCAGCCCCTGTACTTCCCGCTGACAGTAAGTGCTTCTCAAAGCCCAGCTGACTTAATGCCCCATCAAAAGCTTTCTTGCCACAAAACAAATCACATTTGACAAAGACAGATCCTTCCTAAGCCACAATTATATAGATTGACTTGGCAACCTAAGTTAATGGTGATCTGACCCCCAGCTTAATGTATTTTGTCATTTTTTTTTTTTCAAATGTAATTAGGTCTCTTTCTTGCTTTTCACTTTCTTCGTGTGAAATGAGATGGAGGCCAAAGGGTGTGTGTGGAAGGGAGAGAACAAAAATTCCATTTGGCAAATCCCCTCCACAGATGAGATAGCAGTGTAGAGACTATTACAGTTGGGTTTTAACCATCTAATCCCCTTCCTCATGCTGTGAACTTCCCAGATCTTGATTGGCACAGCAATAGCTCAGGTCAACAGCTGTTTTCAAGGGTGCTTTATTTATTTATTTGTGGCTCAGAGAGATTAGTGTGTCATTGATGGAAACTCATTACACTTTCTTTACGGAAGCTTGGAGGAAGCTCATTGGTTGTCTTTGCCCAGTAAGGCCTTTCCTATATTCTTCCCTTAAACTTTGGGAAGGTTTTCCTTAAAATTTGCCACTGACATTCACCATCCATGTATACTTTCTTCCTGAGTATAGTCATATGTGTATAATGGAATAGCTTGAACACACTGGAAGCAAAGCATCCATTGATTTTTCCATGATCAATGTATCTCAATAGTTTCTAAGCTTCCTGGGGGATTTTGCAGTTTTACATGTTTGTTGCTCAGGAACTTGCAAGGAACTTTGTCCATGTGAAATAGCTCAGCAGTGATGAGCTGTAATCCTGCCATTGAGCACACTTGTGTCTATTGATCTAGAAGTAATTTTGTAAAAATCATGGGTTTTACAATTTATATTTCATCTCCAAGAGAATAACAGAAGGGTATGGGGGTGGAAGGTTGGATGGCATATAGTAGATGGAATTCATTAATTATTGTGAAAAATACACAAATGAATAAATAAGATGTGTTAGGAAAAAGCTAAAATAATTTTGAAAATCATAAGTATGGTGTGTCCTATCAATATCACCCTGGGCATCATTTTATCAAATCAAATTAGTGATCATTTAATTTCTCTAGACAGATAAAGCTATCTTTGGTTTTTGTTGTTTTCTGGTAGATTAGATCTCAGATCCTATGAAGTTACATGTTAACTTATAATTGTCCATCTAATAGAGAAGATTAACCCCTGAATTTCATTATCCTATAAGGCATGGAAACAGTTGGTTTAAAGTGTCAACTTGATTGGGTAAAGGAAAACCTAAAGAATGGTAATATATTATGTCCTGTTATAGGTCTGATTTTTTTTCCAGAAGCTCCAATTCCTTGAATGACCAGATAAAATGAAAAGGCAGAGTAAAGGTGAATTTGCTGTCTTTTCTGAAGTGTTCTGCACTTGGACATTAGAGCTTCACATTTTTAGCCCTTGGGTTCTGGGGCTTGTATAGGCAGCTCCCAGATTCTCAGGTCTTTGTGTTCAGACTAAATTATACCACTGGTTTTCCCTGGTTCTCAAACTTGCAGAAAGTGTAGCAGACCCTTCTAAGCCTTGATATGCATGTGAGTCAATTTTGATAATAAATCTCTTTTTACATATCTATATATAGCCTATTGGTTCTATGCCTCTGGAAAACCCTGACTAATACAGAATTTAGCTAGTTTTGTATCTACCTAATTACTTTTTCTAATACCCTTTGCTTTCCCCTCAAAATATATCTGAATACCTGGTTCATTAAAACCCTTCTTGAAGCTTCACTATCTTGCTGCTTCCCTCATTAACAAGCTGAGCAATTTTTATGGGTTCATTCTGTATTTGTACGGGAACTATGATTTTAACCTTATTCATAGTCATATGTTTATGTCAAGTATTGCTCACCTATTTTAAACTATTCATTCCCTGGGGATAAAAATAGTGAATGTATATGTTGACTCCAAGTTATTGAGAACTTAAATCCAGGTTAGAAGATATGGTCATGTGTGTATGTATGTGTATATGTGTATGTACAACCTGGTATTTGGATATTTAGAAAGGGAAGGGATTTGATGTTAAACAGTAGAATTGAGCAGACAGATTCACAATGCCCCATTGTAGGAGACAGAGAAATGAGTCTAATTAAAACAGCTCATTGCAATTGGACATTATGAGAAAATCTGTAGAGTAAAAGAGCACATTAGGAGTCGAAGGGGAGATAGAGGACTGTGTGTTGAAAATGGCACAGGAAAAGTAGCTAGAACACTCACAGTAAATTCTTTATTGATTCCCAAGGTAAGTAATGATCTTTTTTGGATATGACACCAAAAGCACAGAGAAAAAAGGCAATAAGTGAGACTCATTGGCAATGAGTGAGAATATGTCAAACTAAAAGTTCTGTACAGCAAAGGAAACAATCAACAAAGGGAAAGAAATCCTATAAAATGGAAGAAAATATTTGCAGACTATTTATCTCATAAGGAGTTCACGTCTAATATATATAAGGAATACATACAAATGAATAGTGAAAAACAAATAACCCTATTAGAAAATGGGCAAAAAAATCTGAATAGAGAATTTTTTTCCAAAGAGGACATTCAAATGGACAGCAAGAACATAAAAAAGGTTCTTAGTTGCATTAATGATGGAGGGAATGAAAATCAAAACCATGATGAGATTTTACCCCACATCTGCTAGGATGATTATTACCAATATGAAAGAAATAAGTGTTGGTGAGGATGTGGATAAAAGGGAGTCCTTTGTGCCACTGGTGAGAATATGAAATGGCATAGCCATTATGGAAAACAATAGAGAAATTCTCAGAAAGTTAAAAATAGAACTACCATATGATAAATCAATCCCACTTCTGGATATATGTGTGAATAATACAAAAAATCAGCATCTCATAGAGGTATTTGTACGTCCCTGGTCACTGTAGCATTATCCTCAATAACAAAGACATGGAAACACTGTCTCAGTGTCTGTAAATGATGGATTTATAAATAAATATAAGTCTGTATGCTCATGTGCACATGTTTGTGTGTGCGTGTGTGTGTGTGTGTGTGTGTTTGTGTGTGTGTGTGTGTGTGATGAAAAGTTTTTCACCCATAAAAAGGAAAAAATCCTTGCCATTAATGGCAACATAGATGAAGCTGGTGGGCATTATACCAAGTGAAATCACCACACAAAAGACCAATTCTGTATGATCTCTCCCTTTTGTGGAATCTAAAAATGTTGAACTCAAAGTGACAGTGAGTAAAGTAGTGATTTGTAGGATTTGGAGATGGGGGCAATCTGTACATGTTGGTCAAAGGATACTATCTTGCATTTTTAAGAAAAAATTCTGACGATTTTAATGGTCTAGCATAGTGACTTTAGTTAATAAAACTTTATTATATACATGAAATTTGTTAAGAGAGTAGGTGCATTGTTCTCTTCACCCCCACCCCTCGCCCCTGCAGACACACAGAGATAACTGTGGGAAGCGGTAGATATGTAATCTAACTGACTAAACACAAATTATCACATTATACATCTTAAATATCTACAGGTTAGCCCTCAATGATACCTCAATAACACGGGGTGGGGGGGGGGGACCAAGTCAACTAATGAAAATGCCCCCCCCCCTGCATTTTTCCTTCTTTAAAGTATCAAAGTAGAGATGACCCTCCAGTTAGGACAATGCTGAAGTGTAGTGGATAAGATCATGGACCAGTAATAAAACTTCAGTGGTAAAGGTCTACTTTGATCAGTTTTCCTCTCTATACCACAACATTTTCACCTTTAAAACAGAGATAATGGTGACACCCACACGGAAAGCAGTTGTGAAGACTGCATTGATATACCTTAGGGGCTTAGAACAGTGAAGTTTCTGGTCTGGTAAGTGCCTACTGTGTGGTGGTTGTCATTTATATGCTGATAGTATAAGGTGATGTAAAAGTCTCAATTCCTAGACACACAATCCCTGTATTCAGACACACCAGCCCACATGGGACCCAGGCTACCAGTAGGTCTGGGTCCATCCCTCTACTGGCAGGGCAGACACCCACCAGAGCTTAGCCTCCAGCACAAGACCGCCCCTTCCAACCAGCAGACTACAGTGGGAGGTCAAGCCCAGAGGCCCAGATCTACTCACACTGGCCTGTGAGGGACCCAGGCTCACAGTAGGCCTGGGTCCACCCCTCCACCAGCAGGCACCCACTGGAGACCAGCCTCCTGCATAGGACCACCTCTTTCCATCAGCAAACTACAGTGCGAGGCCAGGCCCGGCCCAGATCTGTCCACACCAACTTGTGCAGGACCCAGGACCAGGGTAGGTCAGAATTCGCCCCTCCCCACACCTGGGAGCCTAAGACTAACCCACTTCCATCTTGGGACACTGCAGTCATCCCATAGCCTTCCCCACGCAGTAGCCCCTAACTTTTTGACAATGGATAGGGCCTAGAAGCAGAGGCATCTCAGAGCAGGCATCCCAAAGAGAGTGTGAGGCCCACTCTTTCAGCCCCATCTCTGTAAGACATTACTTCCATCTTGGGGCACCTTAACTATTATCTCAAGTTACCTTGGCTATTGCCGCCACCACCTTTAGATGCAGTAGCATACATTGAGGGACACCAGCAGGTCTGGAAGCCCAACATCAAGGTGGGGTACAGATAATCTGCATGGGTACTACAAGAATAAAGGGAAGAAACTTTAATATCTCAAACCCACACTGCAAGAAAGGAAGACACACAGACAACATGAAAAATAAAAGGGGAGGAAAGTGCCCAAAACAAACCAGGATACTACAATAACAGAACCCATGGACAGCAAAGTTAATGAAAAGTCAGAGAAGGCGTTCAGAAGGTTCATAATTAAAAAGATGTGTGAATTAAAGAATGACCTAAAAGAGCAAATACAAGCAAAACTTATCACTCCAACAAAGAGATAAGAGAGCAAATATAGGTAGCAGAAGATTACTTCAAGAGAGATATAGAGACTTGGAAAAAATCCAGTCAGAAATCCTTGAAATATAGGATACAATAAATCAAATAAAAAAACTCAATAGAGCGCATAACCAACAGACTAGATCACTTGGAAGAAAGAATGTCAGATAATGAAGACAAAGTATACAATCTGGAAAATAAAGTTGACCACACAGTGAAGATAGTAAGACACCATGAACAGAACATCCAAGAATTATGGGATGGCATCAAAGACCAAATCTAAGGAAGGCACAGAATTTCAAACCAAAGGAATACACAATCTCTTCAATGAGATAATATCAGAAAATTTCCAAAGCATAAAGAGCAAATTGGAAAACCAAATACAAGAGGCGTACCAGACAACAAATGTACAAAATTACAACAGATCTACACCAAGGCACATTATACTGAAAATGCTGAGCATACAGAATAAGGATAGAATCTTAAAAGCTGCAAGAGAGAGGAATCAGAACACATAGAAGGGGAGACCAATTCATATCTCAGCATATTTTTCAACGCAGACCCACAAAACCAGGAGATCCTGGAACAACATATACCAAGTTCTGAAATAAAATGGATGCCATCCAAACTAGCCTATTGTATTAAAAAAAATCTATGCCTCCAAGAAACTCATCTCATAGGAAAAGACATCCACAGACTGAAGGTGAAGGGTTGGGAAAAATCATACCACTCACATGGATTGCAGAAGCAAGCAGAGGTTTTCATCCTCATACCAAATAAAGTAGACTTCCAACTAAAGTCAATCACAAAGGATAAAGAGGGACTCTACATACTGCTCAGAGAACCATACACCAACAAGACTTAACAATTACAAATATATATGCCCCAAATAGTAAAGCATCTATGTTCATCAAACAAACTCTTAAGTTCAAGAGTCAAATAGGCCACAACAAAACAATTTTGGGTGACTTTAACACACCTCTTTCATCAATAGATAGGTCTTCCAAACAAAAACTGAACAAAGAAACTATAGAATTCAATAATACAACAAATAACTTAGACTTAACTGACATATAGAGAATATTTGATCCTTCACTGACAGAATACACTTTCTTCTCAGCAGCACATGGATCTTTCTCTAAAATATACCATATACTATGCCACAAAGCAACTCTTAGCAAATATAAAAAATGGAGATACTACCCTGCATTCTATCAGATCATAACGGAATGAAATTAGAAATCAATGAGAAAATAAGAAATAAAACCCACTCCAACACATAAACTAATAGCTAAATAATATACTACTTGATAAACAATGGGTTGCAGGAGACATCAAGGAGAAGATTAAAAAAATTTTAGAGGTGAATGAGAACACAGATACAACATATCAAAATCTCTGGGACACTATGAAAGCAATTCTAAGAAGGAAGTTCATTGCATGAAGGTCATTTCTTAAAAGAAAAAAAAAAGTCAAAAAATAAGTGACTTAACATTACATCTCAAAGCCCTAGAAAAAGAAGAACAAGTCAAAACCAAAAACAGTAGAAGACAGGAAATAATTAAAATCAGAGTTGAAATCAATGAAATTGAAACAAAAGAAACAATTCAAAAAATTGACAGAACAAAAAGTTGGTTCTTTGAAAAAATAAATAAAATTGACAAATCCTTAACCATGCTAACAAAGAGAAAGAGAGAAAACTCAAATTACTAACATATGTGATGAAAAAAATCACAACAGACACTACAGAGATATAGAGGATAATTAGAAATTATTTTTAAAACTTGTACTCCAATAAAATAGAAAATATTGAAGGCATCAATAAATTTCTAGAGTCATATAATTTGCCCAAGTTGAATCAAGATGATATACACAATTTATACAGATCAATTTCAAGTTGAAATAAAAGATACTATCAAAAGTCTACCAACCAAGAAAAGCCCAGGACTGGATGGATACACAACCTAGTTCCAAAAGACCTTTAAAGAAGAACTAATACAAATACTCCAATTTATTTCAGGAAATAGAAAAAGAGGCAGCTCTTCCAAGCTCATTCTATGAGGCCAATATCACCCTGATTCCAAAACCAGGCAATGACACATAAAAAAAAAGGAAACTTCAGATCAATATCTCTAATGAACATAGATGCAAAAATTCTCAAGAAAATTCTGGCAAATGGAATACAAAAATATATCAAAAAGATTGTGCACCATGATGAGGTGGGATTCATCCCAGGGATACAAGGTTGGCTCAACATAAGGAAATCAATAAATGTAATTCATCACATTAATAGACTTAAAGATAAGAGTCATATGATCTCAAGAGATGCAAATAAAGCATTTGACAAAATACAGCACCCTTTATGTTCAAAACACTAGAAAAATTAGGGATAACAGTAACATATCTCAAAGTCATAAAGGCTATGTATGCTAAGCACTAGGCCAACATCATTCTAAATGGAAAAAAAAAAAAACAAAACGAAGCCATTTCCTCTAAAAACTGGAACAAGACAGGGATGCCCTCTTTCACCACTTCTATATAACATAATTCTTGAAACACTGTCCAGAGCAATTAGACAGATGAAAGAAATTAAAAAGTTGCACATAGGAAAAGAAGAACTCAAATTGGCACTATTTGCTGATGACATTATACTATACCCTGAAGACCCTAAAATTTCCACCAGAAAAATTCTAGAACTAGTAATAAATTCACCAAAATAGCAGGATATAAAATCAACACCCATAAATCACAGGCATTTCTGTATATCAGTAACAAATCCTTAGAAAGGGAAATGAGAAAAACTACCCCATTTACAATAGCCTCAAAAAAAAGTAGTTGGGAATGAACTTAACATAAAAAGGTGAAAGACTTATATTATGAAAATTACAGAACCCTAAAAAAAGAAGTAAAAGAAGACCTTGGAAAATAGAAAGATCTACCTTGCTCTTGGATAGGGAGAATTCATGTTATCAAAATGACCATACTTCCAAAAGCATTGTACAGATTTAATGCAATTCTGACCAAAATCCCAATGACATTCCTCATTCCACATAGAAATAGAAAAAGCGATCATGAAATTCATCTGGAAAAAGTAAGAGACCCAGAATAGCTAAAGCAATCCTTTACAGGAAGAGTGAAGCAAGTGGCATCACGAAACCAGACCTTAAACTATACTACAGAGCAATAGTAACAAAAAACAGCAAGGTATCAGCACCAAAACAGATTGGTAGACCAATGGTACGAATAGAAGACACAGAGACTAACCACAAAACTACAATTGTCTTATATTAGACACAGGGGCCAAAAATATGGGTTGGGGAAAAGACAGTCTCTTTAACAAGTGGTGCTAGGAAAAGTGGAAATCCATATGCAACAAAATGAAATTAAACGCCTATCTCTCACCATGCACAAAACTCAACCCAAAATGGATTAAGAATTTAGGAATAAAACCAGAGACCCTGCATCTAATAGAAGAAAAAGTAGGCCCTAATCTTCATCATGTGGGATTAGGACCCAACTTCCTTCATAAGACTCCTTTGGCACAAGAATTAAAACCAAGAATTAATAAATGGGATAAATTCAAACTAAAAGGTTTACTTTCAGCAAAAGAAACAATCTGTTTACATCTTGGGAGCAAATCTTTACCCCTCACACATCAGATAGAGCACTAACTAATCTTTAGAGTATATAAAGAACTCAAAAAGCTGAATCCCCAAACAACAAGTAATCTAATCAATAAATGGGCCAAGGACCTGTACCGACACTTCTCAGAAGATGATATAGAATCAATCAACACGTATATGAAAAAATGTTCATCATCGATAGCAATTAGAGAAATGCAAATCAAACTACTCTAAGATTTCATGTCACTCCAGTCAGAATGGCAGCTATTATGAAGACAAACAACAATAAGTGTTGGCGAGGATGTGAGGAAAAAGGCACACTCATACACTGCTGGTGGGACTGCAAATTGGTGCAGCCAATATGGAAAGCAGTATGGAGATTTCTTGGAAAATTGAGAATGGAACCACCATTAGAACCAGCTGTCCCTCTCCTCGGTCTATACTCAAGGGACTTAAAAACAGCATACTACAGGGACACAGCCACATCAGTATTTATAGCAGCACAATTCACAATAGCTAAATTGTGGAACCATCGTAAATGTCCTTCAATAGATAAATGGATTTAAAAAATGTGGCATATATACACAATGGAATATTACCCATCAATAAAAAATAATAAAATCATGGCATTGCAGGTAAATGGATGGAGTTAGAGAAAATAATGCTAAGTGATGTTACCCAATCCCAAAAAACCAAATGCCAAATGTTTTCTCTGATATAAGGAGGCTGATTCATAGTGGGATGGGGAGAGGGAATTTGGGAGAAATAGATGAACTCTAGATAGGGCAGAGGGGTGGGAGGGGGAAGGGAAGGTGTATGGGGTTAGAAATGATAGTGGAATATCATGGTCATTATTACCCAAAGTACATGTATGAAGACAAGAAATGGTGTGAATATAGTTTGTATACAGCCAGAGATATGAAAAATTGTGTTCTATATGTCTAATAAGAATTGCAATGCATTCTAATGTCATTTATAAATTTAAAAAAAATTAAATAAAATAATCCCTGTATTCAGGAAGAAGATGGTTGACATCTCCAAGGAAACCTGAGCGCATCGCAGATTTCACACCTTGTGGTGGAATGTACTCTTTGGGCTATATTTGATGTCTTTCCACTCATAAAATAAAAGGGAAGATTTAAAGGAATCCATGTGGAAAAGGAGTTTTCATTGCTATAATTTCTTCTAGATCCTGACAATGGACAAAAATTACATCAGACTGGTTTGAGAAGCAGAAAATTCAGTCTACTTTTACTAATATGTCCAATTTTAATTAATGCTATGGGTTTTCCATGACTTATTATTTTTTATCCATTCATATTACAAAATTTATTCTTAATAACATTATTATAATCGCATGTATGTTTTATACTAACATGTATATTATAGTATATACAACATATGCATATATTTTATGTATGTTTGTACATACAAGTGTATATTATTTTATCCATTCATATATTATATATTGTAGGTTCTTTTTATCCTTGAGTTTTGCATTTGAGGATTCAAAAAACTGGGTACAGGAAACACTTGAAAATCATGGCTTATGAATTGAACATGTATCCACTTTTATCCTTGTCATTATTCCTTAGTAAAATATAGTGTAACTATTTACATGGCATTTACATTGTATTACGTATTATAAGAAATCCAAAAATGAATTAAATTATACAGGAGGTTGTGCATAGATTATATGCAAATCTATATCATTTTATCTAAGAAATTTGAATATCCATAGATTTTGGTATGCATTGGGGTCTTGAAACCAATGGAACTGAAAGATAAGTATACACATATATACATTCTACTACGTGTGTCTATGTATGTGTGTATCCATGCCCAACCCTATATATATACTTCTGTATACATTAATTCTACTTTTATATATTCAATATTTGTATATATTTTAATTTTGCATGCCCTACTAAAAATATACTGGATAGCATATATATGATTTATTTTATACATACATATATATCCATAAATAGAATCCATATAAAACGATATTATAATATCATTATTATCATCAGTGACATAAGTTAGGTGTTAATTAATATCGCAGGTTTTAATTATACTCTGCTTTATCTATGTCAACTCTTTACTGATAGTGTTTGTACCTATTCTTGCCAATTTTTGCATGTTGACTAACAAACTGAAGGTGCTCAGTAGTCACAGAAGGGTTTGTTACCCATGAATTCATCCTATGTAGTGGTTTGCCACTATCATTGTATTCTAGAATCACTCAGAAAGCATTTATTTATTCACTTGATTGGCATCTTTGCTTGAGTCTCATCCCAATTAATTCAGATATTTGGGAGATAGGCTCAGGCAATGCTCCCTGTAAAGCTCTCTAGATGATTCAGTGGTGCTGTGAAGGGAAGGTTGGGCCCCAGTGAAGGAAGGGAATTCCATGTTGGAAGATGAAGTCAATGCACCCCATCAGTAGGACTGAATTTATTCAATTTTCAGGATTTAGACTGTTGAGAGGAGAGAAGTGGAATTTCCCTATTCACACAGTCATAGTGGCCTTGGGCTGAGGCACCCAGCCTCCCTATGAACTGGAGCAGGGTTATTATCTATTGCAGTGGAGACACTTGTTCCTAGTCACTACCACTCCAATAAGGAAAGAGCTGCCTATGACCAGACCCATAGTTTCTCAGAAAATGCCCAGGGTTTGAATGGAATTGAGACAAACTATCCTGGCAAGCCCTGTTGGAAACTCTGAGTCTCCCCAACTGCTTCTTCCTGAAAGAACAGTGGACCTCCTTGCTCTACTCCAGTTCTCTATCCTGCAGTGGGAAAGACTTTTTTGGTTATACAAGTCTGGTTTCTTTCTACACATAATGCTACAAGGCAGTCATTCTGAGCCTACTTCACAGATAAAAAGCTGAGATCAAGAGCAGGTAAGTGACTTGAAGTAACTCAAAGTAACTTGTAACTTTTATAAGTGTTACAGTCTGAACTGTAGTGGATTACTTTCTCTTTTTTCTTTTTTTTCTGGTTGGATATTTTTTTTTCATTATTTATATATAACAGCAGGGAACCACCATTTGAGACAAATATCTCTCTCCTCAATCTATACACAAAGGACTTAAAAACAGCATACTACAGGGACACAGCCACATCAATGTTTATAGCAGCACAATTCACAATAGCTAAATTGTGAAACCAACCTAAATGCCCTTCAATAGACGATTGGATAAAAAAAAATGTAGCATATATACACAATGGAATATTACTCAGCAATAAAAGAGAATAAAATCTTTCTTCTTTCTACTTCACCCTCTTTAATCTGTACCTGTGAATCAATTTGCTAATGTGCTGATTGTGAAAATGAGACTTAGATTCAGATTAATTAAGTTTGAATCCAAGTATTTTCTTTCCTAGCTGTGTGATTTGGGGTAAATCATGCAACTTCTATTAGCTTCAGGGACCCTACTTGAAGTAAAAGGTTACATTGCTTATTCTAAAACAACTTTGTTACCTCTATCATGATATTGGTAAAATTATTCATAAAATTTGTAGCACAGAATAATCATCAAAGGTCAGTGTTATTATAAAATTTTATTAATATTTTTCTGTTATATCTCTAACTGGACATTCTTTTGCTTTTAGAATAATGCAATCATCCCTTGGAATCTATAGTGGTTTGGTTCATGGTCCTCCTCTGGTACCAAATTCCGTGAATGCTCAAGTCTGTGGTATAAAATGATGTAGTATTTGCATACAACGTATACACATTTTTGCATATATACCTTAAATCATCTCTTTGATGATTTATAATATCTCTTTGATCTTTACAATACCTAGGATGTTGTAAAGTGCCAGGTAAATTCTTGTTATCCTTCAATGTTTACAGAATAAGGACAAGAAAAGAAAGTCTGTACATGTTCAGCACATAAGCAGTTTTTAATAAATATTTTTGAGTGTTCAAATATGAAAGATTGTCTGTATTCTTAAATGGCTTTCTCAAATAAATTTTGACCCTTGCTGGCTTTTAAATTACTGGTCCCATTATATTCAAAAATGAAATATAAATGAAAGCTTTCACAAATTAAATCTTTCATTACTTAAAAATACACACATAAAAATTACAAAATCACTTATTAAAATGTATTCCAGGATGCAATGATGATTCAACAATGAAAAATTTACTAATGTGGTTGGGCTAACATACCAATGAAATAATGGTCATGAGAAATTAATATGAACTCTAAAATAGACCCTAAAAGGGTCTTTTGAAATTTCATACATTTTTTCTTCACCTAGGAGAACCTTTATAACTTTAATCAGATATTCAAATGTTATCAGATAATTAGTCTTTAAAACTAAAGTAATTCAAATATCACCTTTTCTATCTTTATATCTCTCATATACATTATAAAAATCAGCACCCATATATAATTAAAGTATTATTCTATAGAAAGGGAGACTATTATAGATGTAAATGTTTATTTTAGGGTCTTCAAGTTCTCCTATAGTAATATCCAGACATCCAATATCGCATTTATTAAGGGCATTTAACATCAGAGACTAGTTCAGAGTGTCTACCCTGACTTCTGTCAGCATTTGTAAAGTTACATACTAGCTACTTAACCACAGTTATCTCCTACTACTAAGATTATAGATTGAATTCTTACTTTGAATTTTAATGGTATTTTGAATACTCTTAAAGATAGCAATATTAGTTTTATGGTAAAATTAAAGTTGGAAATTTTAAATAAACTTCATTATTCTACAAACTTGTTATAATAACATGTTTGGGTAGCTATTTATGTTAGATACACAAAGTATAAAAATAAAGCAAATTCCTTTTAAAAGTCACTTTTGCAAAGGCTTCTTATAATAAAAAAAAGGCAGTCTCTGGATTTCTGTTATGTGATGGGAAGTATGATTCTGTTAAATTTTAACCCTTGTCCTTCCACATCTTCTGAACACTGCCTTTGGACATGAACCCAGTATATGAAATGATCACTTTTTCTCCTGTGTTTGTGGTATTCTCATTTGGCACTTGGCATGGGATTTTTGTTCCTTTTACTTACCAACTCTCCAGTTGAGCTGAGCTGTGCTGGGGGTACCAGTGAGATCTGAGGAGCTGGAAAAAGCCATTGGAGACAGCAGGGATGCTAATGGGTCATCACAGTTGTCTAGAATGATAGGAAGAGAGAGAAAAAGAGATTAGATTGCCCATGAAGAGGGCAATCATGACATTAAGGACCATCATTTATTAATCACTTTCTCTGCATAAAGTCAGGCCCCACTTCCTTCCTTGTGTCATTGCATCTACTCCTCACAAGAAGTCTGAAGGACAGGTGTGATTTTCTTTCACAGATGGTGACAATGAAGCTCAGGGTTTCATGTAGGTTGTCTGTGGTCCCAAGACTCACCTAGGAGTGTTTCATCCACCTAGGTGGGTCTGACTCAAAAGCCCAGCTATCCATGCATTCCTTTAATTGACCATTTGAGCAAAGCATTAATTAACTACACTTGTACTTATTCTATAGAAAGGGAGACCATTATAGATGTAAATGTTTATTTTCTGGTCTTCAAGTTCTCCTATAGTAATTGTATCTAGAGGTATAAGATTGTTTCAAATAGCTAACTCTCTGCTTTGTGAACACCACTGGAAAATAAGTTACTCATCTTAGAAGCTCATTTATAGTTTATACAGCATTAGAGAATAGTCTCAGAGATTTCTTTTTACAGTCTTAAATTTGATATTCACTTCAATAGCTACCATCCCAGTTATTCTAAATGTGATATGCATGTTTTCTAAGGCTTCTTTGGTAAAATCCAAATATGAGACAGGTGAAGGCACAGGTATAGACATGGTACTGACTCCTCATATGTCCCTCTAGATTGATACGAATGCCATGACCATCCAATTTCATATAGTGGACCCTGTCCTTCACTATTAGCATATTGACACTTTGGTTACAATGCTGTACCCTCTAAAATTCATATTGGGATTGAATTGCCATTCTAGCAATGTAAACAAGAGAGAACTTCAAAAGATAATTAAGCTGTGAAGATTCCGTTCTCACTGGTGGGTTTTATGCCTTAAAAAAGGGCTTTCGGGAATGTGGTCTCCTACACTCTCGCCTTCTACCATGTGATCACATGGCAATTAGCTCTTGTTAGATACTAGAACCTTTATATATGACTTTCCAGTTTCCAGAAATGTAAACCAATACATGTCTATTCATTATAAATTACCTAGTTTTAGGTATTCTGTTAGAACAGCACAAAAGTGGCTAGAACAATAGATCATCTTAGTCTTATATAATAATTCCTTATTTTGTTTTTCTCTTCCACTAGGTAGCACACTCTTTGTGGGCTCCTAGCAAAGAATCTGCAACATAATAGGTCCTGAAGAAAAGTTTTTGTAAAGGATGGTATGGTGAATGATGAAGGAAGAAAGGAAGAGAAGAAAGGATCAATCAATCATCATCAGCCTCACAGTACCAACATTCTTTTCCTTTTTTTTTCCATGTTGTAAAAAATTGATTCTGCAGAACTTTAAGAAATGACTTCATGAGACCTAGACATACCTCATTCAAAACAAAATCAAAATGTGCTGTTCAGTTTGCAGGTAAACTTCTTAGGAAATTTTGGTTTGATACGTTTTTTAAAGAACATTCACATTGGCTCATGCTTGATTATCTAACAAATTCTTAGAGACCTGCATTTCAGCTAATTGCAGGAAAAATTAATTAGAAGCATAAGAATTAATTTCTTGTTTGTTAAGAGTGCTAAACAAATCAACTGGCAAAGTGTATTTTGAGTTCTCTCCAAACAGAAATGTTTGAAAAATATTTTGAGGTATTTGACTAACATGAGACAACACCAGATCCTCACTGGATAAAGAACATAGATGTCACTACTTTGGTATCTCTGTAGTTTTGGTCACTCTGTGAACAGAAAACAAAACATGTGACTGCTTCACTCCTGGTATAAGACACAAATGTTAGGTGATGATTGCTCACCTCAAAGCACTTTCTTGAAAACACATTTTTACTTTATTTATATATTAGGAAACAATTTAAACATAATGTGGATGTTGCAATTTATTTCTGACTCTTATCATCAGAAAATATCAGATAAATACAGAAAAATGAACCTTAGATGTATATTCCAAACATACACACACACACACACACACACACACACACACACACACAGAGTTATCAAATATAAACACAGAATTTAAAATTCACTACTGTGTTATGAGCTTCCCTCATTGACCTCTGTAGTTATCACTATCATTCCATTTCATAAAAACACCTTTCCATCACTTTGCAACAACTCAAGCCCTTCTGACACTCAAATCCACAAGAAAACTGTGAATCTTTTAAAGGCAAAGAAACCTATTTATTATAGCATTTATGTATTTCTAAAAATTTTAATATGCATACAACTCTGCTATCATTTTATTAGGTTCTTATATTCTATGTGTCATCAATGCCTTTTGAGTTTGGTGCTCCTAACCCTATTTTACCTTAAGCCCTATCTTTTTAAATTTTTTTAAAAATTTGTTTTAATTAGTTATACATGACAGTAAACTGCACTTATGCACTTTGATATATCATACGTAAATGGGATATACTTTCTCATTTTTCTTATTGTACATGCTGTGGAATTGCATCTGTCATGCCGTAAGCCCTTTCTTATAAGATTTTTTATTGTACAACTAACCAGTTGTGTTTACTAATGCATACACTATACTACAGCAGAATCAACTATACTTCTGTAGAAATTTCAAGTCATCTCAAGTCACACATCACTCAAGAAACAACCCTGGAGTATAATTTTTCTCCTCATATTATAGTTGTCCTTGGAGGAATATGTTAACTATTAAAATGCCCATGAAATATTAGAAATGGATGTACCCTGGTCATTTAATTCAGTGCAAATATCTGACCTGATGTTGTGCCTATCCTCAGAGAAACATTAAGGACAGAGCTGAGTAAAAAGCTTTCAAATCTTACAGAGCTCATAGACCTACCAGAAATACAAAGATGTAAACAAATAAAGAAACGGGGAAGTTTAGGAAATGTTCACTAAGCATAGAGCCCAGTTGCTAAAACTGGTACTCACTATCTAAACTTTCAGACAAGTGATCTTTGCCATCTCCTCCAACCCTCTGCCCTTCCCTCCTTCACCAGGCACTGGCCTTAGGGAGGACTCAGCTTCCAGGGCCCAACGGTGTCATGGCAAAGCTGTCACGCTTCCTCCTCTGAAAACGGCTTGCCCTGTGTCTCAGCCTCTGAGGTTAATGGTTCCATTTCAGAAATAAGTAAATACATGAAACACAATCTATGCCAAGGGAAAGGCCTAGAGGGAATTTTTTATTGTTTTAGGGTGCACCCCCTCACACACTCTATGCATTTCAACAGTGGCTTTGAGAGGAAACTATCTGAACTTCAACTCCTTGCTCAAAATAGGATAAGAGTGGGAAATTTTCAAATTAGAAAGGAAGAAAGATGACGTCACTCTCCATCTAGAGCAGAGACGTAGTTCTCTCTGCCATCTCTAAGTCAAGTGAATAACTTGATAACCTCACCTAAAAGAGACTGGAACATGACTCTTCTCAAAAGTGTTTACAATATAAACATCCTAAATCTAAAAGTGGGTATGATTTTAGACAGGGTTCCAATTCTTAAAGCAGAAGAGAAATGACCCAGCATACATGAAAACAATCATTAGGTTTTGTTTTATTTTATTTTATGATTTGGAATAGCCTGGGGTAGTGGAAAGTGTCTGGGTGTCTAGAACTAGGAGATCCTGGTTCCTAGATTTGTTTCTTCTTTTGACTCAATGATTCAATATAATAGATTCAAGTGAATTCAACTTTATTTTCATTGTTTGTAAAATAAAGAATCATCTCTGCCAAATACATTTATAGAATCATTTTAAAGATGGAATTAGAATAGATGAGGGGGAAAAACCCAACTTTTTGTCGAGTATAAAGCCCAAAATGAGAACAGAAAGTGGTATATGAATTGCTGGTAATATCTTGCTGTAATTGAGAACAACTATTTTAACAATCTTATTTCTGGGATCTCATTTTTGTACCATGAAACCTGCCCAAGAATTGGTATCACAGATAGCTCTTTTGCACTAAAGGCTTAAATGGGCCAGATGAGCAGTAGAAGATGAAGTGGAGGGGAATGAGGGGGTGAAGGATCACAGAGCCTTGGATCTGCAGCCTCCTGGAGGCTGGCTCCACATCACACAGAACACATGGCAGGGAAGGAAGGAAAGGAAATACCATCTGTTCCGCCCCTCCTGCATGCTTCCAATAAGCAAATCTATGTTATCGTTCAATTTCAGGTTCCACTAGCATCTCAGCCTTCTGACAGTGAGTCTGCACAATGCTAAATCCATCACTCTCTCCTCCAGAAATGTGTGTATGTGTTTATCTGTATTTAGAGAGAAAGCTGAAAATGTGAAGAAACTGTGGTCCAAAGGGAGGTGATTAAAGTTTAGGGGAAAAAAAATGCTCAGGGACTAAACATCAGGTTTCTCTCCTCCCCACTTCCAGTGGGACCACTTAGGATAGACGTTAAGCATTTTCCCAAAAGTTGCTTTCAAGAAAAAGGGATTTTCCAAGAAACCATGGATACATTGGTGTAATTGAACATTTTCAAAACGAGCTTTCAAAAATCTTCTTCATGGGCCTTTTCTCCCAACCTTTAGATGAAATTAAAAAGCAATTTTCAAAATGCAAACCCTGATTCAAAGGTGACATATGATTCTCCATTTTTCCTCAGAAAATAACTACCGGGCCATCTTCACTGTTTTTCTTGATAGCACAAAGGTCCCCACCTGCTGCACACTGTCTTGTGCAGATAAAACCCCACACCTGTGGGTGAGACTGAGGCTCCTCTGCTGTTACAGTTCAGTAGCTGTTTATGCAACCCCAGGGCTATTTGCAGATAATCTGCCTTGTATTCATAGACTAAAAGAATTTCAGGACCCAGAAGTCACATCTACATTTATTAAATCTAAATATTTGCTTCACAAATGAGGGAAGAGAATAACACTGTTCAGGATTATCCAGATAATCGGTGGACCAGCCTGGACCAAAACTCAAGTTCATTCACTGTCTCCTGATGACCACAGGGTCAGTTACCTGCCTCCTTTTCATAAGGCAGGTAATCACGAGTTATATTATTCTTCAGAAGAATTGTTTTAATGGGTGACTTTTTATTTGTTTTATTTTTAATTTTTTAAATTTCTTTTTCTTTTCTTTCTTTTTCTTTTTCTTTTCTTTTCTTTTTTTCATTCTTTTTTTTTTTTTTTGCAAAAGGAAAAACACCATCTCATTTCCCAGATAACAGACAAACATTGACAAAGGACAGTCTATCACTTTCAAAACTATTTGAATCTTTTTGCGTTCCTTATGTCTTCCTTCCTCACATTCTCCTAAGTCCTTCATTTCCCTAAGGCCAACAGACAAAAAATAAAGCACAATGGGAAAGAAAAAAAGAGGTAAGAACAGAAACATAAATGAGACTTAATGTGATTGCCTATGAATATATATTTGCATAGATACTTAAGCATTTTAGTATTGTAATCTGAAGAAGTGAGGATAATTTGTTCCTTAATATATGTATACAGTTCAGTGCTAGAGGTCTCCTATCACATTAATTAAAAGATGAAGGCACACACACCAAAAAGAAGTCTGGGTAATTACGATATTTACACAGCTTCTTAGAAATTATCATTGACTCTTTAAGATGATTCTACTTTAAGTAACATTTTTTTTGTTGCCAGCATATATTTTTATTCATTATTATTAAAATACCAATTGAGTTACAGATGGTGCTGAAGTGAAATTGTTTGCACCGTCTTGATTACCACAGTAAATTGTCTGTATATGGGGATTTGGAGCTTAAAAGATTCACTTGTATTTATAGGTAAGATAAAATTCCCCTTAGCACCGCACACTTAATGGCCTACTTTGTTTAAAAGACATAAACCATGCATTTTGTAGAGTGCCTACAATGGTGCTTAGAAGTGATAACTCATGCTTTTAGCTCCATTTCTTTCCCCCCTTGCTACCTATAATTTCACTTAGCAAACAACAAAAATAAATACTACAATATTACATTTGAATCTGACCCTGTCCCCCTTTTCTACAAGGAAACCTCAAAAGATAAATTGCTTCATAATGAGCAGACCAGAAAACAATAGCTCTCTAAAATAAGTCATGAAAAGAAGGTCTATACTGGTCTTCATCTCCAAGCCTTTACAACACCTGCTTTTTGACCATCTGCTGGACACTCAAGGTGAGGCTTTTGCCATGCTAAGACAGAATAAAGTCAAATACAGAACTGAGCTCAAGAAACCAAGCATCTACATTTCTTAATAAAGAAGAGATTAAATATCTAGTTTAGTGGTAGAACTTGCAGTGAGCACGCAGAAGGCCTTGGCTTGGATTCAATCCCCAGCACAAAACAAAACATGAACAACAATAACACAACCAAAATTGCCTTTGTTTGTGAACAATAGCATGTAAATACACGTAAATAACATTTGGACAGGAATCCAGGAGTCCTGGACTTCCCTTGCTTGATCTGTAAATAGGTCTCATTTTACCTTTAAATCTCATTTCAGATTCCTCAACTGTAAAATGACAGTGATTACTGTTCAGTTGTTCCCTTATCATACTTTAAGCAAGCACATAGTAGGTGTCACAGTTTCCCTCAGTTTCAATACAGTGGAAGGCTTATGGCAAATCCCTCAAACATGGTAGAGGTGGACATGCCACTCACCGCAGACAGATGGGGCACTGAAGGCTGCAGGAACATCCAGAAGAGGGTCTAGTCCTATCTAGGAATTAACAAGAGGGTTCTGGAATTTGAACCAAAGTTTGTGTGACTCTGTGTACTGCTTATCTCAAAACCTGCTCTGGATCTCCACAACATAGTCCTTTGTCACAAACTGGCAGGGGAAGCTCCTGTTGGACTAACTATCTTGTGTGAATATTGCTCTTCTCTTTAATTGTGAAGAACATCTGTCCAGGGATGTTCCAGAGTTAGAGCAAACTCAATGGTTCTCAAACACCATTCTCTCTTGTATTAAAGTCTCACCACCCATTTTTTTTCCCTATACCATCACTGATTTTTGTTTTGTTTTGTTTTAATTCTCAGATAAAGATATCTTGTTCAGATCACACTGTTACTTGTTTTTCATTTCTATCTTTAAATCTAATTCATCAATGACTTTCTCAATTCAATAAATGTTTCTTTTTTTTTTTCTTTTTTCTTTTTTTGATGAGGTGTACTGGAGATTGAACTCAGGGGTATTTTACCACTGAGCCAAATCCCCAGCCCTATTTTTTGCATTTTATTTAAAGACAGGGTCTTGCTGAGTTGCTTAGTGTCTCTGTTTTGTCTAGGCTGGCTTTGAACTCTTGATCCTCCTGCCTCAACCTCCTGAGTCATTTGGATTAGAGGTGTGCACAACTGCACCCAGGTCAACAAATGTTTCTTAATCCCCTCATGTGTGAGACACAAAGTGTACTAATTATGAGAGGAATATAAAAGGTCCTGCTGAACTGGAATTTTTAAGCTTATTTATTTATTTTCCCTAAAATTTAGTATGTGGAACTACATGTGTTCAATAAATCTTTGTTAAATAAAAGACTCAGACCTCATCAAGTTTATTTGCTTCTTTTTACTTAGAAATATCTCACAAATATAAGCTCACATTTTTGTTCCCAAAATTTGATTCTAATTTATCCTTTTCACATATATGATGATTTTTGCAGTAGTCTTCTCAGGTAGACAGCAAGCTGCGTTTGTATTAGACTTTTCCTTTTAGAACCCTGCTTTCAATGTGTTTCCTGGAAAATAAAGCATGCCAACCTTAATTTTGGCTTCTAGAGGTGGCACCATGAGGATGAAAGAGGAGAGAGGGGTATTTGCACTTGGTAAGTCCCTGCTAAGCACAGTTTTGGCCTTGTTGATGGCCAAAGAGTAAAGCCCAACTGGCAGAGGTCAGAAGTCAGGGGTCTGCTGCTGAGAAGTCTGAGAATCATGCCCTCCAAAGTACCACCCTGATGGCATCTAAACTCAAACAAGACCAAGTTATTAAACCCTTAAGGTTATAAATGGCCCTTACTAGGTTAATTTGATTATCTAGAGAACATGGAACATTTTTTTTATTAGGGTGTAGAAATGGTGAGATTTGTAGATGAAAAGAATTAGAAATTTCTGGAATATGAGAAGCTGAGAGTTGTGTCTAGATTTCTTTGGAGGATTTCAGAAATGTCTGATAAGAAAAAAAGTCTTTGAAAAAAAAATGAAAACATAAAAATTTATCTACCTGAAAGTTGTTTCCTAAATTCAACTCTGCTTGTATACAACCCTATCTTCCCTATTTCCACCTATCAACACTATACAATACACACACACACACACACACACACACACACATGCACACGCGCACGCACACACACACACAGCATTAGAAAATATAGTGCCAAATCTGTTTTAAAATTTATTGCATTTTTAAGCAAGCTGAATAAATGAATGGATAGGATAGTATGAATCACAAGACTTGGAAAATAGGAAAATGTAAAAGATAAAAAGTTTTGAAAGTTAACAGGTAGAGATGATTTCTTTTCACTTTAAAAAGTGAATTGTTCAAATGATTATTCTCAGAATATTAACATGAGGGAAAAGAGTGGGAAAAATTTAAAGATAGTGTTTCTTTCAATTCAGTCCTCATCAGAGTTGAAGATTTTCTTCTCTAACTGTGTCTTTCTCAGTAGAAATCTATTCTTTTTTTTGAATACAATGGGCTAAACTTCCAATAGCTAATCATGATCGTGTATTGAGTGGTTCTAAATTACTCTAAAATTCTTGGTTACTCAGGAAACCATAAACTTAAAGTGCAGCTCAATCAGTCCGTACACAGTCATAGAATCCTCTTCATCTCATATGGATCTAGGTATAGTATTCCTCAAAGAATCATTGCAATCTCTTTGTGTCACAATCTGTTCATTGAAAATTGATGAAAATAACTGGTCAAAAGTAGAGGCCTGGCCAGCTGGCTTCTAACATAATCAGTGATCACAATGTCAGCTATTTATGAGTGAATGTGATAAACATGTATTGAAAGTTTGAAGAAGCATTGACGTTTATTGGTCTTTGTAGATGAGAAAATAATGGCAGGCCAGAGACAGAGAAGTGATCCTTCATGATAACTTCATGTATGTGTGCAAGTGTGTGTTGGGGATTCTATTGTATTTGTAAAGAGCTCAGATATTGGAATCCAGCTTATTCTTAATGCAGACCCTGATCATGCATTTAAATAATTACATATCCTTTGGGAAGTTATTTAGTCTCAATTTTCTCTGTATAAAATGGGAATAAAAATGATGTATGGGATTTCTGTGAGGACAATAAGAGGCAATTCATATAAAATATCCCAGTGATTGGAACACAATTGAACATACATTATTTTCAATTAGATATACATTAGTGTCCTTCATTTTTAAAATATTGCCTTAGATTCAGTCACAACATCTTCAATTTCAGACAGGGTCTTTGAAAAGTAATGTCCCTGTAACCTCTACTGTATCTTTTAAAGTTTGTCCAGCTGCATGGTTTTATCAATTTATCATCTGTTCAAAATTCATAGAATAATTCTTTATTTATGCATCGCTTATGATCCTAGATGAACAGAACACACTTCCAAGTGTTATCATACTTATTTTTTCTTGAGTACAACAAACAATCACTTAAGCACAGTAGTCTGGACTTCCTGCTATATGGTAGTTGGTCTGGTGACCCTTAAGGAGAAGAGGAAGCATGGCTATCATGCAGCATTACAGAAGTTGTGGCAAGATGGCATTATCTTTGCAATATATATATATATATATATATATATATATATATATATATATATATATATTTATATTTATGTATTTATAATGTAGACATATTTAAATAATCCACCATGCTTTCAATTTTAGATACTAAGCTTAAAAAGTAGGAAAATATCACTTCATGCAAGAAATACACATCAATTTTTTTTATGAAAGTTGGCTCTCATTTCACTGCAAAGAATGGGCTATGTGTGTGTGGGCATATGGCAGGGGTGAGAATAAGGCAGCAGGGTAATGAGCAAGCAAGATTTGTGGCAAGAAGAGTCAATCAGGGGATATAGAAATAGTAAAGAAGATGTAATAAAGGCCAATTTTTTTAAAAAATAATGACAATATGAATGGAAAGAGGGTAAGAAAATCTAGCAATATTGTATGGGAATAATCATGACCTGATGAACTGAAAGGAAGGTATAATTGAAGGATTTCTTCAATATTTCTGGTTTCATTGGTGATGTGTTTTGTTATTCTGGAGAACTGGGAAGTGCCCAAATCAGTTTCTAAAATTAATTCTCTAAATCAAGCGATACAGAAGTGATAAATGGTCATACATTTAAACAATTGTCAAATTATAAAGTTCTTCATCTATCTTTTAGATGAATAAAATAAGTATTATCATGAGACTAAACATTATATATCCCTATGTTTTTTGCTTATTATCAGATGACAAGCCATAAGACATTATAAGGTGATGCTTTCTTAATTGTCCAAAGACAGGTGAGCAATGCGTTCTATATTTAAGATAATGAAAAATGACATTGATCTGTGGTTGATAGTTCCTCATGCCTCTTGAGTAAAATTACAGTTTTCTAGGTTTTATTGTGAGTTGACTCTTGGTTATTTCATTTTCTGACACTCCTAATTTCTCAGTCTGTGCTGAGACTTGACAATCTATTGGCAGCATTTTGGGCATACTGGGTTCCAGCACTGTGACCCTCCATATCTGAGAGTTCTCTGTCCCTCCTCTTCATTGCACTCCCACCAACTCTTGCTCACCACACAATGCAAATGCTCTCAGATGTGTGCTTTGACGTCTCTAGAGAAGAGAACCTCTTTCTGCTTTTGAGATCTTTTGTGTCCTGTATTCTCCCTCCACTAGGAGGACCAACACAACAAGGAACATTTGTTTGGAAGATGATGTCAAACTAGTAACAGATAACTCTTTGAGAGAAGACCCTGTCTTAGTCATCATCCTGTCTTCATGACTTTTACAGTGAAGACCAAAAAGCACTCACTCAATAATTATCTATCAGAATTTTAAATAAGTGGAGGACAATCTTAAATTAGCACTAAAATCCAAGTAGGAACTAAAGTCTAGGCAGCTTTCTAAAATGCAAAATATTTGAGCAAATATTTATCTCATTTGCCTGAGTCACATAGGGGAATGAAAACAACACTATGCATTCTGGAAGACAATATTGATGAGACTGTCATTATCATCCCTTACATGTGTAAGATTTCTAAATACATTCTTATAGCATCTGGTAGGTTAAGACATTCAAGGTGGTCACTGAGAAGAGGAAGCATGAGTATTCAGGTCCCACAGTATTACCTGGGGAGGCAAAGACATATTCTCTCCAAAATATTTATCCCAGTCACCAACACCCTCTCATTTATCAAGAGCAGAAACAAAGTCTCAGAGAGTGCTGGGAACATACCTAAGAATCTGGAAGACAGCCTGATTGTGTAGCCTGGGAGTCTTATGAGCATGTAAGCCACATGGAATAGAAAGAGACTATCACATGGGTGGGAACCATCACCCTGCTTGTACATTGGTTACTGTATTGACTACCCTGGTTAATTTAGGCAAATCCAGTCCCTCCTCTGCTTCATTATCCCTCCCTTCCTCTTTGGAAAATGATGATACTTGCCTCCCTTTCCTGCCGCCAAGGTGATCATGACAAATGAGGATAATCATGAATCATCAACAGTGCTAGGCATGTAGAAAATGTTCAGTTAATAGCAGCTCTAACATTGTAATTATAATTGTCCAGTAAACCTCTGTAAATATTTTTGAGTAAGAAAATAATGTTTAGAAAGTGCACACATTTGAATCCTGAAGTGGTAACATCAAAATACCGTCAATTTGAATAATCATCTTTATCATAATTTATCACTATGTCTTTCTCTTAGTTTGGATTTCTGTATTTGGAGGGTGAAAGCAAATTATTTGTTGGCCAGGGTGGTCCAGAATCTGCCATGGGTGATTTCCCCTCACTCACTGGTTCTGTTTGATCTGTGATAGAGAGATCTAGTTTATGTTTTGTTTGTTTGTTTGTTTAGAATATTTTTCTAGTTTAATTTCTTTACCGGAAAGAAGGGAACTGGGCAGAACTCAGGCTAAATCCCAAGTCCATCACTTTTTCTTTTTTCATTCTTTAATATAGTATTGCTCTTAAAATATATATCTGAGATAAAAGATGTGAGAATAGACAATAATGTATACATGGAGGTAAAAATTAACTACTCAGAGATCCTCTGACTACCATATTTCAATTTTGGAGATACTACTTTTCACATTAACTCAAAAATCCTGGGTGTCATTTACTGGACCAGACTGTATTGTTCTGCCATTTGTTAAAACTCTGCACACTGGAGAAAGTTTGCATCTCAAAAGAGGGAGATGCCAGGTTCCAACAGTCTACTTCACCAATTGCACTGTGGTCTTGAGAGCCCACCCATGTAGAATAGAATAGGATCCTTCAGGACTTTATGAAATGATCTTCCAAGCACTCAAGTACAATGATTTTTTGGAAACATCTCAGGCCTCTAGATAATGATTTTTTGGGGGACAGGCTAAAAATAAAAGCTCATTCAGGCAAAATGCTCCAGCATGTTCTACTTTTCCTTGTAAAATACTCTTCTTGCTCATCCCAAATTACAATTGTGATTCTTAAGCAAACGTTGACTGTAGCTATCAAGACATAAAATGCTATAAATGTTATATGTACATGTCCAGGTATTTGGTTCTATAATTTAAAAACATCAATAAAATGTAAGTTGTATTCAGAGTTTGCAAATCTGTCACGGTCAGATGAGTTCAATTTCCATTTTTCCCTCACCCAACCCTTCAAATTATGCATGAACAGATTAAAAATTGCAGGAAAATACATTGCTTTGTGTTCACTAAATATCTTCTATTTTGGAGAAAATCTTTAGCAATCAAATAACATGAGAAAAGACACACTGGAAAGCAATTATAACCCCGGGAAAATTTCATTTTATTGCTCAAGACAGAAAGTGGTGTATTTCAAAACTGTGAGCAAAGATTAATGGAGATGAAGGGAGTGGTAAGTGGCCGTGAACCAAGACATTTAACTTTAATGTCACTGCAAAACATGAGAAGTCATCATTTTAAGTCTCAATAACCTCAAACTGAAATGCATTCATTGCTTTTTCTTTCTTTCTTTTTTATCCACTCTACAATATACTTTGCCACTTTGCAAGTTGAATGATCCTGACAAGAAGTTGGTTTGAAAGTTCATTTTTTTTCTTTCTTTTTTTTTTCTTCCCTGAGAAAGGTTAAGTTTAACTTTGATGACAGCATAGCTTGGAAATCTCCTGCCATGCATTTCCTCCAGGCAAGAAGGCAAAGGATTTTCACTTTTTCTGTCAGCTTTAGCTCTATCTCAAGTGGTTAGGAGTCAAGCCTTGGAAGGGAAAAGAGAGAATGAAGAAAATAGAATTTTTGGTGCATAGCTTTGGTTTCAGTGTTGCAGACAGACTGTTTCAAGTGCATTTGGATGAACTAGGTCACAGAGTCTCATTCCTTAGAATCTATAGAATGTGTTAGGAAGAAGTCCTGGTTTCTTGAAATTGAATTTTAATTTGGATTAAATTTAGTGTACTAGGAAGATGTGAATTCATACCATTAGACATGAAGCATTATATTTACCATAAAAACTTGGAATGAATCTATATGAATACTGAAAAGTCAGAAAAAAATTCAATTATGTCTGATATCTACTTATATTTAAACTGCATAGTCTTTTATTTTTTTTTCTGTATATAACCAGTACCTTCAAAAGAGGTGTATCTTAATGAAATTCCTAGCAGGGTCACCTCCCTACCATGGTAAGTACCTGACTCCATTGCAGCATCTACCTGGTGTCTGTTACCTGTTACTGGAACAGGCACTTGCTTTTGATTTCTTAGTGTTCTCCTTATGACAGGGCTTCTCAAACTTTTTTGCAAGCATGAATGATCATGATAACACACAGATTTTGACATAGGATCAAGATTCCAGCTGTTTCTGATGCTATTGGTTCAAGAGCCATATTTGGATCAATAAGGGTCCAGGGCACTAGCCGCCTCCATGGTCTGGATTTCCTCTACTTTACTACTTAATTAAAATACCCCTTCTGACCAACTTAGACCTCTGGAATCTACAAAACCCTTATAATAGCACACAAAGATCTTGGTAATTGTGCCCAGCCCTGTGGTGAAGGAAAAAGAGGTGAAAGATGAGAAAAAGATGGAATTTTAAGCACTGCATTATGTAAAAGAAGTTTACTTTTCCATTTCAAAATATCCTGCAATGCAACCCCAGTGGGTCCTGTCCCAGTTGCCATCCCCACCATTTTGGTAACACTTCCCATTTATTGAGTTCAGACAATGGGCTGCTGCTATAGGTGATTTCCATCAATTAATTCATTTAATGATGCCTAGTTGTCCTGGTTTTATTAAAAACAAAACAAAACAAAACAAAACAAAAAACGGAGCATCAGAGTATTTAAGTAACTTGCTCAAGATCACAAAGCTGGGATTGGCCCTAGATCTGGCCAAAGCTCCATAGTTACCACTCTGATGAATTGATCCCCAATACTATGTCAGTTCCTTCAACTAATTTGTTCTAAATTTTGGGGCCAATCTTGGCACATTTAGAAAAAGCACAAGTGATTTCTATATACACTCTGCCCAGCATTCTTGTAATATCTGAGTATACCTAAACCAAATTTTAAATTATCAGGTAGGAACTAAAAGCCCACTATTACCATTTCTAAAGGGAGCCCTTATTTGAAAACTTTGTTTGGAGATCTTTTGTCAGAGTTTGCAAAATACTATTAGCATACACATAATCCCCCAGTGTCCACTGGATTCAGCATGACATACAGTGGGGGTAAAAAGAGAATTATCTTCAATATTAGTGTTGTGTTTTTTCTAGTGCCTCTACTTATAGGACCACAACTAATTGCTTTGAAAACTGTAATTTGATTCAGGGGAAACTAGAGACATTAGTTCTGTAAGCCTTACTGAATTTCCTGACCTGGAGAGTTTACTTTGACTTTTCTACCCATTAGTTTTCTAAGTTGAAAGAGAAGCAAGGGAAGATTGACTGTAGGTAGGGAAATAGTGTAGGCTTCCAGGTTCTCTTACCTGTGTCAGATATTTGAGTGAGCCATAACAAGGAAGAGTAACTGGGTTGATTCCACCTAAGCCGGGCTCGTCCACCCTTGCCATTTATGAGGAGACGGCTTAGGAAAGGAAAGGCTGAGGGAGGCATTGCTACCCAGGTAGATTCTACAGGATCTGTGGATCTCAGAGGTGTCTTTACCCTAAGACGGCCATGTTTCAGAGAATAAGTGAAGAGGGCTCCAAAAGAGAGGGTGGAAAGCTGCAGGAAATTCAGGTTTCAGCTGACCTTTGGGTGACAGACAAACAAGTGGAAAGCAGACAGATTGTGGACAAATTTTGCCACTGAACCAGGAGTTCAGGATTGGTTGAAAAGTAAGAAATGCAAGGTAAGAGAGAAGAGCCTGCAGCCTATGAATGAAACTGGACACTGAAAATAGGGAGTTAATATGCAATAGCTATAGAGTTTTTCAGTGATGCAAAATTTAATAAGTTCTAGAGATCTATTGTACAGTATTGGGTCTTTAGGTGACAGTAAATGGAATTTTACTCAGCATTAAAAAGGAACAAAATCATGGCATTGGCAGATAAATGGATGGCACTGGAGAAGATAATGCTGAGTGCAATTAGCCAATTCCCCAAAAAACAAATGCCAAATGTTTTCTCTGATATAAGGAAGCCTGACTCCTAGTGGGATATGGAGGGAGAGCGTGGGAGGATTAGATTAATTCTAGTTAGGGGAGAGATGTGGGAGGGTAAAGGAGGGGGCAGGGTTTAGCAAGGATGGTGGAATGTGATGGACATCATTATACAAAGTACATGTATGAAGACTTCAATTGGGTGTCAACATACTTTATGTACAAACAGAGATATTAAAAACTGTGGTATATATGTATATTAAGAATTATAATGCAAAAAAATCAAAGTACATGTATAAAGGCATGAATTGGCATGAATATACTTTATATACAGAGATACGAAAAATTGTGCTCTATATGTATAATAATGCATTCCACTGTTGTCATATATTTATAATAAAAATAAAATAAATAAAAGGAATAAATAAATAAATAACATAAAAATGTCTTAAAAGGGCTGGGGTTGTAACTCAGTGTTAGAGCACTTGCCTAGCATGTGTGAGGCACTGGGTTCCATCCCCAGCACCAGATATAAGTAAATAAACAAAATAAAAATATCGTGTCTATCTCCAACTAAAAATATTTCTTAAAAATGTCTTAAAATACTAGATTTCATGTTTGTAAGGACTTAATTATCAAATCATGGTATATGATTTGAAAAAAAAACTAAAATGAGGTATGACTTAGGAAGTAGAAGAATTTAAAAGTTATTGAAATTCTGAACCAGTTCATGCCAACAGAAGGAAAACATTTTGAGAAAAATATCATCAATTGTTGATGTCTCAAGAACTTTGAATGAAATCAGTAATTTATAAAGGAGAGTAAATCCTAAATAGAATTCTGCAGTAGTTGACAGGAGAAGAATGGCTTAATATTAGGAGATTACTTAATATTATTTCCACATTGAAAGATAAAAGGTGGAAAATAATATCACTATTTCAATCGATTTAAAAAATCAATATACAATATAAAATCTCAACTTCTATTATTCACAAACTTTTTTAGCAAATTAGGAATAAAGAGGTGTCTGTGCCAAACTAGAGCAAGCATTATCCTAAATGATGAAATATTGAATGCATTTCCTTAGAATTATGAGAAAGACAAACACTCCCACCATGAAGATTTTTCTACTCCACTCTATACTGAAAAGCTTAGCTAGCAGAGTTCACAACAAAAGGAAAGAAAATTTCTAAAATTGGTGTTGGAACTTAGCAAATGGTATCCCAAAGGACTGTGTGTTGCCTGGTTAAGTATATTCCACTAAAAAGAGATGGGGTGACCTCAGAGGAAAGGATTCTTTGATCTTTCTCTGATATCTTCTCACCCCTCTTTCTTTGTACCAGAAGCAAGTCATAGAAACCAGAAATCTTCCTGAAGGACAGAACAGAAACTAAACTTGTCTTCCTCAAAGTAAGCCATAAAAGCAAGAAAGTTCACTCTCTTCCTTTTCCCTAGAAGGCGCTCCTTCCAAGGGATTCTGATCCAAACTGAAGAGGAATGCTAAAGTCCAAGAACCTGAACAGCAGGCCCTGCAGGATATCCCCCTCAGTCAATTGTATTTGATCTTCCCTTGGTCCAATCATATCTCTAACAGAGGAGCTTAAGAATAGTTTTCCTGAGTCTTAAGGTCATCATTTCCTAAGGTTTCCAAGTCATGCAAGAATTTTTGTAAATAAGTGTGCTAGGTTTTTCTGTTATTAATCCACTTTTTGTTCAGGGGTGTGTTCCAAATGCTAATTTATGAGACGTGAAGATAAGTTATTTTTTTCCCTTGACATTAGAAAGTAGAAAACATAAGTCTTTATTTATGGGTGACTTGATTGATTATTTTAAAAAACTAAAATAATCTACATAGAGATTATTAGAATTAATAAAATTGTTCATCAAGTTGATACACTAAAACCGATGTACAAAAATCAATCGTGTTTATACTTATGAGCTGCAAATAAATAATGATTTAAAAAACAGAAGATATGCAGTTTCAAGAATTTGGGAATAAAATTGAGAAAATATGTGAAGAAATTATAAAACATTTTGGAAAGACCTAAATAAAGGAAGAAGAATTCTTTGTTCTTGGAGAGGAAGAATCAAGATTGTAAAGTTTGCACTTGTGATTCTCCCTAAATAGGTCCATACATTCACCCTCCATTCAGACTCCGTGTTTGAGTTTCCTTTCCACCTTACCCCCCTTTTTTCCTGTCTGCCTTCCTTTTAAACTTTGTTTTAACTTCTTTTTTAATGTGTTGTAATTCTGACCAGCTGGTTCTGAAGTTGACAAGAAAAGAACCAACATTCAGGAATATCTGAAGAATATTCCTGAAGGAATAAATAATGAACAGAAATGCCTTGCTAGATATAAAAAATATATATTTAAAAATTGTAGTGATTTAGGCAGTGTGTATATTGTTGTGCAGTAGAATACTACCAATGTAAAAAAAATAAAATGAAACAAACAGACATAGGCTTAAAAAAAATAGGATCTTGATTTGTAATTCAATTAGTCCCATGAATAAAAAACCTAATATAATTTACAATACATGATACTGAAAAATATCCATGTGACAATACATGAAATTCAACATATTTCCTCTCTCTCTCTCTCTCTCTCTCTCTCTCTCTCTCTCTCACACACACACACACACACACACACACACACACACAAATTCCAGACAGAGTAAAGATTTGAATGTAAAAGATAAAATTACAGAATTTCCAGGAAGCTCTACAAGATAATGTTGCTATGACTTTAAGCTAGAGAGTTACTCTTTTTCAACAAAAATACAGAGAATCAAAATTGTCAAATAAATGATGGATTAATTTTCTTATATATAGAAAATAAAAAACTTCTGTTCATTAAAAATATACATAAAAGAGGAGTAAAAATCCAAACCACACATCAAAAGATAATTTTGGAAACTATATAACTGACAAAATATTAGAATTCAGAATACATAATTAATTTCTACAAATCAATAAAAAGGCAGATGGCTCAGTAGAAACATATTCAAAATATCTGAAGAGAATTTTTTTTTAAAAAGAGCCCCAAATGGCTTAAATGTTTAACAAACCTCACTGGAGTATTTAGAGAGATGAAAATTAAAACAGAAAGGAAATGTATTTCTCATACCATCCATTGACACAAAACAAGATTTCTGACATTAGAAGTTCTCAGGAAGATTATGTAGCAACTATGAATATATGATCTGGGACAAACACTCAGACAATGATTTGATATTATCAATAAAGTTAAGGGTTTGCATACCTCATGAATAAGTAGTCTCATTGGCAAGTGTAGACTCTACACAAATGATTTTTGCCAAGATGTGGCAAAATTATTCTTGTTGACCTTGTTCATTATAGCAGAAAACTGGAAGCAACCCAACTACTCCCTAACAATAGAATGGATAGGTAGATTTTTGTATTTTCTTAAAAAGAAAAATAATTCAACATGAGAATAAACTACAGCTACATGCAACAGTATCATTGGAAATCCAGGAATAAGACCGAGTGGGAAAGTTAAGTCCTAGAAGAAGAAACAGTGAATGGATATATTTATATGAAATTTAAAATTAACACAAAACTAAACGTAGACTTGTCGGTATAAATTCTTCTTAAAGGAAAGCAAGGGAATCATAAACACAGAGTTATCAGGATATACGTGTCTGCAAAAAAGGAGGAAAAGAAATAGAATTGGAGAGGGGATTTTTACATGATGTCAATACTTTTCCTAAATTGAGGTAGTGAGCACATATATGTATATTCATTGTTAATATTCATACTTTACACATAACTAATACACACACATATGTGTATATATATGTGTATATATATATATATATATATATAAAACTTAATAAAAAGAATTTTGAAGAACAAAATAAAAACTGTGTGAATAGAAGTATGTAAATGATATTGAATTGACTGGTGTGAGACACTGCCTCAGGTCATTTATTCATACCACCCCCATTTTCACCCACAGCATAGGTGTGGAAGGTGTGTGCATCAGGCCTGACTCACAGGTAAATGATTGGGAATTAGGGGCAGAAAGTGCCAGCATTGGGGCTGGGGTTGTGGCTCAGTGGTAGAACCCTCGCCTAGCATGTGCTACGGGGTGCTGGGTTTGATCTTCAGCACCACAAAAAATAAAATATAAAGGCATTGAGTCCAGCTACAACTAACAAAAAAATATGAAAAAGAAAAAGAAAGTTCCAGCATTGTACTTGGACCTTAGGACCTGAGAAGAAAAGCAAATAAGAATGTATGAACTTGGATCCTTGTGGTGTATCTTTTTTGAGTTTACTAAGTCCCTAATGAACTCATTTACTAATTTACTAACTTTGCCTTTTTCTTTGTAAGTGAGGTCTTTTACAAAATTTTTGTGAGTGTTTTCAAACTAGGATGCCGTAAGGCACTTTGCAGTTCAAGACAATACATGGTGGCATTCCATACAATGTGCCATTTTGTGCCAATGGTCTTCTCTTTGCTAAGGAGGATGATAAATGAGTATGCCATCTTTGCATGGAAATATGGAAAGCAATAGAAATTGGGAACTGCCCATGATACAAATTACTGGTAAAACTTTCATGATAAAAGTGTTATTTTATGTATATCTCCTAGTTTCTAAATTGGGCTCTGGGCCCTCAGAAGAACTCTTGGAAGTAGATATTCTCATGTTAATTGTAACATGAGGAAACTGAGGCTGGTGATGGGTAAGGAATTTAGCTATGAAGAGCCAAGCTGTGAAAGTAAATTAACCAGATCCCTTACTTATATCAACTGTAGAATCCTTTTCACCTAGGGACAGGCTTTCTTGTAAGACAGATCTCCATTACTTCTCTATCAGAGGTAATACCTTGAACAAATTAAGCCATTGTACATGTAGCTTGACAATTTTCTTCTTCCCTTGAGCATTTTTCAAATCATTATTTCCTGATCAAGAAAGAACTGCTGCTATTTTTATCTGGTGCCATTTATTTTTCAAAAAAAAAAAGATGGCACTAAAAAAGACATTGTGCAAAGTACTATGAATCCTAGCCACAGTTAGGCACACCATCAAACCAGATGCCCAAGTTTTATATTAACTAACTCACAGTGGGAAATTTGGCTGCATGCTACATAGAAACTTGGTTCTTGAAAAATTGTGAGCAAATTAATGTTTTTATTCAAAAGCATAGCTTTTTTACCCTTATTTAGGGGGGATGCAATTAGACCCATGTACAAATTATGAGTCAATGAAATTCCATATTCCTGGTATCATTTTCATCATCCTCCCCCTTCTCCATCTCTTATTCTCTTTCTCATCACTCCCATTCCCTTGCTTCACAAGCTGTCATTCATATATGGCTCATGTGTGTGTGTTATATTTTATTGTGCTTGTTTTCCTTCTATGCATGAGCATAATTTTTAAATTGGGGGGGTAATTATAAGGTAAAGGAAAATCTACACATGATGATACATGCCAAATCCAGCCCACTGTCTATTTTTTTTTGTATGCTTCTTTTTTGGAGCATTAGCCATGTGCATCCATCTGTATCATGCCCATGGGGCTGCTTTCAGGGCACTGGGACCTTACGGAGTAATTGCAAGACAGACTCGGGGTCTCCCAGCTCTGCCTATTACTTTCAAGCTCTTTACAGACCTAGTTTTCTGACTCCTGCATTAGGATGTTAATGACTGTAACTTATAACTTATGCCCATTACCCATTCTCTAATAACCCCTAAACTGAGCATTCTCAGGTTTACTCTCCTAAGAAACTATACAAGAATCTTTTAAAAATACATGCTCAGGGAAGTATGGATGGTTTTAATGGCATGTACATTGCTGGATCCTGCTTTCCCTGCTAGCCGTCTCTCCATCATGGCTTTACCCACCCACATCAGCCCTGATCATGTTCAGCTGTCTGCTTTTTGCTAGAGTTTTGGATGTTAAGTGAATTCTTTTTGTTGCTTAAATACATATGATTGATTTTTAGTATGAAGGAATTCTCTTCAGATTCTTTATGTGCTTTTGAGTATTTCATTTTTTTATTATTTCTGAAAGTGACTGTGAACTATTTCGCCATATGTATATTGATGTGGTCGTCCTTTTAGTTATGACTTTTGGTCTGTAGGATCTCTCACATATTTTATCAAAAATTCTAAATGAATTAGGACACTCCTATCCATTTATTAATCTTCTCCCTTATGTCAAATATAGAAGAGACACGCTTTTCTGTAATACCAATGCTAAATTAGAGTAGCCGTTACTATCATTATATCAAATTATATTATATATAGTTATATAATATTACACAGAATATAGTGATAAATGTAATATGTCATATTATTATTACATTATTAGTATATCATTATTAAAATAATAACCTAAACTATTCTAAGTAAAATTTTTCATCGATTTGCTTTTATTTTCAAATGATGTAGATTAGTAATTGATTTGATTGGAAGTAAACAACTTCCAAATAATTGCAATTATTGGCCAATACCTACAGGAAGCATATAGAAGATCAGTAGATACATCCTTATGAAAATCAAGGCCTGTTTATGTTATCTGAACATGGATCATCTGTACATGGAACCTAGTGTATACCTACCTGTACTATGTGGAATTTGAGTTTTGTTAACATGTATGGCAAATGGTATTTCCTACTTGTTTTCTTCCACAGCTGTTCTTCCCCAAATGTAAAATGCAGCTCAGAGATTTGGGATGGTATGAAGAGCATACTAATGTACCAAACGTTGAAATGGTTTACTTGCCTTGAGAAGAAAACAAACAGGAGAGTGTTTGGGAGTTAATTTGAAATGGGGGAATTTTGCCATATCTGTGTCCTAGAGCCCATGTAAAGGGACATGCCCTCTAAGGCTGGGGATTGGTGGGAGGTGAGGATGCTGGTGAAAAGGCACAAAGCTATTGCCAAAGAGATGTGGACTAAGGTTGACCAGGTCACTTATGATCCAGAACTCTGGAACCACAGTAAAGTGAGCTCCACACCCAATCATGCTGGGTCTCCCTTCTGTTTATTTGCATAAGTCTGCTCAGGGCTCAAGTCTGGCAGCCCCCGTTACACCTCTACTCTCCATCTCTTCCCTCTTTACCTCCTCTGCCTCCCCAGGGTACACATTAACCATCTGCTAGAGTCAAGCCTCAGGTTTGACATTCTAGAGATTTAATACCTATTAGTTGAAAAATAAGTGTGTCAAATTTCATGAATTGGCTGTAGAATAAGGGAGAAAACTCATCAAAGTAAAATGTCAATCCCCAAATGTCCAGGGAAGCATTGTTTTCCAAGTGAAAGGCTGGAGGTTCAGTGTCTTTTTAAAAATCATAATAAAATGTTTGCTTTTCAACACCAAGGCTGTCAAACTAGACCTTCCGGGACATTTTTCCCCATTCAGAGTAAAATTTCATGTCATGTTAATTCTTAAAGCAGACTTTCTTTCCTATCAAAAGGTATTTCTTGAACAGCCACTCTTTTACCATCAGCTTTGGATGTTTGAGAAACATCTAAAACAGACAGAGTTTCATTCCTTCAAAAATCCTAACTCTTGGGCTGGGGATTTGGCTCAAGCGGTAGCGAGCTTGCCTGGCATGCGTGCGGCCCGGGTTCGATCCTCAGCACCACATACCAACAAAGATGTTGTGTCCGCCGAGAACTAAAAAATAAATATTAAAAAAAAAAATCCTAACTCTTAACTAATGGAGACAGATAATAAACAAGGTTCATAATAAATAAGTCAGCCACAGGTTATAGGCTGAGTTGTGTCACCCTCCCCCAAAAGAAAAGATAGGTTACAATTTGAAGTCTGAACTTAAGCATCTTCAAATGGCACCATATTTTCAAATAGGGTCTTTGTAGATTTAATATAGTTAAGGTAAGGTCATGAAGGAGGATGGGCCTTTGCCCAATACAACTGGTGTTTTTATTGGAGGAGGGAAATTTGGACACAAAACACATGGAGAACATCCTGTGAAGACCCACACAAATACAGAAGGGAGATCATTCAAGTGAGGCCAGGGTCAGTAATTGAAGTTACACATCCCCAAGCCAGAGAAGGGCTAGAAACTGGAGAATATGAAGAGGGATCCTCCCTAAGCACTTTAAAGGACAGCATGGCCCTGCCAACTTTATTTCAAATTTCTAGCCTCCAGAACTATAAAATAATATTATATATAGTATATGAATAATCTATATAATATATATATATATATATATATATATATATATATATATTAATCATAAGAAAGTGTTTGCTTTTCAACACCAAGGCTATCAAACTCGAGCTTCAGGGGCATTTTTCCTCATTCTGAGTAAAAATGCAAGTCAAATTAATCCTTAATTATACATATTTTATATATATAAAACAGTATATATATATATATATATATATATATATATATATATACTGTTATAAGCCATTCAATTTTGAGTAGTTTGTTATAGCAGCTTGAAAGAACTAATATGGCATGCATACTTGAAAATCATAAATGATAAGCAACAAAGAAAAAATAGACAAAAGTAAAGTAGTTGAGAGAAACCAGAAATAAGGTAGAACACTCAGTAGGGCAGTCAGTGTAAGACTTCTTGTGACAATAGCATCTGACACAAAGGTGAGGATAGTAGCCCAGAGGTCATTTAAAATAAGGATATGCAGGCATGGAGACTACTGGACAAGAGTTCAACATTTTGTAGCTGAAAGGACTGAGTATAAGAGACATGAAAGTGGGAACGTGGATTCTGAGGGCTCCCAGGTCAGATTATGGAGTCTTACTGGCAGTTTAAGGAGCCTAGAATTTTGAGATGGGTTCAGTGGTTGGAGTTTTTGAGGAATATGATCTTTTTTATATTTTAATTCAGTTGTACAAGTTCTATATTGAGAGTAGGGCATTGGAGACCGGGGAACCTTTTAAAACACCACTGAAAACTAATCTGAGCAAGGAATGATGAGAGCTTGAGCCTGAGAGGCAGCCAAGTTTCTGATGAGAAGAGACAAGATTCTGGATGGGTCTTAAAGGTAGAGACAGTGCAATTTCCTTACGGATGATGTGCGGTTGATAAGAGAAAGAGAGCAGTCAGGGAAGGCCCTGAGGTTTTGAGTTTGGCAACTGGCTGAGTGGAATTGCCACAACATAAAGAATGTGAAAGCGTACAGATAAATCATATCATGGAGTTCAGTTTTGACATCTTGAATCTGAACTACCAAATAGATATAATGTCAGTCTGGGGGTGAGGAGGAAGCAGTTGGCACTCTCAAACACAAGGAAGAGAATAGAACAAAGGGACAATCCTCAAAGTGTGGACAGGGTGGAGGGAAGCCCTCCCTGGGCCAGCCACAGTGGGCAGTACTCAGCATGGTTCACTCCCATGAAGGGGCAGCTGAGGAACCAGGGCTGCGGAGGGAAGCCGGAGGAGGAAGACAGAGGAAAAGTCAGGCAGGAGAAATTGTATTCTCTAAGGAGAAGCAACCAACTGCACTAGCAGAGGGCAGGAATGCAGCAAACATTCTGACCTCATATCCTCCAGTCCTAGATTCTTCTCCTCCTGCCTCCTGTAGGTAGAAATAAGCAGAGAAAGAAAGCCAGCTTTGGAAGTCTAGGCTCCAAGAGGTAGAGCATGAATCTGCAGGGACAACAAAATTTGTCCTGCTGAAAACCTTAGCACTACAGTTATTTTTCATGGGTGGGAATAAAAGAATCCAGTAGGCTCCATGTCACCAGATCATCTACCTATCATTTCATACATTTCAAATGTATGAAATGTCAATATCACTGTACTGTCATGTGTAACTAACATCTACCTGGTCCTAGAAACATCCCAAACTGGAGACACTTCAGCATCTTAAAAGGATCAAAGAAGAAAGGTTTTGTAACCCCTCTACACAAAACGTTCAGTTACTCTTCATCTCTTATCATGGAACTCAAGTTAAAATTCATCAATGTCACCTGCTAGCTTAAAAAACTTCAAATCTTTCATTTAGAAATGATGCTTTTGTTTACCTGTTTTTCCTGATTACTCTATTTTCTCCCTTTTCTTACCTGTCACATCAAATAATGTTAGATGATTTGAAGGGCCTGTTCTTTCAAGCCTCCTTGTTCTTGGAATGCTCTTTTCTTTCTTTTCTGAAAGTTCTGCAACCTTCTTCACCAAATATCTCTTCAGTATCTCCATTAAAAATCTTTCCCAAAGAGTCTTTATAAGAATCACTCTTCCCAAGAAGGAAGGCAGTAGGAGGGAGAGGTAACAAGTTCAAGTAACTGGAGTTCAGTCCACTGGGAGAGTGAGGTTAACACCATGCTCTGTACTTGCTGAATAGAGCTTCCATCCCCCTCCCCCAAGTCCACACCAGTGTGGTGGGCCAGTCTGTTTCAGGGGTCCTTCTGTGGTCCTTTATTATTTTATGGTTGTCTATGTTAGTTGACCTTATTGCCCTGTCCTATTAGGGATATTTTGGGGTGTGTGTGTTTCTCCATATTACTGTTAATTCACATAGGCTGGATCTGCAGCATCTGCACCTTGTTCTCCATTTGCAGATTTTGTGTATCCAGAGCATCTGGTGCCTCACTATTGAATGAATGTCAGAATGTTGTGTCTACCTTCTGTTGCTCTGTATCTAGTTCCCTTTTTAGTTCCCTTCAAGAAACATAACCACAATACCTTTTATGTTCTGTCTCTTAAAGTACCCTAAGATAAGCTCAGCCTTCTCTTTTCTTAGCAACATCATCTGAAGAGCCTTCGGAAAATATTTTCTCCAATATCAAGACATGCAAAGAAGCTATGCAATACTGGCAAAGTTTTTGTTTCTTCTTTTATTTTCCCTTCTGTTACTTATATGAAGTTTACAGCTAGACTCCAATTGGGAAATTTCACTGTCTGGCCATAAAAAAAATGCCACATTTATTTTGCCTATTTCAAAATTACTCATTTCACTTTTAAACCAGAGTCATTCTTGTTACAATACAGTAAAGCAAGCAAGATAAAGTCAATCATAACTAGAAATAAAGTCTCTTGTTAAAAATCAGCAATGCTTCAAAAGTGGAGGTTGAGCTTATTTTATTCACAGATGCTTAAAATGACTCCTTGGAAACATGCAGATATTAGAAGATTACAAAATTGAACAAGTTCTGTGTCTATTTTGACTTTATAAAAAATATATTGATTTACCAATAAGCATGGGACTGGGGATGCAGCTCAGTGGGGGAGAGATTGCCTACCATGCTGGGTTCCTTTCCCAGCATGGCAAAAGAGAAGAAAATATTTAAGCATGATTTTACACTATTCATCTGTATACATCAAAAATTTTATTCCAAATAAAAGATATTACCTAGTGCTATTAATTTATATATACTAATTAGTTCTTGTTTATTTTCTTTCTGGAGAAAAATTCTAAATATTCATTATACGATAAAATAGAAGAAAAAAACACAAGTTTTTTTGCCTTAGTTAATCTGTTAAATACCCTTTTAAAAAAAAGCCAGTAAATCTATGTTTGTTATCATTTTTACTTGAAAATATTATTTAGGTATACAACAATTGCTTTTCATAGTAGTAGTTAATGCTAAGAATACTGTCTCAAATTACGTAGATTTCAATTAGACCAGAAACTATCTTCTCAATAATGACTGATGTCCACATTCCAATATTGTAAAGGTATTTCATACCAAAGGAAAAGCATCCATCCTTCAGATTGAACAAAATTATTATCTGTATTAATAATTACACTGGCTGGCCCATTACCAAATTGTTAAATAGATTCCCGCCCCCCAAGACATCTATTTCAATCAATATTCACATTTGCCAAAGAAATATGGCTTTTATAACAGGCACAGTATTGCGACCTTCCTCTGGAGGATTTTGCATCTTTTTAAGGCAAGAAAAACAATAATGCATTTCTAGTATTATGTTGAAATAATAAATGAAATATCAAAATTGCATAGTAATACTGAGCCAGAAAGGGAAAAACTGAATCTTTGCCTCATGTGACAGACAAGCCATGTGACTTCAGCCAGGCTGACCTCCTTTTTGCCATGTTTGCCTAGTGATAAAATGGAGCACTGGGACTAAGTAATACTGAAGACTCTTTCCTATAAATCTGTGGTCTTTGCATTTTTAATTGGAAATGAGACTGAATTTAAAAGATTGATTTTGGGTGAGTTCAATTACCCAAAATAAAAGAAGAGTCACATAACAATTTGATTTAATGATCATTGTATGGTCATAAATCATGGACGAGTAGGCTAAAGCTAAGACCCTATAATTTTTGCTTAGGCTGTGATTATAGGAATGGATATAACTTAAGGTAGGAAAGATCTTATGTTGGGAATGTTGACATGAGATACAAATATCTTAAATGTCTTTTTTGTTTGTTTCTTTGTTTTTGGTGCTGGAGACTAAACTCAAGGGTGCTTAATCACTGAGACATATCCCTAACTTCAATCTGTAGTACCAAAAACAAACGAAAAACCTTGAAGACATTTAAGGCATTTACACCTCACATCAACAATCCCATGATATTTCCTACTTAAATTATATCATTATATCCATTCCTATAATCAGAGACCAAACAAAAATTGTAAGGTTTCAGCTTTATTTATTTATTTATTTTTAAATTTTGAGACAAGACCTTGCTAAGCTGCTGGGAGCCTCGCTAAATTGTTGAGGCTGCCCTTCAACTTGCAATCCTCCATCCTCAGTCATCCAAGTCATTGGGAGTCAGTATACGCATGTACCACCACTCCTGGCTTAATAGTTCTTAATCCACTGGCTGACTCTAATATAAATATCGAACAAATAAGACTTCTTAAAGACACACATATGGGCACATGAAAGTTCAATAAACCAAAAAGAGTAGGCTAATGCTAATGCATACAGCAGAGGAGTCACTACAGTCCCCATCTCCTGACATCTTCCCCATAGGGAGCAAAAAGTGTATGAACACAACCGTGAGCCATATATATAGTACATATTTGTTGACCTGGGAAAGAGTAGAATAATGTAATTCCTCAAAGTCTTTTTGAGGCCTTAGTCAGAAAACATAAGTGAATTTTGGAATTTGCTCTTGGATACATTTGAAGATACCCACAAAAATAAAACACAGTCCACAAACAGGAATTGCAATATATTTAACCCTTTGAATTTCCAATAATGTATGCCACAAAAAGCTAATATCATTATCATTCAATGAGAAGAAGTCTACCTTTGCAGAATGAAAAGTAAGTAGAATCTCCAGAGAAAATAAGAGGATTTGAAAAGTTCATGTCAGTGGAAGCACCAGTCAATATCTAAATTGAGACCATTGGAGAAAATACTTAGAACAAAATGCCCACAGACATGGGATTCACATCTGTATGTGTACATTATATATATTCATATCACACATTGTTAATGACCATATCACTTAACAGATATCATATGACTCTACTAACAATGCAAACATTTATTATAATTTGCTTATTCCTGCTTTAACAAAGAATAGGCATGTTCAGAGAAGTGGGTGTTACTGAGAAATTTCCACTCATGTCTCTTTTCTAGGGAACAAATATCTTTTTAAAAAATCTTTATTTATTTATTCATTTAGTCAGTCTTAGGTGGATACAATATCTTTATTTTTATGTGGTGCTGAGGATCAAACCCAGTGCCTCACACGTGACAGGTGAGCACTCTACAACTTGAGCCACAATCCCAACCCCAGGTAACAAATATCTTGATTGATATGTTTTTATTCTCTTGTCACATATATTTTTTTATTAATTGGTAATGCAGGAAGTGATTATTGTAAGGTTTGGATATTTTTTTTATTTTAAGAGAGGATTCTTGATTTAGTAGGTGTCCTCCAGGGCTAGTGTGATAAATTTGATGAATCGGGACCTCAAATCACATGTGGTAAAGTTATGTTATTGGAAACTGCTCATCCTACTCCCTAATAGAGCTTTGAATACTGGTTACCACCCCTTATTGTGTTTAAATCAGAAAGCAGTTACTTGCTGGTAGACTTCTTCTTTAACTACCCTTAAAGTTTGCTTATAAAGATAATTGCTACCAATTTTTAGGCTAATGGTGGCTCATATCATATCCCTATTCAGACAGACCACAAAAGCAATAAATTCTTTAAATAACATATGCATTATGGAACAAAGAGAGATAAAGCTCACCCTTAAGAATACTTAGAGGAAAAGTGGTCTAGCAAAACAGATGAAAGCTGTAATTTTTAATTCAAGCATGAAAGTTTTGTATCTTTTCCCTTTGGAGAAAAGCCTCAATTTTAAGGCTCCACAAATAGTCAGCAAGGTAGATTTTTTTTTCTAATTTTCCAGATGGAAAAAAAAAACCTCAGTGGGGTTAAAAGCCTTGTTTAAAGCTAGAATGAAGGAGAAAATGAAAAACCAGACATGCAGGTCCTTCTCTGTAGTACTGTCTTTCCAACTGCAAGTGGGGAGAGCAGCTCAGCAAGCCATGTTGTCATCTCTGTGTCCTTTCCAGAAATGTCTTATCACTTACGTATTTAGAATAGCAATTTTGAGACCCTGCAAGGTGTTCAGAAATTTATTACAAATCTAGTGGCAAGCCCTACCAATTCTAAAAATATAGATAACTGTCAAGTCTCCTTTAAAACAAAACAAAACAAAACAAAAGTATCCCTACATAAAAAGATTTTTCTCCTTTGTTAATTTTGGAGTAAATTGTGTTGATAAAATCATGGTAACAAAGAGCACCCATGGCTCTTTTCATTGTTAGTTACATCCACAGTATCTATATATTGTCTTCTGTAAAACTCTCAAAAGTTTTCAAGGTAAATATGATAACCACAAGATCGAGAGTTGCTCCAATGCAGCCTGGTGTGGCTCAGTGACTTGTCCAGGTTCAAGAGCCTGGTCAATTTCAGAGCAGGTACATAAGGACCACACAAAGCTACACAGTCTCCTATGCTCAAAAAGTCAGTGTGTTGGCTCCTATGTTTACGCTGGCTAACAAGGCCTATGAATGGACTCTATGAATAGACATTATGGAGAGTTTTTTTCCTTCTTTAGAATATAAAGTCCATAAGTTTGGGAATTTTTGTTTTGTTTCCCGCTGTATCTTGAACACTTAAAAAAAAAATAACCTAACAATGATGCTGGACAGATAGTTATTGCCTGAACAAGAAAAATTCAAATGCAAAATGGTGATTTCAAATTACCTAGATAATGCACCTGATTACAGTATACATTTCCTAACTGTTTTGATTAATTTCCCTTTGACTATTGGGTACAAGAAAACACTGAATAATTTATGAATGACTTAATCTTCAAAAAACTAATACCCTATTATACATGGTCTTGGATTCATTCATAGAGACCCATATCCAGATGTAAAATCTCTTTGAATATGACTGGTCTCATTCTTCATGATGGCAGAAGGCCTGAAGCATGAGAGAATGGTAGCTGCCATTCTTATTTCTGGTTAGTGTTGAAATGACTCTTTCTCTTATTCTCTCTTCCTTTATTTCTCATTTTTCTTTCTTTTATGAATAGATCATTCTATTAACTTGCCTCATTTTAAGAAGCACTCTAGATTTTGTTTTAGAACTTGATTTCCAATCACACCCAAGCTTCTTTGCAAACAGCAAGGTTTGGGAAGCACTTTTATAACTCACTAATAAACCCCTTTGTTGTTTCTACCTTCAGGATCTCCCATTTTCTGTACTGAAGCATTGCTATCCTTTCTGATCATGGGAAAAAAATGTAAATATACTGGGAAAGATAGTTTTCCAGGAAAGATTCTACACACGTTGTCTCTGAGCTCCAAAAGCCACCACTTAATTTTCCTCTGCGGAAAGTCTATGCAAAACACCAAATGACAGAAAATTAGTACCATTTGCCTGCCAGCACCAAGTTCTCTCATTTCTGTGCTCATCCCCACTCCATAAGTTTTCAGTGACTTTCTCCACCTCTCTAATAAATCATCATCTCTGAATATGATATGCCATTCATTATTTACACATTCAGGTACTGAGTCACTTTCCACTCATTTCGATTTTGAAACAAAATTCTACTTTCTGCAAAAAAAAAAAAATAGTCATTAGAAGACTGGAAAGATAAGTCAAATTTGAAACAAGGCCATCTCCAATTGGGCAATTAATTCAAAGAGTGTCAACTGTGATCTTACCACTGGTTAAAGACCCTGATAAAAGCTATGGGATAAACATTCATGAGTCTTGGAATTTGTCCACGGAGGTTCCTACATGGACAACTCACCACTGTGCATCTGGGGAATTCTGCTGTCAACAGCTTACTGCACATACCTCGGTATCCCAAGTTTATTCTTATGCTCCAAAATGCAACAAGCTCAGTAACTCTTTTACACCTCCCTTATTGAGATGCATGTATTTTGATGCATAATTTAGTTTATCATTTGACCCTTCCTTTAATGGTCATTTAAGAAAAGATCTAAGTTTCTGAAACTGAGCTTTGGAATCAGATAGATCTTAGCTCCAATTCTGGCTCTTCCCCTTTTAGCTAAGAATCCTTGAACATGTGACTCAAATACTCTTTCCCCCAACTAATATAGCTATCCATTAAGGATGAAATATGTGGCAGATAGGGTGGCATGAGGCATAAAGAGAATGTGGTCACAACTGTAAAACACAGAGGCTAGCAAGGTATCACCTTCTTTTTGTGTTTCCTTTTCCTCATGGGACATTCTTCTCTCTCATTTTGGCTGAAGAATTTTGAGTAGGGGAGGATAGTGGTGGAGGGAAGTGTTATCTAAAAAACTGGTGCTTTCATTTATTTTCGTCCCAATTTGCCCCACATCAGAAAAGAATGTGCTGTGATTATGTATTTATTAGGAATAAAATAAACTTGGGATGTGGGGTACAGCAGTGAGCAGTTGGAAGCTGCCCTTCAAGATACAGCATGCTGGGTTTCCCAAGTGGGAACCCCCTTAGAGGGAAGCCTGCAAATCAAGTCCATTGATATCCACAGCTTTCATCAGTGGTTTGACCTATGTCAGGTCCCACACTCTTGGCTCACATTTCTTCTTCCTCCAAAGACAAAGTTTGCCTTTGAAGAAAACAAGCACTTCCAGGGGCTGGGTTTGTGGCTCAGTGGTAGAGTGCTCACCTGGCATGCTTGAAGCACTGAGTTCGATCCTCCAGCACCACATAAGTGTAAAATAAAGGTATTGTATCCACTTACAACTAAAAAATAAATATTAAAAATAATAATTGAAAATGTTTAAAAAAAAAAAGCCAAACACTTCCAGAAATGGGAAGGGATATGACCCAGGAGCATGCCAGGCATTGAATTTGTGCTGTTTTCATTAATTTTTGCCAGAAGAGTTGCACTATCTGTCTCTTAAAGAGGAAGGAAAAGAAGTGAAATGATTGAAATTTGACTTTACAGGAGGACCCTGGTGGTTCTGAAAGAACATGGACCTTATTTAATTTGGCACGTCCATATGTGAAATATGGCAAATGTGTCGGTTTCTCTAGGGAATATGAAAACAGATCATCCTATTAATAAAGTTTAACAGAGCCCGTGTGAAGTCTTATCTGCCCTCAGGTTTGAACATTTAAGAACTGCTTTTGATGATGAGTTTAACATAAAATATAGAATTTGATGTGCACTTAATAAAGACCTTGTTATAAAAGGAAAAGACACATTAATGATCTATGTATATACCTACAACATATAAAAGTTACAAAGAAATAGACTTGTAACTGTATTTCCATATACAATCCTGTCTCTGTGTGCATGTATATGGGCAATTATATATTATGGTTTATAGCCTTTTATAAACATTTACTTACATGTAACTCATATATGAATAGGTAACTCATTGCATATATGTATATTTGGTGGTTCTGGGAATTGTACCCAGGGCCTTGCGCATGCAAAGCAAGCACTCTACCCACTGAGCAACATCCCCAGTGATCATTGCATATTTTATATATGTATGGGTAGACTTATAGGTAAGTCTGTTTACATTAATATGTCTCTACAATAAACAACTGCAAAACAGATGCAACCATATATCAATTACTCTATGCCTAACCCACAAACAGAAAAATATAAAAATTCATTTTTGGTATCAATGAGTCTCAAAGTGTGGTTCTATATTAAAACAATCAGCATCACCTGGGAATTTGTTAAACCTGCAAATTCTCAGGCACATCCAGGACCATGTAGATTAGAAAAACTGAGGCCCAGCAAGCTGTGTTTTAACAAGTTCTCCAGGGGACTCAGATATACACCTTGGCATGGTTAGCATGAGAATGACTTATATCCAGGACATAATAAATGTTCTTTGCACACATTTTACATACAAGAATATATATATATATATATATATATATATATATATATATATATATATATATATATATATATCCTATGTTACCAAAGAGAATGAGTGAATATTTGAATATAGTCATAAATACAAAGCTACATCCCATTAATTAGGGATAGATGAACCAGTTGGTGCATTAAACTCTTTGACCTGCAGACAGATCCTCTTGATTTTGTCCCAGCATTGCACAGAACCTGGGCAGTGGCTGAACTCACAATCTCCAAGGCAGACAAAGAGGACAAGAACTGGAGCAGGGCATCTGGGAGGGAAGCCTGTGTAAAGTGGCAAGTCTCTCTCCACCACTGGATGGTGTGACACCATCTTTTTAGTGTAGCTTATGTTCGATCCTGAGTGACATGTGGGGCATGAGTAAAGCATCCTCTAAGTAGTACTGTTCTTACAATTTTGGGGTGTACTGTTTTCAAAACCCGACCTCCATATTTTTCAAAAAGGTATGAAATTAAAACGGTTGCGAAGATAACTCAAAAGAGTAGAAGGCTTTATACCATGGTACTGGATCCTTTTTTTTTTTTATTAATTTCTAGCTCTGTCACAGATGGTTTGATAATCAAATATTTATTCAGAGTCTTGTACATACACAATACTCACTAAGATACTGTGGAACTTTCTTTGAAAAATGCAAGAATTCATCCTTGCTCTTTGGCAAGCTTCTGTTCGGTGGGTGGCAATATGGATGCACAGGATAAAACCAAACCTGTCTCAGAGAGTGACCTTGTACTGGACTGAAGTGTGCTGATATTCATTCTAAGTGGCAAGATGAGTAAAATGTGGAGAGCAAACATTTTGGTAGGAAATGTGGGGATTATAATGGGATTTGAAGAGCAAATAGTATTTTATGAGGAAACTTAAGGCAGAATATTTTTATATAATAGATTCCCTTATAGGTCACTGTGGATTCATGATAACTGCTGACTGCAAAACCATTGCAAGGCCATAGAGTATCAAGAGCATAAGAGGAAATTAAAACATTCAAATGACAATAGAAACACCACTATGGTGCATGTTTGAAAACTTTTCAAGAGACCCAAGAGAAATCCTCTGGGTCTTTGTATCATAGGTTTTATAACAAAAGTGACTGTTTTACCCCCATGGTTTTCAGAACAGCATGTACACATGCTATATATCCCCCTCAGTTTAACATATCTCCATCATAGCTCTGATGGCTCCAGAAAGATTAGAACTCTACAAATACTCATTCATTTCAAAATATTCACTAACTTCTGAGTATGATCTAAAGACAGCCTCTTTCTCCAGGCTGTGCCTCTCTGTGTCTCAGGCATTTCAACAAACAGGTTCACATCCTGAACTCTAGCACTGCCACTGTGACCCAGAAGATGAGTCTAAGCTTTAACAACTTGCCCCTCCAAAATGTCTAGTTCTTTCTTCTCCAATTAATTTTCCATACTCTCACCAGATTTAACACAGAAAAATACAGGAGGTCCAGTTAAAGCTGAATTGCAGAATTTCAAAATAGTATTATACACACACACACACACATACACACACACACACACCCCATGCAAGATTTAGGGCATGCTTATACTTTTAGAAAACATTATTGTTTATCTGAAATTTAACCATGCTTTATCTGGCAACCTTATACCAGGAAAGCTGCTTCCAAATGCTAATCTAATCACACCACTCATCTATTTAAAGCTCCTCTCTCCACAAAGCTGGGGAGGCATATATGGTCTGTTTGGAAGTTGCTCCTTCATACATTTCTAGATTTATCCTCACCCTAATCTTAAATATGGAAATCCACTGTCCCTATCATTCAGCCAATGCTTCAGTCCCCCGAACACAAGTCTGCCATTCTAGTAACTGTGTCTTTACATAAGGTCCTCAGGACCATGCCCAATGCCCTACCATACTCCTTACCACTTACCCAATGTATGACTTCTCCAATGTCCTCCACATGCCCTGGTCTCATGGTTTGCCCTTCTTCTCTTTGTCATAGAACCTGAACATCTATCTCTCTGAGACTGGATAATATAATCCATTATGGTTATCTATTAATCCGCCTCTATCTAAATATGAACATCTTGGGCATAAGTTTACTTTTATCCCTTTGTGCCCCAAGTCTTTGGGAATTTCCTTGTACATCATGCTAAAAAAATAGATTTTGAAAGAAAGTCTGAATAAATTAGGTCAATCTCATTATCATCTTTTCTAAGGCAAACACTAGGGACATTTGGGAGTGGCAATGAAGAACATTAACTATGTTTTTACCCATTACCACATGAGAAAGGATCAACAGTGGTTTACTATTTGATTGAATTGATTAATACCATGGATGATGCTCTCTGAAAGTAATATTCAACTGAGCACATTCACAATGACAGAAATGTAACATTAGCTGAGTCTACTGTATTTAACACACTAAATGCACATTTCATTTTTGTAAGATGTGAATATATTTCAAGGAAGATAGACATTTTTACTACTTTTCAAAAATAATTAAAAGAGAGAACCATTAAGGTTTTCAAGGTTACCATAAAATAATCAACAGAGAACGTGCCTCTTTTTAGCTGACATTATAACATAGATCAGAGGAAGCACGTTTTGAAACAATACTTTGCTTCTAAACATGTATTTCATTCATTTGTAAAATCGATAATTATTTGTTAATGGAATGTTTACTAAATGCCACTGTGCCCAGTGATAAGAATACAGGAAGCACTGGCCATAGAGAATAACTATCTAAATCATCCTGATGTGTCAGATAGACTTCTCAAAAAAGAGAAGTTATCACAAACTGTTGAAGGACCAGTACAAACTGCAGATTGAACAAACAAAATGCAGAAGATCTTCCATGCTGAAGGATTTTCTTGCTACTGATGAGAATGAAGAACAAAAATCCTACACCAATTTAGGATTATATGTATGCAGAGATTCTATGGTAAGGAGGGCAAAATTTAAGCACAAAATCGGGTATGTGTAAAAGTGAAATAACATCATTATTATGGAATGAAATCAAAGAAAATTTCTGACTGAAAGAAGAAAATATTATCAAACTTAGGTAGAATAGAAGAAATAAAACCAGGTAGAAATGAGACTAATGGCAAGACAAGAGAATATAATTTTAATTTAAAGTTCCACATGCTTTTTCAGGACTTCCATTCCCAATATAATGTTTCCACTACGTCTGTCACTTTCAAATTTCTGGGAAATATATAAGTCTTGAAGTTAGTATAAATTCATCATTTATGAAAATTATCTTGTGTACTGTTTATTAGATTAAACAAAGACTGATATGATATTTTGAGAAACCCATAATTTAGGGGACTTTCCACCATTATGTGTTGATCAGATAACAGAGACCATGTTAGCTAAGGATCCTGAGAATGACCAGACAATGATAAATTGTCTGGAGATCACCAAACTGATATCATCCACACATACCTTCCCAAACCCATCCAAGTTTCCTTTAAAAGAAGATCTGGGAACCTTCAAAATCTGCCTCTCATTCTCATGATGTCCTGCACCTTTCCTTGAGTGTATACTCCTTGCTTTCCTAAATCAGTCTCTGTGCCTCTACTGAACCTTGCTGGAATTCTTTTCTGTTATAGATGTCAAGGACTTCCGCTTAGTCTAAGTCTCAATTCACCCTCTCCCTGGGTACCTCACAGGATCCTCTTCCAGAGGATCTTTGTTTCTTCTGAAAAAAAACCAAGGTATAATTGGTGTTAAAGACATGCTTGACTTGATCAATACAAACATTAAGTTTTATGGATAATTGAGGTCAAGGTGCATTTAAGGAGGAGTTACACAATTGTGTGTAAAGACAATTATCTTCTATATTCTTTGAAGAAAATGTGAGGATGATATTTCCAGTTTTAGTAAATAATATCAAATAAGAAACATACATGTTTCTCTTTCTGTCACAGTAGAAGAATTAGATTAAGGTACTGGAAGTTTTCTTCCAAGTCTGATTCTTTTGATAAGGAATCATATCTGAAAAGACTGTTAAATCTACTTTTCCTTAGTTGATGATCATTAAGCCTATGAGTCAAGTCCAACTACACTTACCGGTTTGAATGACTTTCTGTCTAAAATATTTTAGACTCATGACATTCCCTTCTATCCCATTGCTAACTTCGAAAGTCAAAATATCTAGAGCTGGGAATGGCTACTGGCTAAATCAAGATTGAAGGGGAAGAAGAGAGAATTCTGCTTGATTTGTTAAGTCAAACTGCAACATAACTAATACTCTATCCTACCCCCACAGGAATAAACAATCCCATCATATAGGCGGAAAATGTATATACCACTTGTGATATCTCTTCTAAGATTGCAGGGATAATCTTATTCACCACAAGCTCATGATGTAGACAAAAGACACAGTATTTTCCTTTTCGAGATAAAGAATGAATAGTGCATGTAAAAGGAAGTGACTCACCTACACACTATTACAGAGGGAAGATCAGAACCCAGACTGGAAGGGAACCTATGTCCCATAGTCCAGGATGATTCTCATGTAATTCACGGGAAGACTTTTCTCACCTGACTAATTTACTAATTAAGTAGCTTTAACAAAAGAGAGAATGAAAATATATTGGGGAATATATAGCTCACTAGGTGGAAAGAAAGAAAGAAAAAAATTGAAAAGGAAAACAGGGAAATGTGGATATGATTTGCATATGGGTAAGACATATTCCTAGAATATCTTCATGATACTTAACACACCATATTAAATGCTGTATTTCCCCAGCTTGAATATGTAAAAGGGAAGGAATTCCTACACAATATAATTTGGATTCATAAATATCATAAACCACTCATTTTATCCTAATTTTTTCATAATTCTCAATTGAGCCACAAAGCAAAGTGCCACCTCTTTGCTATGGCTATCCAAAGAAATATACAGGGTTTTATAAAATATATAATTATATTAAGTCTACTAAAAATATGAAATTAATGTTTAAATTATTTGAAACATACAATTGCATTAAAATAGGGTGACCAAATATCCCTTATCTTTTAATATATCAGTGAAAGTGAGTAGACCTGGCTAGATGAGAAATGCTGGCTTTGCTAAACATCCCCTTCACATTCTCTTACAGAACAAGAAATCATGGTGCCCAGGGGCATCTGTGACCCAGTGCTTCTCCCATGGAAGCTGCAGGCTTTTAAGAGGCTCCATGCATAAGGAGAGAGAAGTACAAAAATGTAGCTAAGGGGACTCATTCAAAGTGAACAATAAGAGGAAATGAGCTTGCAAGAGAGGGCACTTCCTGTAACTTACAGAGCGGAGCTTGAATTATCAGGGGGCAATTCTCATTTCCTGATATCCAGAACTGAGAAAATAATAACATTTCCTAACTCTAAGTTTTCATATAACACATTTCCAACAGTATTATAATTCTTTAAATGATTTCTATCAATTGTTGGAGTTAAGTTATAATGAGTGATAATAAAACTCATCTTGAACTTATATGCAGTTTTAACTTTATCTAAATATTTCTAAACTTCTCATTTTATTTTCAATTTGTATAGATTTAGGCTTTGGTCCTGGTCAATCAGAGGATGGCAAGAGGGTAAATGAGACTTATTACTGAATCTTTATCATCATCTCTTACTAGCATTTACATTCAGATTACAAACTAGAAGCAACCAACATTTATTTATTTCTTTACTTACGGAATTGAGGGCATTATTGGAACAAACTAGGGTCTAAATATATATGTACAATATTAACTTTGATATCACTGATGATGATGGAGAAAGAGAAATTAAATGATGGGGTAAAATATCTATTTCAAATTTCCATCAAGTGCTTCCAGAAAAAAAGCAGAAAATAGACTCTTGAGAATCATATCTGATGTTGGCCTAAAATCTTTGCTTCTTCACCATTTACAGGAAATTGATTTTCTGTGATGGAAATCATTTCAGCCCTGGAGTCTCTTTGAAGTCCTGTCGAAGACTATTGTGCATTTTCATGCATTGTTTGTAAGCTACCAGAATACACTTTCATGAAATTAATTGTTGCATAAGACACCAGAAGCCAAACACTATTCTTCTCTTTGTATTTACAGTCTTAAAGCTTCCCAAATCATATATTTTCATCTTTTGCATTCACTGTGGAATCACCAAATCACAATGGTAGAAAAAGAAAGAAAATGACCATACTTTTATTTTTTTAAAGAAGCCCTCTCTAGTTTTGATAGAAATACAGAATATGTATTCTGAAATAGCCTTGTCTTCAGGGAACAGAAATAAGCAGATGAGCAGCATCAAGCACAGGCATGGGGCCAACTATTGAAATCTAAAAGTCAAACCTATCAGGAATGCATAGAAATCCTATTAATTCTGCTAAAGCCACAGGGTTTGGATTTTAATAGCTGGAAGTGGGAAATGCATTTGTCTTTGAGTGAATTGGAATAACCACCCCTCCTTCCACTCCACGCAGCTTGCAGACTGACATTTCATGTAATTAAAGGAAACATCTTCATCTTGAATGTTGATAGCTCCCAGTATTGTAGAACGAAACATCTGATGACAATGAAAGCATGCTAAGAAAAGTTTTAACGTTATTGCTTTGTGATTTAAAAAAAAAAAAAAACCTTCATATATTTTCCTAGATAAAATTGATCTTGCAGTGTATGCAGTCCCATATCTGTTGGAAGTTAACAGAATGAGCATAGACAGACTCTTGTGAGTGAAAAGCCAGGAACAGGGTTGGGCTCTAGTGAGGACTGAGGACAGGTGGAGGGGAGTGCAACATTCATTGAGGCCTCTCTCAAGTTCTTTGTTCTTCTTCAAACTACTTCTGCTGACATCTATTTATGAGTTCTATCAATCTCTTGATAATAAGCAACTATCAAGATCTCAAAAGGGAAAAAATGTGTGAATATTTTGTTTTTGGTAGGGTTACCAGGGATTGAACTCAGGAGCCCTCAAACATTGAGTCACATCCTCATCCCTATTTTGTATTTTATTTAGAGATAGTGTCTCACCGAGTTGCCTAGTGCCTCACAGTTGCTGAGGCTGGCTTTGAACTTGGGATTCTCCTGCCTCAGTCTCCCAAGCCACTAGGATTACAGGTTTTAGCCACAGTGCCCAACAAAATGTGCGAATCTTAAAAGCAACTTTTAAGGTTAGCCTCGGGAGTTAACAACAACAACAACAACAACAATAGAACCCTACAGTATGAGGCCACCACCACCATCAAAACAAAATGCATTTCAAATCTAAGGTGAAAAAGAGCAGAGAGTCCCTGAGAGACTGAGACCAAAATGAACTTGGAAGCTTTAGTGGAATATAAGCTAAATCATAGTTTCCAAGAGCACACTAAAACTGTAAAACTAAATAATACGTCTACTAAGGAGATCTCAGCACCTGGGAACTGTCAGTCATTCCCAAATTTTAGTAAGATTAGTCAAACTAAAATTAGATTGCCCTCTCCAGTGGATAATCCTAGCAACTAAATGAGAATATCAAGAATATGGATCGCATCTAATGGAAAACAACATTTATATTTAAAAGCGAAAGAAATTAGATAGTAAGAAATAATGAATTGATTTTATAGCCTAGCAGACGCTTGACTTACGGTGTTAATTTTTACGTATGTAACGTCTTCAATATATAAAAGAAAAACACCATAAAGGAGAGTTGCTTGGTATATATAGTAACTCAGTCATGACAAGAATGGATACTGAAGAAAGTTAACAAAGAAAAAGGAAACCATGGACAAAACAAAATAAATACAACTAAACAAAAAAATAGTATAGAAAGTAGAAATTGTTATTTTAATTCAGTCACTGAATGAATATTAGCTCTTACCCCGATGTCTCCTTGCTGTGAGGTTCTCTGGGAAGTGTGTGTGTGTGTGTATGTGTGTGTGTGTGTGTGTGTGTGTGTGTGTGTGTGTGTGTGTTTGTGCGCACGCACATGCATGTGTGTGCATACACATGTGAGTGTGCTCACGTACCCATAGGCACATTCACAGCAGATGAACATTAATTAAAATATCTACCTTGTGCCCTGTGTTGCTCATGTGTTCATTTAACCATTCTCCCCATATACCAGCATAAATAGGGGATCTTGACACATTTTACCTAGAGGAAAGGGACAATGATAAAAGGAAGAGATGGTATATCAATACACATACATTTCAGGCAGAAAAGGCAGGATTTGATTCCAGACCGATTTGATCTCTGTTTTTTTCCTCCTGTTTTCTAATAGTGAACCCAGTGATCATTTTTGCAGAAAATGAATAGTTGTTTATATATTTAAACAAGAGTGCTGCCTGGGATAGAAAGAACAAAACCTTGAAGAGGAAGGTTGCATCAGAGTTCTGTGCTTTCTACTCTGAGAGTCATTTCATGATCAAAACCAAGGCATGTTGACTTCCTTCCCCTTCAGTCATCCAAGCAATTAGTTCATGTCCCCCAATAATAAGATGTGGAAGTAAGGGTAGTGGCCTTCATCTCATGACCATTCACTGTGATTTATAAGAACTCACCCCCAGCAGAGCATGTGCTGGCCTGTGCAATCCTTCCTTCAGCCTAGGGATGTGGGAAGCAAAGAAAAGACTGGGAAGGAGGGAGAAACCCCAGGAGATGCAAGCTCTCCTGAGGACTCAGTGTTCTCAGCCTCAGACACTTTGAACTAGCATGAGTTTCCATGAGTATAATCTAAAGATACGTTTAAATCATTTTAAGCATTTTCAAATTTTTTTCAAGAAGAGTCTTACTATGTTTCCTAGACTAGCCTTGAAATCATAAGTTCAAGGGATCCTCCTGCCATTGCTTACTTAGCAACTGGCACTACAAGTACATGCCACTATGCCAGGCTTCTAAAGTGTTTTTGATGACCACTTAAAAATATGGGAAAGATAACAATGGGAGTAGAACTGAGAAGAATCGGGATGCTGAATTATAAATAGGTAAGCTTTAATAAACATGTACACATAGATTCCACTTGTGATAGATATATTTGCAATTTATATGAAATATGAAGTGTGTGCGAATATATTTGTATACATTTACACATAGTGTATATTCATATTTATCTGAAGAAATTGTGTGTATCTATATGTGTGAGTGTGTGTATGCATGTGTGGATAGATAGATAGATAGATAGATAGAGTTAGAGATATATGGAGAGGAAAGAGATTAAAAAACACAACAGCCTGGTGCAATGGTGCACACCACCTGTAATCCCAGCCACTCAGCTACTTTCAAGGCTGAAGCAGGAGTTCAAAATAAGCCTGGGCAACTTAAAAAATCCTGTCTCAAAATTTTCAAAAAACAAAAAACAAATAAGGGCTGGGAATATATCTTAGTCATACAATGCCCCTGGGTTCAATCTCCAGTATCATAAAAATATTTTTTAAAAAGAAAATAAAAAAATAAACAGAACAAGGTAAAGACCATGGTATAAAGTCTGTCAAAATCGTTAGTATTCAAGTGATTTAATTTTGTAAGGGGGGGGGGTTACATATTTTCTAACTTTTTTTATGATTTATGAACTTCTAAACTGAACCCATGTTTACTTTTATAGTCAAAAAAATATAGAAATATTTTAGTATGTACTTCATAATTTGTCCCAAACTAAGAACAATGTCCAAATCATGGTGTATACATTTTGTGATTCTCTTAAGAGTTTTACCATTTTCACTGCTGTCTTGAGAGGGGAAATTGAGCCTTCCCTACAAGATATATTTAATATGAGCTCCAGGGATCTAGAAATGTTGAAAGCCTAAAACAAATGAGAATATATTTGGTCAAATCCTGGTAGAGAAAAGTAACGAGAATAGTCAAACCAGTAATTCCTAGTCCCTGAACACTGTTGTGTCACTGTGGGTAGGGGCTGTGATTAGGCTTTGAGAACCCAAGTTCAGGTTGGCTCCGGAGACCTTGGTTTGTATCTGAATGAGGGAGGGAGTCATAGTGTTGTTATTTCCTGGGGAGAAACTCAAAACAACAAAGTATGATTGACAAAAAAAATAGTTTTCTGGACTCTTTTCCTCAGAGAGTCCTGTTCCAGTATTTACAGGATAAACAAAAATGCTTGACCTTTACTGAACAACAGCATGTCAAGGACACCTTGCCCTTCACTCTGGCAGACAGGCCTTGACTCCAGGGAGGCAGAATGTTCCCACCGCCAGAGACAGGAGAAGGTCAAAAGTCTGAGACGATAATGTCAACTGTGTGTGTTGCACGTCCCCTGAGGGCTGATCCAGCTATGACATGGATCCCAGGACCTCCGGGAATGCCTGTGTAGCGTCAGCCCATAATTCCTATGCTTTCTCATGACTCTTGGTGTCCATCCAAGAGCTGTTGTCAGAATCCAACCACAATGATCATATCTAGAGAAGAACTCAAATTAGCTACACGTGCCAGGTTTAGGGGGATCTTGCTGTTGCCCCGTTCCATGGTCACAAGCTATGCGATGACAATCTGCAGCTGGTCAGTTTGAGGGAGGTACCATGATCTGTGTGTTCAATAACTAGCAGAAATTACACTTCAGCTTTTTGTCTAACCTTGCTCAAGGAGACAGTGGGCAGGGAAAGAACATTTGCAGAGGGCAGAAAAGCCAACAGGACATCTGAAATTACCTGATGGAAGCCAACATTCTATATCCCTGCTGTAACTCTATCCTGTTTTGAAAAAGCAATAACCTTCTTTCTATCTGAGTGACAGCCATATGGGGTTGTTACTATAGTTCTCAATAACTTAGGAATGAAATGGGGAAAAAAAATCAACCCACATGGTGCAGGAGGTAGAATGGGAAATGAAGGGGGTTTTTCAAATGGGTAAAGAATCATAGGATGCCCCCAAAGCTTTCTGGGTTTCCTACTTAAGAGCGATGAGCCTAATGCTTAGAAAAGTCAGGGTAACTGACACACGGTCCCACAGCTGGAAGGGACATGCCATGGGTCTATGAACGCTGACTTTCTGCTTCATCTGTCTGCTTTCTGATGTCATTTTTCTCGTTGGGCATATTCTATTTTTTTTCTTGCTCCCATCCTCTTACTAATCATTTGTCCTATTTGACCCACAGCACCCCTTCCCCACAAGGCAGGTTGCCAGCACATGCTGGGGAAAGGGCTGATATACCTCACTCTGTCCCAACCTTGACCTGACTGTCTCTAGCCACTCAGCCCAAAGCACCTCAGTAATGTGGATGTTCTCCCTAGAAACTCCTACGAAAAGCCCCATCGTTTACCTAGATGAGGGCATCCAGGAGCTGTGGCACCCTTGCCTGCCTTTCCTATAATGGCAGAGGACACTGCTGTGTGATTTAATAGCACCGTCTCCACTGATGTCCCAGGGCGCCACTCATTTGAGAAGCGTCTGCATACAATGCTAATATTGGCAAGATTTCTGAAAAGCTAACTCAGGTACTATATCATGCCAAATGAACAAGTCAAAGCCGCATTGGGCTTCTCCCAAGGTAACTGTCCTTAGAGAGAAAAGCAAAGGTTATGTCGATGACTGAAACAGAAGTCAACCTAATGCCCTTTAGGGGAGGAAAAAAAGAAAAAGAATATTTAAGACATAATGTCTGAAAGTCGATTTCTTCATCACTATCTCCATATGCTACCTGCCTCTTCTTATTCCTGCAGATTACAGGTCACCCTTGAGTATTGCTGTCCTGGTTTTCTGTCCTGCCTCTTTTCCTTTCAAAATGTGAATATATGACCAATTCCCCTGAATATGCAGTTGTGTGTCAATAGATATACTCTACACTAATGTTCTCCTGATCAGGGTTTTGCTAGTTATCTTTTTCCACCTGAAAAAAAAAATGAGGCAGATCTATATGGTGTGGAAAGTGTAAAGCTTAGCTCAAAAGCCAATTCAAGTGCTCCCGGCACCTAGAAGAGGGGGCTTTGACCTGTTTCCATCCATGCTAGCTATAGTCACATGAAGCCTCAGCTTGAGTGACAGTTCTGTGCCACCACTTTAACCTACTCCTTAAACCAACCAACAAACAAAAACAAGAACTAATAATTGGACAATGCATTTTTATTATTGAAGCATTATAAATCTAATAGGCGAGGGTTCTTGGATCTTAAAAATGGAATTTTCCGGTTGGGTTTTGCTGGAAGTACGCTATTATATTACCAGTTATTATTTTCTAAAAATAAATCACTACATTTTGTCCGGTGTTCCTCCAAAGTTCACAGCAAATGTCAAGTCTTCACGGTTTCTATTCATAACTCAAGAGTTTTTATAGAAACTTTGCCCATATTGAAGTTTTCTTTCCAAAAGGAAGTTCTTTTTTTTTCTTTATTGTATTTTTCCATCCTCCTCCACAGTTGCTTTCCTTTATGGATGAATTGGATCCTTCTTTGTGGATATGTCTACTTGTCCTTTGTGAGTGGATAGCGGCTCAGTGCATCATGGCTGGTGTGTCTATAATCCCTGGGTCAATTCCAAATAGAGACTAGCAAGAACCCCAGGACAGCTTGACCCACACAGAGGAAAACAACTGTGCATAGTTACTCCTCAGTTTTTCCACATACTGCCCTCTCATCCTGTGTGTGAAAAGAGTTGGGACTCTGAGGAAAATTGTCAGTGACCTGTGCCTTCAAGATTTACAGTCCAGTGAAGAAGAAGACATGGTTACGATTCAAACAGAGAGTGCCAAGAAAAAAATAAGCAAATGAGGCAGTGTGCTGAGTTTTGGAACCACCAGTTTGGTGATTCCAAATGGGCATAGGATTTAGGGAGGAGGTGCACCTTTGGTTCCATCTGAGGAGCATGGGGGTTATTAGCTGTGCTATGTAGTTGGTGGGGAAGGTCACATGGAGTGATCTTTTAAAGTTTGTATCAACTTTGAAGTGCTACATAGGTAGTTGGCATCCCCAACTCACAGTCAGTATTGATCAGTAAATGCTTAGCTTGTGCTATGATTTGGAAAGGGTTGGATTATCCCACAAGGGTTCATTTGATTGAAGGCTTTGTACACAGAGTGATGGTTTTGGAAGATATTGTGGAAACATTAAGAAGTAGGGCTGAGTGCAAGTCCTTGTGTCACAGGGAGACTTGGTCATAAAAGAGTTTAATGTATTTATCATTTGAGACCCATGTTGTTGAGAAAGGATTATTACAAAAGGAGTAAGCCTGACCCTGCACTCTGTCTGCTTCTTGATTACTGTACTGCAAGTGTTCTGCCATTTGCAATGGGATCATTACGAAGCCTGCATTATGCCCTTCATATTTCAGCCTTGAACACTGAGAGCTAAATAAACCTCTTTGTGCAAAGCTGACTAATGCAGCTCAGTTTTGTGTGAGGAATAAGTTTCAATAAATGGTAATATCTCTAACTATTTTCATTGGTTTATACTCCATCTTTATATACAAAAATCTTGAGGCAGCTGATAAAACACATTGATGCTTCTGCAAAATAGACAGGGCTAAACAAATTCCAGTTGCTTTCTTTTTGTGTTCTTTCTTTTCAGTTCTCACCTGATCCTCACAGAAGATTATCACAGACTATTTATACACATCAAGTGCATTTCTTTAAACAAATCAAGAAGATATTTGAGAATTTAACCATTTTCTCCTCCAACTATAGCAGGAATATTTTTCTCCCAGTTCTCTCTCAAAGCTTACTTCATTATTTAATGAATGAAGGAATTCTGCCCAACAAATTGAGTCATTTGGGTGAAAGAACAGAGGGTTGATGTTTGCTACAAATGGTGCCCTATAAACAGATTCCATAGTAGCAAAGTGCAGTAGGGAGGGTAACATGTTTTAGCATTGAAGTTTTCTTTCCTGCTGTCTGAGAGTTCAAGGTCTGTGGAAGCTCTCTTCTTTGCTACCTCACAGTCCATAGACCTGTAGGGAAGATCAGAGTCCTGTCTACATGATAGTATGATGTCTAGATTCAGAGCCCAGCATTCTGTTCCCAGATGAGATTAATAATTTATAGTAGGAGAAGCCAACCAATTATGATAAGTTCACTAATATATGGATGCACTTTATATAGCAATGTTTTAAAATGTTTATAACAGATTTATAAACGTTTTGTTCTCCTGCCTCTTTTACAGCAAGGAACTGACTTTTCCCAGGTCATGCATCCAGAAAAATGCAAGAAGTACAATGAAAATGCTTCTTCTTCTTTCTGTCTTTCTTCTCTTCCTGCTACTTTTCCTTTCTCTCTTCTTGCTACCTTTCTTTCTTCCTGATTGACATCAATGTTTTAATTCCCTGCTTTGTCCTTATAGGACTTCAGAATCTCCTTGTCTTCCTTCAGCAAATTTGAGGTATCAAGAATGGGCACTGGAAAGGGAAGATAGTTCTTCGTATCTGTGACCTTCCATGGTCTCTTGAAGTCTTATTGGGCTTGCCCTCAGATTCTGCAGAGTAACTCTGACCCGGCATGGATGCAGCTCAGCTGTCCTTGAGGTTCTGTCTAGACAGGCTCTCTGCAAACAGCGGAGCAGGAGACCTAAAGAGACAATCTATTCTGCAATGACCCTCGATTATTTTCAGAACACTAAGGAGAGTACATGGTAATGGAATCAGTTTCTCCGCATAAAACCTGCTGCTTTCTGCATATGCCTTAAAAAAAAAAAGTGAGAAAGTCACTTTTTGTTTCAGAAAAACAAAGTGAGAATCTTCTTTAAAAATTGTCCTGTGTTTTTACTTGCTATCTTCTGATGGTAATTGAAGCTGTAGTTACCAAGTAAAAATGGAGCATAAAAGAAATTGTTTTCAATCTCTTAAGATTTTAAGTCTATAGTCATATGTAGTAATATATAAAACAGAGATCACTGTCAACCTTGAGCATCAGAAACCACATTTTTTTATCAAGTTACATGTGGTTTTCATCAACATTAGAACTACACTTAATGGTAACATCTTTAGGAGGCAGGGGAAATCAGCAATGTTGTGTCCATCTGTATTGATTTGAAGAAATCTCTAATTTTGAAAGAGAGAGAGGCATAGTTTACAAATATAATCTGTTAACTTGGAGAATTTAGGAAAGATGGAAGGTCAGAATATAATACGAAAAGGTTAAGAATGAAAAATTTTACATTTATATATGTAAGAGTCAACATGAGCAAAAAAATTATTCCATTGATATTCTACCATGTAGTGGGGAAGACTCAGATGTAACCAAAATTACCAGTAGCCATGGCTCTGCTGTTTCAGTTACAGATTGCTTCCATTTGTAAATAGCACTATAAACAGAAAACCACAGAAGAACAGAAAACAAAAACCTAGTAGAACTTGATCTGCCAGCTCTATATTGATAAGCAAAGTTAAGGAGAGGGATTTGAGAAAGTTTTGTGCAAGGACTGAGAGAGGGAGCAGAATCTGCAGCTGAGCCCTTCTTGCATTCAATGACCCTGTTCTCTTTGTCAATATAAATATTCTAATTGTAAATCCTGGTTGTGCCACCTGCTCCTCCTGGTGGGCATCACCACATGGAAGGGAAACTCCAGATGTTGGAAATGGCACTGCTCTTTCTTTTGGAGGTTTCTGTTAATTAGCTTGAGTTATTAGCCCAATAATAGAACTGCCACAGCCATTTAGAATAAATAAAAGGGGGAGTCAATAAGAGAACAAGGTGAAATGGGAGATGGGCAATAACTAGCTACATGCTCAATCAGATAAACCTCCAATAGCAACTCCTCTAAGCTGATCTGCTGTTAGAGACCTAATCAAGGCTAAAGGGCAGCCATGCTCATTTCCTCATCTTTGGGTTTTTCTATACCTAAATCCCAGTGTAAGTAAGTGTAACTAGTTCCAAGCTTTAGATTATTAAATGTGATTTAGGCTGTCGCTGGCTCTAATGAGAACTGCATGTAATTATTATTATAAAATCTCCCACATGATGCTTTAATCAGGATTATGGCACACCCGTTTTAAAGAAAACAACAGCCCGTGTAATTCAATCCATGTCCTGTTTACAAACTCACAGATGTTAAACCATAGGAAGGATGGATGATGAGGCAAATCAGGCACATCATAGACCAAACAATTGGCTGTTTTGAGATTTCTTTTTTTTTTGGTCTGGATCATTAACATTCATGTTTCAACGAGAAAAAATGAATTCTGGGATCAGGAAGTTTGGAGAGTTTCCACGTCCCTATGCCATATTTTTCCTTGCAGTTGGTCAAGTTTTTGCACTCACAGTCCTCCACATGCTCATTCAGGAAAATGGATGAGTGAGTGGGCTGGATGTGAGAGCAATAGGGAGTTGGGAGTTACATCTAGGTGAAGGGCACATGCCTCATGGTGAGAGCCAGTCTCTGTACTGCACCATGCAACTGTTACAAAATAATCAGAGTTTTACAAAGGTCAATAAGATGGGATTTTTATGCAGAAAAGTTTTGATTTAAAATATAGAAAATAATTTACATGTATTTACTCACTGACCCCAAATAAAGCCATATATCAGTTTGGGACTTCTGCTCTAAACTATATATTTTTCAGATGAGATACCAGGCTATCGGGCTCTCCTTCCTTCTCTCTCTCTCTTCTTTTATTTTTTTAAAATATATTTTTCAATGTCTACTTCACTGAAAGAGAATTTGTGTGGAATGCATTAGTGAAAATACCAATGAATGTATTTGTACCAAGGAAAAATGAGTTTGGCCAAGAATGGAAATACAGACAGATAGTGACAGGAGGAGAGAGAGATGCCTTCAGGTTCTGCCTGGCATCCTTTATCCTGTAATAAGCAAACCCTGTACATTTTGGTGAAACAATGATGGAGAAAGAAGATTGCAGGCGTTCACTTGGCAGAACACCTCAAACCATTGAGAACCTGGATATTTAAAGTGATGATTTATTTCAAATGCATTGGGCCAGGAGCAGAGAGAAAAGTGCTTTTGCTGAGAATTCAACTATCTCACTTTTAAAAGCACAGAGTACATGGTAGACAATTGGGTGAAAACTACAGATATGTAGTTTTTACATAATCTTCACAAACATATCAGGTATGTCCATTTTATAGAAAAAACTGCATCAAATAGAGATTAAGGGAATCAATCCAAAATCATTCAGCTACTAAACTATATTCCCTATATCTTAGGTGTTGCCCTATGTGGTTTTTATTATTAATAACAATCATGTGAGATTTGTGATATACAAATTTTGCAGAGGAGTAAAAAAGGATTTGCTTAATGCACAAAATCCTATATGAAGCAACAGGGTTCATATCCCCACTGATATGAATGGGATTCATATCCTTTATAAGCCATCCTTGCCCAAACTTATTCTCCCTTTCTATCTGTTCCTTTTGGTATTTCAACCACTCTTGCTTTCTTACAGATCCACCAGTAAATCAAGGGTCCATAATATTATGGACTGCCCATTCTACTTAAATTTTCTTTTCATACATCTTGCTCTCTCTCTCTTCATTTATGTGTGTGTTCAAATATAGCTTACTCAAGGAGACACTTTCTTTTGAAAAAAATATGTTTATGTAATATAAAATAAAGTCCCTGAGCACACCTAGGCTTATTTCTTTTTCTAACCTGTAGAGCCATCTAAAATTATGCTATGGCCTTATTTACGTATTTTGTTATTGCCTGTATCCTTCACGGGAGTCCTATTCCATGAAGGCAGGAGTATTGGCATGCTCACAGCTGGACCACCTAGAAGGAGGTCTATAGAAATGGAACAGAGCACATCTCTAATGAGTGGCTGAATGACTTCCAGGACACAGGCACATTGACTCACATTTGGTGTGCATTATAAAGTTGTCAGAGCCAAAAACACTAGCATAGTCACATTTTGAAATTCACTGAAAACAAATACAAGGAATATATACGAGTTAGAACAGAAAAAATTTTGGATGGATCCCAGCTCAGTAAACAAAGGCATAGACTTTGGAACAAAGACTAAAATGATTAAGCCATGAGTGGTGTTAAGAGAAATGTTAGTTCTTTAAAAAAGGCATACAGAGAGGATAAGTAGAAATCCAAAGAAACAGGAGATGGGTTCTTCATGGAAGAAAAGTAAATGTTATTTTTCTTTAATTTCCTCTTTGGAAAATGAGATGAACAATGGAATGGAGATAGCTGGGTGAGAATGGGGGAGACGTAAAATCTTAAGGGCTGTCAAAGACATAGTAGTGTTTTGTACTATAGATGTAAGAAAAGAAGACATCTCGCATTCAAAATGGAGCTTAAAGTGAATTTAGCATTGCTTTTGTTAACCTTTAAGGGAGGAAGGCAGTTAGCATTTGCTTGTTTAATTTCATGTAGAATGAGGAGCCTTGAAAGACAGCATTTCTGTCCTAAAGTGCCTTCATGTGGATCAGACTCAGCCCCCTATGCCTGCTCCTCAAAGCATGCTAATCCCATCTTGACATTTGCAGCAAATGAAAACTCTCTGTGGGTGGGTAGATAAGATGCTTTCTTTCTGAGGGTCTCCAATGGTGGCGGCTTGATAAAAACAAAGTAACTACTGCCAAAACTCTGCTCCTGAGGGCTGTAGACAGCCTGACACTATCCGCAGTAACACCTGGGGGATGGGGAGTTCTGGACAAAATAGCGAACATCACATTTGGATCACGATACATTTGCTCAGATCTGGTTGTGCTTTTAATTCCTCATGATCCCATTTCTAGATTGCAGTTTTAACCTCTTGTGAAATAAAAGGATGGCTGGACTGAATAAGCCCTGTGGTCTCTTCACAAATTTAAAATTGAATAATTCTAAATCAGTAATCGGTCATAGGAGAAATGGCTTAAGAATGTTCCAGTTAAATAATATGTCAGAGGAATGCTCCCAATAGTACCTTGAGGCTCCATATTAGTCAACATTGAAAGATTATATTTACTTTAGAAAAAGTTCAGTTTTAAGCTGTCTTTGGGATTTCCACCTGGCTAATGATATTCAAAAGTGGGGAGGTACAGAGAAGCAGGAATCCTGGTGGCATGCATAGGAAACCTATCTTGAAATATAAGCTATGATATGTTTGCCATTCCTATGTTTATTATAGTTACCAGTTCATAAAGACATATAGTAACTAAATTAATTCTTAGCTTACTTTTCAAAATGGGAATACTTAGTGCTTTTCTGTTAATTTTAGATAAAATTCTAGTGTCAAAAATCATTATCATTTCCTTATTGTCATTTCTATTTTTCAAGCCTCATTTCACACTATGGATAGGGGTTGGATGGTAATACAAAGGGAAAATTATTTCTTCAATTAACACTAGAGCCATCATTCCCAAATCAGTGGTGATTGTATCTGCATTCTGAGGACAACCTGAGAAAAACTAACCAGTAAGCAGACCATTAACTTGGGACAGGAAGGGTGTAAAGTCATATTTGCCACCTTTATCTATGCAGCAACTTACCTTCTTGGTTTTACTTGATTAACTATCTGTAAAGTGAATATAATAAAAGTAACTACCTCATAATTTTGTTTTCAAGGTAAATGAAGTAATACCAGTGAAATACTACAATGTGTGGCATAAATTGAACAGGCCATATAGGCTAACTATAATTAATGTAGGTTTCAACACTTTATTTGTTTTTTTATAAAAATAATGCCTTAGCTGGGCATGGCGGCGCATGCCTGTAGTCTCAGCGGCTCAGGAGGCTGAAACAAGAGGATCACAAGTTCAAAGCTAGCCTCAACAAAAGCAAGGTGCTAAGCAACTCAGTGGGGCACTGTCTCTAAATAAAATACAAAAACAGCTGGGGATGTGTCTTAGTGGTCGAGTGCTCCTGAGTTCAATTCCTGGTACCTCCCCCTGCAAAAAAAATAAATAAGATAATAATAATAATACTTTTACAAGGAGGAGGATCAAGAACAACTAACATGTTAATTACAAAAAAGTACTCTTTTACTGACATATTTACAAGTCCCAACTCTGGTGTCCTATTTCCCATGTGAATAAATGCATGTATTATTTTCTTCAACACTTACGGTGAAAATATCCAACATTTATTCAATATTTATTATGTGCAGGCTCAGTGCCATGAATTAGAACTCACCATTGTTTAATCTGTCTTGTGAGATTTACACAAAGGAATATGCCTAGAAAGATGAGTAAATTACCTGCTCAGTCCTGCAGGTCGCCAGAGAAACAGGACTCCACTCCAGGGAGCTTCCTCATTGCAATGTCCACACATCTGCTTTTACCATTTCCCTTTGTTCAGTTTGTTTTTGTACCTTTTAAAATCTTAAGTTATGATTTAAAATGTGTTTCAAGTGTCATCATACCCAGGAGACATTTTCCAATGAACCCAAATATCTATTAAATCTATCAATGAATTTTGAAAAGATTTTTATTGTCGTTTGATTTTCATTTGTTTTTTCTTTATATAAGGAAGTGACCATTCATATTTTACTTCTACTTTCTTTTCCCTTTAAAATGAGCACAAAGATGATCATTTTTATAATTATTTTTCGGTAAAGGATGGCTATCTCTTTTAAGCAAGGTGTCCACACTCAAATGAACAAATAGCACCAGTGTATTGATACTGAGATACGTCCATTTTGAAATGTCTCCTTCTTTCACTAAGTCATCAAGTAAAGGCTATGTGCTTTTGCTAATTACTAATATTGGCTTTTGCTAATTACTAATATTTTGCTAATTACTAATAATGGCTGGGAGTGGCTTTTGTGTGGTCCCTGTCAAGTACATGTTCACATGGTCAGGCAGGCCTTTCCATTGTTCCTGTCCTCTCTGTCTACTTCACAATTCTAGATGATCAGGATTCTCCAAATACCCAGCCCAATCATCTTCTTCATGTTCATAAGAAAATACCTTCCTACTCATAATAGTGAGTTTTAATCTCAGCTTTGTTCCTTTTTTAACTGAATGAATGAAACTGGTCAATTTGTTTTCACCTTCCTGACCCTATCTATTAAAAAAAAAAAAAAAAAAAAAACAGATCTCTACTTTACAGGGTTGGTAAAATAATTAGAAATAAAATGACATATTAAGCACTTAGTCATTTAGTTACTGCAAAAAGAAGCATGATATTAGTTTCTTTTATACTGTACAACTCCTTCTTTCCTTAATATTCCTCTGATCTTAATGTTTTGTTTGCCGTTGTACATGAATTTTTGTTTCCTATTGGATTGTTTATAACTTTTGCAGATGAACCCCACAGCCTTTGTGAAATTGGCAGGAGAAAGTACAAACAAACAATATGAGCAAACAAATAAAAATAAATAAATAAATATAGCCTTTTGGTCATGAATTTCCTAAGCCTTGTGTTCTCTAGTTATACAATCTGTCAACAGTGATGATTATTTATAAATCCCAAAGAACCAACAAAGTGAGAAATGTAAAATTTAGCACAGGGATTGCCTGTGCAGAAGCAATACTAATTGCAGTCATTTATGTCAACAGCTTACCATTTATACCTAATTACCATGCCTCAAAACTGCATTATGTATATCATTAGGTGTGTGTCAAATTAACTCTGTTGTAAGTTTTATTTGATTATGCCACTATTCTCCACACCTGCATGCTCAGTTTTTATAGTTTGTTGCTTATGTGTCATGGTCAATTGATCTTAACTTTAAAAAAAAAATGGAAAAACACAGTAAACACTGGGTGGGGAGAAGAGGATTAAAGTTCATAGCATCTACCATCCAAGAGTTCATTGTTAGGCAACTGGAGGGACCCAGACTATGAATTTGATAACCTTAATTTTGGCTTCTTTCTTCCCAACACTGTAGCATATTTTTTTCCATTCCCATAATATGATATTAGTCATCTTCTCCATTAGTCTGAGAGAGTCTAATGTGGTAAAAACAAAACACATTTGGAAATTAGTAAATGTGTATTCAAAATCCTTTGATTTATTTAATGGGTGAACTTGAGATAATTTCTTAGCTGCTTTCATTTTCAACTTCCTCAAATAGGAATAGTGATCTGCCTGTGTTGGTCAATTGAGTTTCCTCATGACATTCTAGAGGTGCCTCTGGGGATATTGTTGGATGAGATTAAAATTTGTATCAGTAGACAGAGTGGAGCAGAAGGCCCTCACGCATATGGGTAGACCTCATCTGATCCATTGAAGACGGAACAGAACAAAAAGACAGGGTGAGAGAGTTTCTCTCTCTCTCTCTCTCTCTTTCTCTCTCTCTCTCTCTCTCTCTCTCCTTAACATTGGTCTTCCCTGCCTTCAAACTTAAACTTCTCACTGAAATTTGGACCATCTTCTTTCCTGTTTCTCAGGCCTTCAGAATTGGACTGAAATTATACCATTCAGTTCTCCTGGGACTTCCATCACTGACTACAAATATGGAGGCTTCTCAGCCTCCATAATCTTGTGCTGACTGTTTAAAAGTCTTTCTCTTGTGAATGCGGGTTAATAGATTATACTGCAGATTATATCTAAGAAAAAAATTGCATTTGAGAAGAATAGTAACATTATTTAGTTTTTGAAAGTTTTTTTAAATAAGTATAGATCTATTTATCCTCTTCCTTCAAATGTATTAATCCCTCAAATTCTTCAAAGCCTGGATAAACTTTTTTTCCTTGAGAATTCCTTAGAAGCCTTGTTTTTTTCATATACATGCACATACCATTTTCTGATATTTGAGAGTGACTTTAGAGGTGAGATTTTCATTCAAAACAAGATAATAAGCTTCTTGTTCATCTTTTCATAATTTTCAGCTATATCCTTGAAATGTCACACTGGAATCACAGAATGTAACGTATCAATCATAGAAGGAAACCTGAGGTCACCTTGACCACCTTTCTTATTCCAAATCAAGAAAACCAGGACTCAGAAAGGGAAAAATCACTTAACCACTAGCCACACAGTTGGTTAGAGAGAAAACTGGGATAAAGTGTTCAAATTGATCTTTGCACTGATTAAGGTCAGGGCCTGGCAAACTATGACCTGCAGGTCAAATAGGAACTGCCACCTATTTTTGTAAATAGAATTTTGCTGGGATACAGTCGCATTCTCATTCATTTACATATGGTATAGCCTTGCTGATCCAACAGTAGAGTTAAGGTGTTGTGACAGAGACCATATGGCATGCAAAGCTAAAATTATTTATAATCTGATCCTTTACAAAAAAAGTTTGCAGACCTTTGATTAAGAAAAAGAACAGTTCCCAAACTTCAGCTCATGAAATGAGATATCATCCATTCTTCTTTCATCTGAGTGAATGCAAACAACCAATAACAAATTATGTTTGATGTTTTTGCACTAAGCTTGTTTCACATACCAAGAGACACACACTGTCACATATGCAATGTCAACATTAAAGGAAATTATTTCCATTAGGAAGTGTAATGAAAACTATGTGATAGAGCTGTCTCTTAAAGCTACTTCACATAGTCTCTCTCCTGAAGGTTTGCAGTAACCATTAAGGAGTTCTTATTTACAGGACATACATCAAAAATTGAACTCTAGGGCTGGGGATGTGGCTCAAGCGGTAGCGCGCTCGCCTGGCATGCATGCGGCCCGGGTTCGATCCTCAGCACCACATACAAACAAAGATGTTGTGTCCGCCGAGAACTAAAAAATAAAATATTAAAAATTCTCTCTCTCTCTCTCTCTCTCTCTCTCTCTCTAAAAAAAAAAAAATTGAACTCTAAGATCCTGTGAATACTGAGGACAACTTATTACACTCACCGATGCACAAGCAGTTGACAGAACACATACCTCTGGCACTCCTGTTCCACATTTTCAAGGTGTGATTCATGCCACACTTTCAATAGAATGAAAGACCAACTGATATTCTGGTCGGATACCTCTGTTTGATAAATTTTACCTGTTTATCTTATGGCTAGAAGAAACCAACAACCTGTATCTGGAACAGACATACAACTACTGAGGAAGTGAAAAACAAGTAAAATATTCCTTAAATGCAGGAAAAAAATGAAATAAAAGCTGTCATAAAGTCACTAGCATTTGTTTAACATGCAAACATGTCTAGTACAAATAAGCAAATATTCAGCTTTATACATTATTTCATCAGCTCTTTCAATCCCTCCATAATATAGACAATGCTCTCCAAAGAGTGCACTACGGGTTGTCAGTAACAGAAAATTCCAAATTGTCATAAACAACAAAGGAAATTCATCATCACTTGCTATAAGAAAAGGGACAGTGACTTCAGGATGGTTTAACTGGATGACTCAAAAGCATGATCAACCACCCACCATGCACTTTCTCTTATTTGACCCTGAATATGTTCAGCATATCTTCATTTTCAAAGTTGTCCAAACTCATGTTATAACAATGTCCAATGGAAGAACATGAGTTGATTATTTTCAAGAACCTCTCTTTATAGAAAAGGACTCCTTCATACTGCTAGAATTTTATCACGCATCCTTGCGAGAGTGGGGCGTGAAGAGTTGCTATATACTCTGGTTCTGGGGTTGGAATAGACTTTCCCTTTCCATTGATGATGGAGGAGGGTTAATGCTTGAACACAATTGGGGTTTAAGCAGGAAAGAAGAGTAGATAGAAATATATTTTGCATAAATTACCAAAGGTGCTTACTGTAGATTCCATTTAAGTTATGAATAATGAGAACTGGAGATGTTATAAAATGTATTGTAAATCATAAACTGGGGTTTTATTTCTAAAAATAAAAACTATTATTTCTAAAATATATATAACCATATTTTAAATCTGTAACATTCTCTGAAGGTCCGTGTGTTATAGCTATATTCCCCAGAATATACACTATTGAGAGATGGTAGAATCTTTAATAGCTGAGCCATGATGGAAGGTTTTAGGTTATTGGAAACATGTCCATTGCTCCAGTCAGCTTTATGTAACTTTACTCAAAAGACCTGAAGAGAACAACTAGAGAGAAAAAGGTTGTTTTGACTCATGGATTCAGAGCTTCAGTTCATGGTCAGCTAACTCCATAACTTTTTTGAGTTCAAGGTGAGGCAGAACATCAGGATGGAAGTGTGTGGCAGAAGGAAGCAGCTCAGGAAGCAGAGAGAACTCTGTTCCTCAAGGACAAAATTTAAACCCTAAACACACACCTCCAGAAATCTACTTCCTCTAGCCACATATCACTTGCATATACTTACTACCAAGTTAATCCTAATCATTTCACCTCTGAAAATGCTTGTATTGTCTTACCCATGATCTTTTGGGGGACACTTCATATCTAAACCTTAACATCCTCAAAGGACTCTGATATCTTCCTTTGTCTCTCCATTCCAGCCATGAGGTACTCAGCATTATCCTACCATATGCTCTTCACAAGATGTATTGCCACAGGCCTCAAAGTAACAACTGACTCCAAAATTGTGAGCCAAAATAAACCTTATTCCTTTTTAAGTAGTTTGTCTCAAGTATTTGTTACAGTAACAGAGAGCTTCTTTCTTCTACAAGGAATTGTACTATTAGAGTTATACCTATAATGTAAAATGCCTATAATCCCAGCAGCTCAGGAGGCTGAGACCAGAGGATCTCAAGTTCAAAGCCAGTCTCAGCAAAAAAGCAAGGCACTAAGCAACTCAGTGAGACCCTGTCTCTAAATAAAATACAAAATAGGACTGTTGATGTGGTTCAGTGGTTGAGTGCCCTTGAGTCCAATCCCTGGTTCCCATGCGCCCCCCCCGCCCCCCAAAAAATGTAAGTATGAAACTTCAGTAAAGGAGTCATGAGGATAAATTATTAGGAGAGAAAATTAAGTAGGAATAATTACCAAATAGAAGAGTCAGAATTCATCTCTCAGTTCCTGTTTCCAAGAGCCTAACACAGCTGTGTTTCTATAGAACCATATGGAAGCCAAGCCCCCCATACATACCACAGGAAGAGGTGTTACTGAATTAACATATGCATTCATTCATTCATTCAAGATCAGGTATCAAATGTAACCTAACAGCTAAACATCAGAAAAAAAAATAAAATAACTAGGGTCTGTCTATGGGAATAAGGTGGCTGCAAGGGAGACAGATATGCAGCCAAACTTTCAGTACAACTTGGTAAATGCTGCAATAAATACAGAATAAGAGCCAGACTCCTCAGTGATATCCTCCATTATACATTTGAGCCTTATGCGTTTTAGACAAGTGGGAAAGAGTTTAGAGTGGATCATTTCATGTGAGCTGCATGATTACTATGCGCCAGGCTCTACTTCATTGGCTTTCTACATATATAAAATGATCCGTCCTTGTAATAACTCCAGAATTATTGGTATTCTTATGGTTTCAATTTTATAGAAGAGAAAATTGAGGTTCAAAGATGATAAAGCGACTTTCCTAAGTCATGACACTAAGCTCATGGTGAAAGCTGAGTGATCTTGGTCTTCTAGCTTTAAGAATTATTATTGAGTCAGTAGGCAAAATGCTCACCCTTACCAGGATTTTCAGTCTAGACCTAGGTCAGGCATGATTTCATGCCACTCCCACAGTAGTTCTTTGGTTAGACATTGACCTTATGATGATATTTACCCTCATTTCACAGTTGCATAACCAAGTTTGAGGAAGGAAAACTCACTCTGGTGGTCAGCCTGATGACCAGAAATAGAGCTGGAGTCAAAATGACTCTCATCTGATTCCTGTCTCACCTCTTGTGCCTGAGTCATGTCTATGTTCCTCTTACTGCCCAGCCCTTGACCCTATTGGGAGACTCAAAACATCTTCTTCCCATGCTTTCAGATTTGACCATGAAAGTCTCTAAAAGTCTTAATCCTATTTCAAGGTCAAGATTGCTGACCATGGCCACTTGCCAACTTTGTTTGTCTGTCATTTCTGAGATCATGTTACTTAGCTGGCAAAAATCTGCCTTCCTCCTGAGCCATCTTTTAGAGTCACTTTGCCAAGCCACCTGGAGTCCTATTTTGTGCAGGGTCAGGGCAGTCAGGCATGGTTACTGCCTCCTGAGGACCAAGGGTGTATTTCAGACAGAAGAGGTCCAGATATTCCTCCTCTAAATTTGCAATATACAAGGCCATGGAGAAGACAATTGCTTTTCCTGAAGTACCACAGCCATTTACTCCCTTTCTCTCAAAAGTAAACTTACTAGTTTTCATTCTGTTATGTTTTGTGGTTCCTGAATCCTGTGGATCAGCAGTCTTAAAAAGTATGGGGAACAAACCTCCAATATCAACATTCTTCATTCCCCCCACCATGTTATTCATGTTAAAAATATATCTGTATTGCTTTGCAAAGCAAAACAAGGATTCAGCTGTTCAAACAAATTAACCAAGAGAGAAAAAAATAAATGTGGCTTAAAAAGACAAATTTTGGGAGAAGGGAAGAGTGAAAATTCTATTTTTTTCAGTAAGCCCATTATAGCAAATATAATTTAAGCAGGTCCATCACTAATAACATTTTCTACACATGCACACACACACACACACACACACAAACACACACACACGTACACAAAAAAGCATCTATTTAACATGTGATCTACTGTATATTTTGCTCTAAAGTCACTGACTATGAGTTCAGTTGAGAATTCCACAGGATAAAAGTGGTATTGGCAAACTCAAATATGATTAGAAGTTGAGTAGCCCTTGTTGGAGGAGCTGAAAGTGTTTGGAGTGTAAAAATGAAGGTCAAGTTGGGGCATTACTGCCGATTTTGAATATCTAAAGGGTGGTCATGTAAAAAATGAAATAGACTCATTCTTCATTGTTCCAAAGTGTAACCTTAGGATGACTGATGGAAGGGGCAGAGGCAGGTTTGGGCTCTGTATAAAAAAAAATAACAATTAGTGCCATTGAAAAAGGGAATGGTTTGCTTCTGATAATAGCAAAGTCCCTCCCCATGAAGAATGTAAAAAAGATATGTATATAGTTATCTGTCGAGAATTTTGCAGACAGAATCCATATATCTCATTGAACAAGAGCAGTGGTACTCAGTTCTAACCACACAGTGAATCATTGGGTGAGCTTGCAAAAATTCTGATACTAGACTTCCAACCCTAGAGATTCATTTTGTGGATCTGCAGTGTATCCAGATCATCTGGATATTTGAAAGTTCCCAGTCTGATTGTTATGTGCAGCCAGATAAAGAAGTACAGGGCTAGAGGATGTACCAACCATCTTATTGGTCATTCACTGGATAGATATTTATATAGCACATACTAGAGGCCTATTGCTCTGCTCTGAACTAGGGAAACTGTAGTAGACCGAGGTTATGCCCACTCGTGTCTCCTCCTCTTCCTAGCACTTTCCATAGTATCACCTGCTTTTCTTCATCTGAAAACTTTCTCTTCCCAGTGAAGACCTCTTTGTCCATCATATGGCAGGACAAAAATACGGAGAATTATTGCTCCTAGGAAGGAAGCATCCTGCAATCCAAGATGGGTGGGAACTTCCCCATTCTGACAAGGGCATCTGACTTTGAAGTGTGTGGCCCTGAGAATTTCTCCAGTTAAATTAATCTCCAGTCCCACCTGTGCCTCACCACTGCTTGCTAAAAACAATCATTCTGTGATGGCTTTTCCTCTTCCTGTCTCTGTGCCTTTAATACTTTCCCTTTATCTCCCAAAGTCTTCACACAGGAATTCTTGGCTTAGGTCTGCTCTAGAAAACTCCAAACTAAACTCCAAACTAATGCTAGATTCATGCTGGTTTGAGGAAAACTCACACTATAACAAGGAGAGCCGACAAATGAATAAAACTTTTAATTTAGGATTATACCTAAACTATTCAGATGAGGCTATTAAAGGTGAGAGAGTTTATATATTTACTTCCTACAAATTGAATGTTCATCTCACTTCCAGAATCACATGTTGAAAGCTAATCCATAATGCGATGATATCTGAATGAGGGTGTTTTGAAAGAGAGTTAGCTCACAGGGGCAGGTTCTTATGAATGGAATTAGTGCCTTTTTAAGAGAGGTCTCAGAATGCTCCCTTGTGCCTTCCTCCTTGTGAGGATACAGTAAGATGACTGTGTATAAACCAGGAGGCAGGCCTTCACTGGAAACAGAATCAGTTTTTGAATCAATCTTGAACTTCAAGTCTATTTATTTATTTATTTATTTATTTCTCAGAACTGTGAGAAATAAACTTGTGTGGTGGGAGCCACCAAATCTGTGGGATTTGTTGCAGCAGTGCATGCCAACTAATACACTGCACTCAGTTCTCATGCAGCCTGGTCAGGCTCTGAACCCAGCAAGGTTTGATACCAGAAGCTATGCTTTTAACCAACGTTCTATATACCCATGGCTTTCTGAGAGGATTCTTTAAAATATTTATTAAGCCTCTGTATTATGCAAGTCCTCCCCACATTTGATCTTTGTTTTTTTCTAGTTTTCAATTTTTTTCTATTTTTTGCTGAATGTCACCATCACTTCTCCCTTCTTCTAGAAAATCAATGAATGATATGAATTATTTAAATCATGTCATTATATTATGAAGGGGTAAGTTTCTTATAAATCTACCAACAGGAATCCTGACCTCCCTTTCAGCCTTAGCCGAAGGGCAGTTTTAGGTTGGCTAATCACTCCCAGAATATGCTAAGCAACACTAACCATAGGGATGCTCTAGATGACCTTGATTCCAGGATTCTGTATGGAACCTTAACAGTGGTTTCCATAGCAACTAACATTGATGAATGAGGATGATTTTCATTTGCCTGTCTCTGAGTTACAACTTTCTTTTAATAGGAAACTAGAGAAGAATTATGATTGCCAAGCAGAGTAGTATTTGCTATAATAGGATAAGTTTACCATCTATTTCCTTAAAAATGGAAATTTAGATTCTTGCTCGTCACTTCTCTCTGTGGTCTCCAAAATCTGCCCTCTCCTTTCCAATACTTGTTTGTAATCATTCCTTACTTACAATGCTCTGCATTCTCCTCTCAATCTATTTGAATTTCTATCTTCAAGCCCATGTCTGTTGCTCTCTCCCTTCCCAAAAACCTGCCCTAGTAACTGATTTCAACTTTGAAATGATATACCAATTTTAATTTTGTGTTGCAAATATATGATTCTATTATTGTGCATAAGTGGAATGATTACCAACAAAGATATTGGCAAACATACAGATATGTGACTTCAGCTCTGCTACTTATTTACAGCGAGGCTTTGCAATTTGTTTACCTATGCATGAATCTCTGTTTTGTCATTTGAAAAATCTTGATAATTATAGAACCTACCACATAAATTTATGTAAGGAACTCAATAAGATAATGAACCTAATGTACTCAGCACAGCGTCTGGAATATAGCATGCATTCAGTACATAATTGCTAAATCATCACCAACATTTTTCATTGTGTGACTTCCTGAGGGAGTACTCATGTAAGTGGCATAAATGGTAAGTCAGACAAGCCTTGCTCTATGGCTACCCCATAAGTACACTGACAGGTAGGATCAGACCACATCCAGCAGTTGGTATACCTTTCTCAGGCCTCACTTCCTTATTTATAAAATGTATTTGCCACTATTAACTTCCTTTGGTTTTGGTCAAATTTAGTTTAATGACTCATTGCATGAGAAGTACTTGTCAACTTACTTTTAGTGGGTGACCAGTAAACTTACTTTCCTTGTCCCACTTATCCTCCCACTCACCAATTCAGCAGTTGTAATTTTCTTAATAATGCTTAGTGTTTGGCAGATAATTAATTCATTGTTATATGCCTCAGGACAGATATACATTTTGAACAAAGACATGGACTGTATAAGCAACCTAAATGAATAGTAGTTGTTACTGATTACTGGGCCTGAAATCTTTCCTCACCTGGGAAGGAGGATACCTAGGGATTATCCAGGCTAAGGATACCAGGGTACATGGTTACCTATGCAGGCCACTCCATAGAGTTAGGTCCTGTGTGATTACTCAGACATAATTGAATTCAAATTTACACGTGCATATGTGTGTATACGTGCGCGTGTACACACACACACACACACACACACGCACGCACATTTTTTTAAATGAGTTAATCGTGGAAGTCTAATTAATGACTTTTGGCCACTGATTTAAGACATTTAATTGAAATTCATATGACTATGACAATAGAGAAGAACATCTCTAAACTTTTGAAACACAGAGTTAATTAGCAGCCTATTAGGAAATCCATTTAAGGAACAATGTCTCAGCAATGTAATGTCTAAAATTACAAAGTAGTCACTGGCAGAGCTGATTTTTAAGCCAGTTCATCGGGTTTCCAGTCTTCCAATTGGGATCACAACACCTTCCAAGTCCTGTAAGAATGCTCAGGAGGATGCCCAGAGAAGGGAAAGTCCCTAATCCCATGTGTCTCCAGCACAGAGACTGATAACTAAGAACATAGTAAGTGTTTTCAATCTTCCCATCTCAGCCTCCAGAGACAGTGTTTTCAAATAGTTTATTTTTCCCAATGACTGAATATACTTGGATATTGAATATACATCCAATATATAGAAGATGGGCATACTGCACTATAGGAGAAAGGGTCTCCAAGTAGTAACTCTCCTATATCTATGCTGTGGGTTGGATGCTCTTGTTATCCCAAACGACCTAGCTTGTAACCATAATTCCCAATGTACTGATACACAAATACAAGGCCATTGGAGTAATCAAGTCATTATGGAGGAGTTGAAACAATGTCCGCACAAGTACAGACAAAAGAGACTGTTCTATCTGTGTCTTTGTCTGTTCATCTCTCTCTACCATGTGAGGATACAAGAAGAAGCCAGCAATCTGACAGCCAGAAAGCAGGCCCTCAGCAGACACTGAATCCACTGGCACCTTGATCTCCAACCTCCATCCTCCAGAACCATGAGAAATAAATGTCTTGTTTACGCAATCCAGTCTATGGTATTTTTGTGATAGTACCCTGAACTGACAAAGGCAATCCATTATTCAATACCTCCAGTTAATCTGCCCCTACTTTCCATGTCTATTACCAATTTTTAAGTTACCTGCTGAGAAATTCATTTGTAACTATAATCTCTATGGGGTAAATGAGTAAATGAATGCACACAATTAACAGATTCTAAAATAAACCTTCAGTATGTTTAAAACTGTGTTTCTATATTACAAGTCTCAATTACTTAATACACAAACTTCAATATAATAGATGCTAATGAATTTACATATTTTGATACAAAAGCAAATATATACTTTTTACTATTACTCTTTCTTAATCAAGAATAACTGTTACAGTGTTTCGTGGAAAAAAAATTGAATTATAATGAGAGTTTCTTAAGTATTTCTTTTGGGGGGCGGGCAGGTACTTTGAACTCAGGGATGCTAAACCACTGAACCACATCCCCAGCCCTTTCTGTATTTTATTTAGAGACAGTCTCTCTGAGTTGCTTCGGGCCTTGCTAAGTTGCTGAGGCTTGCTTTGGACTTGCAATCTTCCCATCTAAGCCTCCAGAGACAGTGAGATTATAGGTGCATGCCATCACATGTGGCAAATTCCCATAGTATTTTTAAAAGCATATGGAATTAAGGACTTTGTTTCCCACTCCACCACTGGCCCAATAGTCCTATGTTTGTTTTTTCATTTGTTTGTGAGTAACGTAGAAATACTGCAAGAGATGGAGTCCTGGCTTTCCAACTGCCAGAGCAAAGGTTTTCAAAAAACAGCAGCATTGGCCCAAAGGTGAAAGGTCAGGACCTCCTTAACTCTAGCAAGTCTATCAGGAATGGCCTGGGAGGGTCAAGAAGCTGCATCCAGGATGCTCACAGATGCCAAGAGGATTGTTTTGGCAACAACAAAATATGAGCAGGTGGCCTGGCCAGATGTGAGTTGCCAGGCATTTGCTGGCTCCATAAAGACACTAGCATTTTACTTTTATAGTCAGGGCCATAGGAAGGGGAGGAGCACTGGCAGCCTGGCTGTTGCTATCCCTTTGCTGTCTCTCTGTTCATTGTATGACTATTCTCAGACCTGTGATAACCCTTAAAAAGGGAATTTGGAGTGGATTTCTCTCCCTTCTGTTTGAAGAAAATTTCTTAGACAAGTATAAATAACGCAGAAAATCATGCTATTAGCCCTGAGTATACATTTTAAAGAGTTCTGAATCCAGATAATACAACTATAAAGACCATTTGTTTGTGATATTAGCTTCCATTTTCACTGCAAGTTTAGTTGAGGCTTTCCTGGACTCTTTTCTCCCTGATTGACACTACCTTGGACCACATGGTAGCAAACTCCTATTTCCTCAATTTCCTTCAGCTAATTCTTCTTTGTCATGAAAAGCATTATGATTTAATGTCCGAACAAGCCACATTCCCTCTTTTCTCGTTTATCAAAATTAAATGTGAAATATAGGGACCTAAAATAAAATGACAGGAAGAACGGTAGAATGGAGTAGAACATGTGAGCAGACTCATTAAAGGGTATGTGGATGTCCCAGTTGGAAACAAAAGTTAATAAAAGGCCCAGGACCTTCAAGTTTTCCAAGGAAACATAAAATATATGTGATTAATTTAGAATATACACAACTTAAAAAGACATATTTTACTCTTTATAGGAATTCAATATAATATCATGAAATTCAAGGAAAACAATTAGTAATATTTATTCATATATGCACACTCTCTTTCTCTCTCTCTCTCTCTCTCTCTCTCTCTCACACACACACACACACACACACACAGTTGTCCATTGATGTCTCTGAGGGATTGGTTCTGGAACTGTACAAGAAAATCCAAATCTGGGTATAGTTAAGTGCCTTATATAAAATGGTATATATTTGCATAGAACCAACACCTATCCTTCTATATACTTTAAATCATCTCTAGCTTTATTATAGAATCTGATACAAGGCAAATGCTAAATAAGTGGTTTTAGTGTAGTGTTTAGGGAATAACAACAACACACAATCTGAACACATTCAGTACAATTTTTTCCCAATATTTTTGACTTGAGATTGGTTGTATCCAAATGAAAAAAGCTAACAGTATCTATAGGTATGCATGTACTTATGTATTTCTATCTATATATTTGCATACATAGATACACTGTGCATGGTTTGTTATAGCACACTTCCAGGACCTGAAGATATAGGAAGAAACAAAACCCCTCCAGTCCTGAACTCAGGACAATCTGTAATTCTACAGCAAAATATTTTCTGAATTATCTTTCAGGATATGTAAATCAAAACTAAACATAAAAATGAAAATGTCTAAAATCATACTGTCTTAGAAATGTTGAAAATTATGTTCATCCAAGTGATTTAGTTAAAAAGTAAATCATAATATAATAAACTAGCTTACAACCCTCGAACACAGAAGACAGTTAATCTGGGAGACTTTGGAGTAAAATGAGAGCAGTGTGGGTAAAATTACATGTAGCCAGGTGCCTTCAGTCATTTAAACCTTCCTTCAATGAATATTTATTGAATCACAAGTATCAACATCATGTCCACAAATGCCAATGACCAGCTTTATATCAATACCTCTCACATGCATTCCCATTGGAATAGTCACTGTTAAATACATCTGTTGAGAGAGTTTTGCACATGTGAATGTATATACAGTCTTGCATCATCTTAGAGTGAAGGAACATTGAGGGGTACCCTAGTCCAAGCACCTAAGCAGTGTAGGAAGTCCCTTTAGTTGGAGGCCTGGCTGTTCACCCACCTGGAGCTAAAAGGCTCATCAGCAAGTTAGAAAGAGCCCAATCCATTGACAAGCATCTCAAATATTGCAAGTCCACCCCAGGAGCTACAGGTTGTCAGAGAGATATCTGAAGAAAAATGTATAAACACTTATGGCAATAAATATGAAGGGTTATTTCCAATTAAATCACTTTACTAAAACTCTATGTCTTATAGTTTTCAACCCCCTATTTCCATTTCTGAAACCCAAGAAGATCTGAAATACAAATTTTTTTCCCCATAATTCATTTGGTGGAGAAACCAGACCTAAACTAAAGTGAGGTTATATACTTTAATTTATCCTGTTTTTTTTTTTTTTTTTTTTTTTTTTTGTGTGTGTGTATGTGTGAATTCATATGGTTCCCTACAGAAATACGAATGTGTTTGATTAAGGGCATGTTATTGTTTGGATGTGAGGTATCTCCTGAAACTCCCTTCTTTCTATTCCCCTATTTTTATAAATGTTTATTCTGTACATTTCTATATTGGCTATTTGTAAATTACTTTTAATTTTATAGGAGCTCACAATGTGAGATTTCCTTGAGCCTCAGAGAAGGCTTTGGATTTGGACTTTGATCAATCTTGGAACTGTTGAGAATATGGGGACTCTTGGGAATGGAAAGTGTATTTTGCATTGTCAGATGAGTGTGAGTTTTGGGGGACCAGGGGCAGAATGTTATGGTTAGATGTGAAGTGTCCCCCAAAAGCTCAAAGTGAGAAAATGCAAGAAGGTTTGGAGGCAAAATGATTTGTGTTATAGCCTTAACCTAATTAGTGTATTGATCCCTGATGAGATTAATTGGGTGGCAGGTAACTAGAGGCAGGTGGGGTGTGGCTAGAGGGAGTGGTTCATTGGGGATATGGCTATAGGGTATATGTTTTATATCTGGAGAGTGGAGTCTCTCTCTCTGCTTCCTGATCTCATATGAGCTGCTTCCTTCTCACATAGACTCTGCCTTGATGTTCGACTTCACCTTAAGCCCCAAGGATGGGAGCTGGCCTTCTATGCATTAAGACCTCTGAAACTGTGAGCCCTCAAATAAACCTCTTTTCCTCTATAGTTGTTCTGGTGGGTATTTTAGTTGCAGTAGTGAAAAAACTGACGAAAACAGGTCATTTTCTCAGACCCCACTAAAGTGCTACCTAATCATAGTGAATCCTTGGAATTACTTCTTTAAATTTTAACAAATTCCCAAAACAAACATGATATTATGGTTTTAAATAAGAGTTGTGTCCTGGTTGAGGCTCTCATTTCCTTAGACTCCATTCAAGTCCCATTCCTTCAAAAGCACAACACTCCTCCTCTAATCTTGATATCCTGTACATCATTTTTTCTTTTTTCATTTTCTTATTTTTTTTCCTCTCACATAACCTCTGGCTACATATTGTAGTACTTTGTAGAAAGATAGCATTTGAAAGTGATTGTTAACTTTGGAAATTTTAATCATTTACTCAGTGTGTTTATGGTTATTGTCTGTCTGTGCTCTCCAACCCAGTCCCCAAGACACCCCAAAAGACAAATGTGAACTTCACAAGCTTAGGGCCTTGTGAATGCAAGTCCTTGAAAAGAGATATCTCCATCAGAGATCTCAAAAAAATCACATTGAATGAAAGAACACATTCATTCATTTATCATTTTTACAAAAATATTAGAACATCTTCTTTTTATATCACCCAAACAATGATTTCATTTTACAATTCTATAACTAAAACAAAAAACAACCTGAAAATCATCCATATAAATCACCTAATCACCTATTATTAAAATTTTTATATGTTTTTAATATTATTTATTCTTTATTTACTTAAGGTTAAGTCACCAGCCTTCCCCCAGCTTATGAAATATTTCTTTGCCTGATTTTCAACAGCTTTGCAAAATTCCAGCATATGGGTAGAATACAAATTACTTAACTGATTTCTAGTGTTTGTGAGTGAGTTTATTTAAAAAAAAAAATATATATATATATATATATATATATATATATATAATTCTGAGTTGAATACCTTTGCTCACTGTAAGTGAAAGTGCATTTTTCTTTATTTAGCTTGGATTTCTAGATGTGAGACTCCTAGGTGAAAGAGCCAGGGTATTAAACTCCTTAGCACTTTGAGATACTAAATGTGACTTGGACATTTTCTGCTATTTATGATTCTGACCATTCCCTCAAGAAAAGAAAAGAAGTGTGTGTGTGTATGTGTGTGTGTGTGTGTGTGTGTGTAAACAAAATGTATCAGTATGAGTAAATCAGTGATTTGGGGCACATTTAAACATTTGAGCATTTAGCAGCTTGTAACCACTGAAGTAGCAGCTTCCTGTGGAAAGTATTCCAGTCAGATGATAAGTTCTCTGGCAACAGCTTCTGTCTTCATGTCTGTCTGCCCTTTCTGTGCCTCCATTTCCCTTTCTCTTTGTTTGCAGGCATGATGGCCTCTTCCCTGTCTACTTTAAATGGACTGTTCTGAAGAGAAAGCAAAATATTGTTCATGAAAGTGTTTGTAAAGTAAAAGATTGCTGTACGATAGCAAGGTGTGATTAATTCAACAACCCAGCAATGAAAATCTTTGTCAGCTATGTTCTATTTACAAAATTTCAGCCCTTCCCCTGAAAGATCAAATTTCAATCTTCCCCATAAAATTCAAAGCTGAAAATCACATTAAATATATATTAAGGCATTGAATCTTCCCTATAATTAATAATAATGATTGGACACAGAATTCTCAAAAATAGACTTATCTGTCTATTCAGCGACAGCAAATACTAATGAGAGACCAAAGGAAGTAGATAATTATAGAGCAGACTCTCCGTTGCCACTCTCCAGAGAACACTTACATGAGCAATATGAAGCCTAACTCAAGTGACAAGGATTCTGTCTCTGAGCTTCAACAGTTGAGTCTCCCCATTTCCTCCTCAGAGGCAGTGAAGGGCATTCAAGAGGAGGGAGTTCACAGTGCACCTCAGGAAACATCATTTTATTCCTTCTGTCTTAAGCATCTCTCTTTTTAAAATATTTTTTAGTTGTTGATGGACATTTATTTTATTCACTTATTTATATGCAGTGCTGAGAATCGAACTCAGTGCCTCACACATGAGGCAAGTGCTCTGAGGTTGTGAGCCACAACCTCAGCCCTATAGCATCTTTTAAATGAGTATAGTTTGTTGTTTGAGGGCATGAGGTGATCAGATGGCATGTTAATGGTTTTTTTCAGTCATTGGATTAATGTTCTGATCTGTGTATGTGAGTGGGTGTATTTGCCTGTGTGTGGTCTGGTGTCAGTGGAAATAGGGAGCATTTATTTTGCTAAGAATACGCTAAGATTTCATGATTCAAGATAAAATCATCATGACCCTTATCTTTGAGAGGCTCACAGTCTTGTAAGAAAAAAAGTAAAGCACAATACAACAAATAAATAAGTAATTAATATACAGATTCATTTCCAGGATGAAGGAAGATCTGAACCGTTTTAGAGATGTAGTGCAAGGTAATCTCTTATAGTCTGAGGACTCACTCTGTAGCCCCTAATAGAGTCCTGAAGGGCTCCTAATAGTTAGACAAAGAGTGTTCTGAAGAGGATAATGGTCCTACACAAATACATGGCAGTGGAGGACAGAGCATGAATTATAAGTAATCCCATAATCCCAGAAGGCTAGCACACAGTGGTGTGTGTGTGTGTGTGTGTGTGAGAGAGAGAGAGAGAGAGAGAGAGAGAGAAAGAGAGAGAGAGAGAGAGAAGAGCCAGAGAGATGGAAATCATGTGGTTCTTACATGCCATATTAAGAAAACTAAATAGAAGTAATGGAGTCACTTATTCTTTTGTCAATAAGCAAATTAAATAGGTTTTCTTTCCGCCTCAGGGACTAATTCTTCCATTTGGTTTTGAGTGCAGAGCACACTCGGCCCCCAGCTCCACATGCTGTGACCACCCTGGAGCACTTGAAGTCTCCACATATGGCAGTGGAGGGATAAAACGGTGAGTCTGAGAGAAGCCCCCAGGTGAAACATAAACAAATTTGAGGTGTTCATGAAAAAAGGCTTACATCCTTATCTCTGAAAGCCACAGTCTCTTTAACATTCGTGAATTAAGTCTCATATCAAACTGGTCCATTAAGAACAAAGGATTCCCTAGGACTTTAATCTGAAAGGCCTATTAAATGGCTGGAGTGAAACCAGGGGCTGAAACATGACAGGCATGTTCTGAGCACAGCTGGTCCTTGGTGTGGGCTTGAGCTCTTCTCTCCTTTGCCTGCTTTAGCTGTATAGAAGAAGACACATGCCTGGGGGAAATTTACTCTGTCTGCTTCTGGGTCTCTCTCAGTTCTTATCAGCAAAGCCTGTGAAATACAGCCCCAAAACAGGGAGGGCGCGGTGGAGTAGTGGTGGTTGGTCTCAATTCCTCCAGCTTTTTGTTCTATACTTCCTTGCCTGTAAAAGGTCATGTTTATCTTTCCTCTTTAAAGTACTGTTTTTGATTTCTTTCATTTTGAATCAAGGACATCTAATTTGAGCAAAACAGGTGTCCACTGCTGAAATCTTCCATGATGTACAGTTGTTCCAAAATATAGAGCCAATGGGAGCACAAAAGGCATGGGCTTCCATTCTGAATTTATAGCTTAGTGTGCCCGCCTGTACAAATAACTGACTTGATTCAACTAATGCTATCTCTAGGTTCAAAGCCTCTGGATCCCATTATCTTGCATCCAGAAAGTCCACTAACTTTTTCCCATGTTCAGTTCTTACATCTGTTCATGGCATGTCATATTTTTCTCTGCAGGTTATGACACTGTTTCTGAACCTTACCATATACAAACACACATACACACATGTGTATGAGGCATGCTTTTTAATAGAATGAAAGTTCTTTAAAATTAAGTTTTGATTCCATTTTTATTCTCTTAAAGCACTCAGAGCAAACTCTTGTTGTATTAATACATGAGTATGATGAATGAAAATTTTCTCTGCAATTGAACTTCCTCCTGTAATTTTGTTCCAAGATATTAGATCAGAGTAAATGGACTCGAAGTTTATTTTAGATTACCATTTAAGGTCAACAGACTCCACTGGGGATTTCTTTACCAAGTCATTAGTGGATCTAGACAGAATGGAGATTTTTTTCCTCCTTCTTCTTTTCCTTTTTCATTTATATACAAATAAAATCTGGTTAAAAGTAACAGGTAGAGCAAATGTGCAAGAGAAATCTCAAAATAGAAAAGACTTCACAAAAGTGTACTATGCATTTTCAAAAATTTCATTCATTCATTGACAGAAAACACTGATGATTCACCAGTGCTGAGTCAAACCATGTTCTAGGCAATACCATATGGAGATGGAAAGAACCGTTTAGACCTTGAGGAATTCATGGTGAGGAGAAGAAGATTGACATTTACACAAAACACAGCACATGAGTCATGCTCAAGGGAAAAGCAAGGGACAGGAGAGCCCAAGGGAGGGATGGCTCATCCAGCCTTAATTAGAAGGATGTTATGTAGAAGCTTGGGACAAGAGAGCCCACGGGAACAAAACAGCATAGACCACTGCTATGGTTTGAATGTGTCTCCTAGACTTCATGTTCCAAGTTCAAAATTCTTGATGTCCTAAGCAGCACTTTGTGGAGGTACAGTATATTGAGAAGTGTTTGGGTCATGTGACATCACCATCATGAATGGATCAATGCCATGATCACAAGAGTGAGTTCTATATAAGAGAGTAGGTTGGGCCCTCTTTTGCCTTCTCTCTGGACTTTACCCTCCACCATAGAATGATTATGGCTAATAGGCCCTCATCAGTTGCTAGCTTCTTGTTCTTAAAATATTCAGCCTCCAGAACCATAAGCCAATCAATTTTTGTTTATCATAAATTATCCAGTTTGTGCTATTTTGTTACAGAAGTGTAAAATTAACAAGCATATTCAAGACAGAACTTGTTGTTTATAATGGCCAGAGTTTTCCTGTCAAAGGGACACTCCCTAAGTAATATGACATTTAATCTAAGCAATATAGAAAAGAGGTCTACTGAGTTCAAGTGGCAAGTTCTTCCCAGTGCAATCATGGTGTGTTTCACACACACACACACACACACACACACACACACACACACACACAGAGCATACATGCACTCCTTAATGTAGTTGGTGACACGAGTATTCTCATCTTTTCCCCCTATCATCACTTCCCCTTTCCATTCTTATTACCCTTTTGCTGTAACAATGGGAAAGCTCAAAACACAAAGGCCTGGGACAATTGTTCAGGTTTTCTCTGATTCAGCTACAATTCTTGGTATTTATACAATGGTAAAGGCCTGATCCCCGTCTTTGACCTCTCAAATGACCTCTCACATGATTAAAAGATAAGATTCCTCTGTGATAGTCTATTTTATATCATTATCACCAAACTGCTCAACAAGAGCCATTTATAGGAAGGAAACTTTATTTTGACAAATGATTTCAGAGTGTCAGTCCTTGGTTGGCCAATTTCTTCACTTTGAGTTTCAAGTATGGCAGAACACCATGGTGGGAGGGGGGTGGCCAAGGGAAGCACTTAACCTCATGGTAGCCCAGGAGCAGAGAGAGAGGGGAAGGGGCTGCAGGAAAGATGAACCCTTCCAAGGCATGCCTACAGAGACTCACCTCCTCCAGCCACACTCATTCTGCTTACAGTGACCACTCCCTCATTTCATTCAAACTAGGATGGACTTATTAGGTCACAGCTGTAGTGATCTAATCATTTCACCTCTGCGCATTACTGAATTAACACAGAAGCTTTTGGAGGACACCTCATAGCCAAACCATAACACCTCAAGGGGGAAAACAATCACAATCTTTAAGGATGAAAACTATATGCCCTGAATTATCTGCATGACATAACTTCAATACTCCTCATCCAATGTTAGGCAGCTCATCGGTCTTCATGAAAAAGTTGTGTTTGTCTTAGTTTTAGAGGATGGAAAGGAAAAAAAAAACAATGTTTATACAGCAAGGAACAGTACAAGTTAGAAGATAAAGCAAGTATCACACACTAAGTAAATATTAGAAATAAAACAAATTCGAAGAAATGAACAAACAAAACCTCGGTCTCCACACCTAGATATTGGTGAAGAAAAAGGTGGTGACATAGATGTGGATGAGCACAGAGATGTAGACCTACATGCAAATATTGGTATACGAAGCTGTGGAGAAAGGAGTAGAAGGGGAATGCACTCACAGGGGAAACAAGCTTGGCAAATCCACAGGGGGACGTGGTATTTGCAGCATCAGAGGGAATGGACAGTCCTTGGATAAATTAAATTCTTATGAGCACTCAACTTTCCTGCCAGTTTCTTTTGGTGCCCCTGGTTCTAATCTGTTGCAGAATTATATAATACAAACACCAAGAAAATAAAAAGAACAACAGACAACCTCCCTGAGTAGGTGGGAAGAATGAGTCTCCAAAAGGTGGAAGACAGCCCAGGCTCCTCGGCTCCCCCATGGCTGACCTCTGGTGGGAACCTGATGGCAAAAGTCGAACTGATTTCTAAATATGCATGGAAGTTTGTCTAGAACTGGCTTGGGAGAGAAGTTTGCCTCCAGAGGATAGGAATTCTCAGAAACATTGCAAATTACCAGAGTTTATAAGAGGTGAAAACCTTGTGCGATCATAAGCTTATGCAGAGAAATTCAGTACATTTTAAAAATTATTTTTCAGGCTGTCTTATTTTTCCTTTTTTCTTTCTATTTGGGGCCTCACTGTTGAGGAGAAGAATGGGGATTTATATGGAGCTGTACTAAGCATATGAGCATCCCATATCCCTTTCATTTTAATTTAATTCTGCAAGCAATCTGTACAGCAGATATTTTTATTCCAATTATACAAATGAGGAAGCTAACATGCCAGAATAAAATCTTAGGTCATACAACCAGGCAGAGGTAAAATTACATTTTGCAGTCTAGTTTATCTGATCATAAGGCCCAGTGGTCTTGGAACAGAGGAATGTTACTTAGGGAGGGTCAGGTGAGGGGGTGTGTTGAGGAGAGTGTCAGCTAAGATGAGGCAAGAATGCTGATAGATGCAGATGTGTCTAAAAAGCTGGTAGGAGTGATCATTAGGACTTCTGACTACAGCCAATTATTTGCACTTCTGTGTCTTTCATTTCAAATTATCCACATGATTTCCGGGCCCTAGGACCATGCACAATTGGGTTTTATTAGCTAGTGTGTTGATATTGACTTGAAGCAGACAATATGGATTTTATGAGATGGAAATAGCATTGCGCTAGACCCCTTGCTGGGGGTATTTTACTGATAGCAAGCTTTCTGAAGAAGAGTTTGCCATATAATAGAACTGAAAGCAGTGTTATTTCCAAGTAATTTTTATTAATAGACCCCACAGATTCTGTCTGGAACCTAAGTTCATTAATGTAAATAGCAAACAAAGCTTTACCAATTCTTTTGTTTTCTTTTCTATGGGCTAATTATCCTGGAGAGTATTTCTTAATTGTGTCCCCTTCTCTTCTTTTAATGGAGACAGTCGCACTCTTCTTGCATTTTTTTTTTCTTCCTTTCCTTTGACTTCAAGCAGAGAATGAAGGTAGGATTAGGCAACTAATGGCCCTGTAAAATGAATCCCCAGAAGCTCTCCCTGATGCACTGAGGTGAGACTTTGACAACATTTCAACTTTGACCTTTACAAATGAGTGAAACCAGAATTAGGCTCCACATACATTTGCAAAATGTGTTTGGGTGACACAGAGGAAGAATTAGCACATTACACTGGTAATGTTGCAGGGAAAGAACAGCAATTAAGGACCTATGAAAAAAGTGGCAGCTACTTTTGCCACTTCAACTTCCAGCAGAGCACAGCTGCTTCAGAGCAGCGACAGACATCCTACCCTTTAACAAATGCAATGCTTTTTAAAAATTATTTACTTATTTATGTCTCGTGTTTTAATTTCTCATTCATTCAAAAATATGCTGTGGCTTTATTGCTTGTCATTGGCTGCGCTAGAACAGGGACACACACACATGACCACATTTACATTCTGCTGGTTGGCACAAATCTGTGACTAGGTGGGGGACAGAAGATATTGCTGGTGCTTCATGGAAAGCTGGTCCTGGATTTGGGAGGGACACAAAGATAACAGTGCTCCTCAGAGCATTGGGGAAGATTTCATGGGAGGGACAACTTAGCTGGTGCTGAATCTCCTCCTGCACCAGAAAGTTGAGTAGAAGAATAATCTTTTCCATGGAGAGAGCATTAACCCTTGTCCTCAACTGTGTAACCTGGACCTACATAAATAAATAGAACTAGTGATGGTTGTCATAGAGCTCCATGGAGCTCAGACCACCTGAAGGCAGCTAAGAACTGCAGAGGCTGATGAGGTAAGAGACTTGGAGGAAGACAGAAATTCTTCTAGGCCTTTTTTCTTTTCTTTCCATCAAAGGGACTTGAAAGGGAAGGACAGTCATTTGTAGCAGAGACAGTTCTGGCAGTGAATGAGTCCATCTGGGTGTGAATTTCGATTGGCCACCAGGGTGGATTAGAAATATCCATGTCTACATTTCAGCTGTCTTTTTTTTTTTTTTTTCTGAACTGAGAATGATGATACCTGAATGATCACAGGACTAGTTTGCAAACCAAATATAACAAATACTTTGTACACCAGGCAGACTTTCATAATGGAAGAAATGCTCTATAATAATAATAATGATCTTATTATCATTGCCACTATAGATGCTGTTATTAAAAAATTGAAGGGAGAAATGTAAGAAGAGTTATATGTGAAAAGTAGAACAGGCAGGAGTGCTAGGGTTGGGTGGTTCAGAGTGCTACAGAAAGGCATTTTTTTAGTCAAGAGGCTAATGAAGGTACACTTACTATTTAATAGTACCTCACATACCCAGGCACTATCAAATACTTTACTGCTCCTCTTTCTACAAACCCCATGAAGTGAATGGAACAGAATTATAGCTCCAATTCACAGGTGAAAAAAATTGAGATGATATTTAGCTCAGTGTCTAATATATAAAAAGAGATCATTAAGCATTTGCCACAGGTAACATTTTACATGAGAATTAATAAATGTATCATAATTATCAAATATCCATATGGTTTGATTATCAGATAGCCCTAAAAGCCATAATAATTATCCCTTATAAATCAAGTTACTTATCTGCAAAATGGGATTAATAAGGTTGATTCTTTTTTCTTCATGGGATTATGCTAATGTTGAAGTCACATGTCCCATTTGAAAATATATTATCTAATATAGCTAGATAAATACAAATTAAAGTAAGACAATATTTTATAGAAGTTATTTGTTTATCTATACAAGAAAATCTCAAATGTAATAGTTTAGCATAGTTCACCTCACCTAAGTATCTACCTGTAAAAATATAGGCCATTAACTCTGCACTTTATGACATCAACACAAAGATATGTTGAGAATAGCACCATTTGCAATGTTTTGTATTATTTTATTCAACAAACTGTAAGGAGAAATGATGGGTTCTGCTCAGTTCTCCACTTTTTTCTAGGAAGGAACAAATGATAACTATTATCCAGTCCCAGCAAGGCACACTTCACAACTAGTCTGTCTCTCTTCCAAGCCAAGATGTCTGCTGCTTCCATCAGGTTCTGATTGCTAATCACACTTAATGCTCATGTAGGCTGACTCTGTGAAGGACCACTGATATTCTGTGGCTCTCTCTAGCTTCACCTTCCTCTCTTTGGGTTCCCTAAGATGGCATCTATGTGGCAGTGTCTCCTCTGACCACCACCTTGGGAGAGATCAGCAGGCTCCTTTGGTGTGAAAACATCTTTCCCGCTCTCATGTGATCTAAAAAAGGGACCCTATTACACATAAAAGCCGTGCTGTGTGGCACCTTTAAACATTCTCCTTCCCCAAGGTGGAATTACACCTTTCTGTGTGATTCTTTTTCTTGAGATAGTGTTAACATCTCCAGTAGACTAAATAGATTCTTATTAATACACTTTTGCTGATTTCTTTTTGATACTTTTACCAGGGCAAGACCAAGCTCTCAGTTTTCATCCACTCTCTACACACAATGATGTCATGCTTAAGCCTGGGGCACAGTGCCAAGACACAAAGCTAATGAAACATTGTCCTTGTGCTCACTAATCTAAAGGGAGGAAAATCATAAGAGAAGGAGCCTATTTCTCTCTAAAACTTGTATAACGGAAAGGAAAATATATAAACAAAATGGTGTTTATAACATACCTTTGGGGTTGTTTTCCCTATTAAAGTCTTTCATTTAGCATTTGCATAGAAACCACCTCCTTTCCTCGATGAATAAATAATATCAATGTCTTAAAGCAGCACTGCCAAAGCACACCTGGATTAAATCTGCATGTAATCACCAAAGGTAAATGAATCCTAAGATCAATCTCCAATCTATTACTTCCCAATCACTTACCCACTGGGAAATCACTTGTATTGCTGAAACAAGGACTCTACTCAATTCCTGATTGCAGAGTCAGATACACTTGAGACTGAATCTCAGTTTGCCATTTAACCCTTTTCATCTCCATTTCCTCAACTTCAAATGAGGTTAGCCATACTTGTAAGGCTGATAACAGGAGTAAAGTGTCCTGGTGAGAATGACCTCATGACACTTCCTCACAGGATGAATGATAGGTTCCTCCTCTATGGAATGTTTTCTTAAGGAGGTCATGATTTCAAATGTATCATCACAGCATATCTGAGGTAGACAATATTTGCTCTATTAACCCACATTACAAGTCAGAAGGATAGGGCATCATCAGTTTCAAATAATGCAGGTAAGTCTACACAGCCATTACTTCAGGGTCAGTGCTGTATCCAAGTCAACTCATGATCTTACACAATGATACTCCCACTGAAGCACAACTGCTGATATCAATGGTAAGTCGGTTAAATAGCATAATCGAATTTTTTGAAAAATTCTAAGCAAATCAAACTTCAAAATTGGCTGCTGCCACCAATGTTTATGGGAATATAATTCTTAGAGTCTTTTTTACTTCTGAGGATTACTACTATTGTGTCATCATTCTTCTTTCCTAAAAAACGAAGGCAAACCATAAAAGTGTTTTTAATTGATGTATTTTTCTTACTTATTCATTCAGTATTTGAATGTCTACTTAAGTCATAGCATGTTACTAGACACTAAAGGAATGAAATCTCTATGCCCAAATTGACAACTTAGTTTGTGAAGTCAGGCACGTATTCAAAGCATACAAAAATCCAGACAAACAATGAAAAGATTAAATATAAAAATGAATCTGGGGCTCACAGGTACTATTGGATAAGCTTAGAGGATACTGGAGACACTACTGAAGCATTCATGCAGGTCCTCTTGGATGAACCCAAAAGACGATGGATTTGTACAAGTTTATTGACCAGAAGTCCTGCCTGGCCCAACCAACTCTGATATTTTGCATTTTCTTCAGGCATGATAACTTCCTGTCACTTTCAAAAATTATGTAGTCACTTTATGAATAGACCAAATGGCAGTCATTCCATGTGAACAGTTCACCTTGTATAAAAAAGGGGACACATGGGGCTGGGTGGAGACTGAACAGCTGAGTTTGGGGAGAGGAGACTAAGTCTTTTGGTGGATCCAGAGGCTTGAGAATGCATCATTGAGCTTAAGAAGGACTGCTGCCAAGGGACAAGAGTCTGTGTCTTCCTCTTTTCCCTCTGCTAGTAATTCACTTCAGAGTCAGCACTAGACAGCCACCTAAGTTCAATGCTAAAAACAAAGGCAATTTCTGAAACCTTAGGGATAAAATGAAAGATGATCATATGCAGACTCCGACAATATATTTGCAATTTGTGATTTTAAGTAGGAAATCCTTGTCAACAGAAAAAAGAGAAACAAGAAAAAGGTTTTCAAAGTTTCATTGCAGCAATAACATGTGGCCTTGAATTTGCCTAGTTAAAAATCCATATGGAATGAAGATGAGATCCCAGACTGGAATTTAATGCTAGAAGACCTTTCTTTTCCTTTGTGCATGTAATTTACCCTGATTGGTTTTAGAAGTTCTCAGGTTTAGGAACAGTCTCTGTTTACTCATTTGCAAAAATGATGGAAAGTCTTTTAGAATGCAAGGTAGAAATTAGCTAGGAGCATTCTTCTCTCCACAATCAGATTGGAAAATAACAAACTCAGATCAAGACATTTTAAAGTAATCAGTTTGGAACTTCAATTAAGGCTTTTTAATACTATTCAACATGATTTTCAGTCTTTTTTTAAAATCCATAATTTTATTGTGCTCAGTCTAATACCTTGTGTTTGTACAAGATGTGACTATTATGTTTGCCAAAATGGTACAATATACTATATTTAAGCCTATTGTTAAGAGAATATGTAACATGTAAATGCAATTTTAGAAAGATTTTGAGGTCCACTATTGCCTTTACCTCTTCTTCTTTTCGACAACTTGTAGATATCTTAAAATCATTTCCATTCATTCTTCTTCAGTCAGGCAATAGAGTATCTTTTTTTTTCTTTTTTCTTTTTTTTTTTTTTTTTAGAAAAGAGATGAGGATCCCTAGAGATGAGAAACAATGTGCTCATGGCCACACAGGTCTCCACATGACCTGGCCATGGGACAAATGATCAGTTTCAATTTAAGCCCAGAGTTCTCTATCTTTAACTAGCTTTAGAGATATAGCCCCAAAAATAATCTTACTCATGACAATGACCACCTCTGGAGAAGAATTATACCTTTGTCGACTCCATTTCTTTGTAGCCTTTTTTTTGCCACCAAATTGAAGGGTTTTAACAGACATAAAAGGTGGGAAAGGGGTGAAAATACTGGTGAGAGAAAGTGCAATAAACTTTGTAGAAAGTGAGAAAGTTTTTGTTTGAAAGAGCCCTCAGTTTAATATGTAATCTGTTCCTTATGACTAATAAGGATAACATACTGAATAGAGTTATTAAAGATGATCCATGGAAGGTTATTTTTGTGGATGTGTTTGTTTCTTTGAACATATCTGTGTTTCATTTTCTCATCTGTAATATGGGACATGTAAGGGTACCAATCCAGAGACTCAGTGAACCTAGTGCAAAACAAATTGTAATTCTGCAAATGGTAATTCTGTTGCTTCAGCCTTTACCTTCTGCCTTCCTTATCACATACTTTTGCTTCTAGAAGTTGTAAAGTTTGGAATTGCTAATACTAAAATTGAATTCCACTCATATTCATAAAAGGGCTAGAGAGAAGGAAAGAATGTGAGATGAAGGAGAAATTGTTCTCTTGGGCCTGGATTTATCTCAGATTGACTGTTATGTTTGCAGATACCGTGGAGATGAGCACTTTATACTTGGTCTGATAAATAGAAACAATTTTACCAGAATCATTCAATATGCAAACACTTTAAAAATAAGCAAGAGCTGTTACGACTTTAAATATATCTGTGCTTGACAGCCTGCCTAATGTTTCACGATTTAATTAGTAATATCATTTCCCTGGACCTAAGGTTATCAATCATGTTACAGTTATTTCATTTTTGGCTGTCTAAATATAGCTGGATTGGGCTCTGGAATTGTTCCCTTTGCAAAGATGAGTGAGAACATTCAAGGAGAAAATGGAGGCAGGAAGAAATAAGACCATGGTGCATAACAAGCCACGAATCTGGCCCACCAAGTAATTCCATCTTTAATAAATCCACAGCTATTTAGCATCTTCTCTTTTCCCATCATGAATTAGCTGACATGGAAGCTCCAGTTGCAAGCTTACAAAAGAGCTGAGGAGGAAAAATGAACACACAAAAGCCAATTAATCTAATTAATGGTGGTAATAGTACCATGCATCTGTCTCGTACAGTTCACAGCAGGCACTTCTGCAAAAGTGATTTTATTTAACCTCATTTAATTAGCGTTAAGTGCTAAATTGTTTGGTACACACTATAAAATTCAGCTGATGTTCATGTAAGGGAAAGATCAACGTGGGTTGCAGCGATAGAGTAAACTTTGGGTGTGTGTCATAAAAGTTGGGTACACTGGATCATTCAGGGAGGGTTTGAGAAAATGAGCAAGGAATTCCTTAACCCATTTCCTAAGGTACATCTCATGGCTCAGAAAACCTCATAATTTTCCCATCTGTACACTCAATGTCTAATTCAGCATTGGGCCACAAAGGCATGTGATTTTAGTTTTGCATCTCTCCCCAATGATGATAAAAGTCCGGGAAGCCAGACATAAGCAATAATTGTGTTGACTATGCAGACATACTAATCATGCTCAGCAGCCTCCCTGCAGCTCAATTGTCTTGGCTGTGCTGACTTCAATGAAACCAAACTACAGAACAACAGGAAAGACAGATAAACATTCCAGGAAAGAAAATAAGTGTGGAAAATGAGGAAAGGAAATATATACATGTGTGCTGGCAGACAGGCTAGGCAGGGAGCACTGTGCTTTCTTGTAAATGGTTTGTATTAAGGAAGTGTGATTCAAAGGGTCAGACTATAGCCAATGAAACTGAGTTAAGACACTCAGAGGAGGCTTACTGAAGATTTTAACTTTTTAAATTCACGTGTGTGTGTGTGTGTGTGTGTGTGTGTGTGTGAACAATATCGAAGTTTCAAATCCTAGAACTGCTGCCAATAAGGTGGCCCAGGCAAGGAACTCATGGAATCACCTGAGTGATCCAAATACATCAAATGAGAAACAATTACTATTTCAATTAAATCTAATGCTATGGAATAGACCACAGCCAACAGTAATCTCAAGCTTTCCAGCTGGTTCTAAGTTTGAGAACCGCTACTTTAGAGTGTCCAGCTCTCAACTATTCAATACCTGTTTGCTAACAAATGAATACATCATTCCATGTTGAAAAGAACCGGTAGTGGTTTCTTCCTTTCTTTTTTCTTCACTGCAGTTTTCGCCCTTACAATTTGAAGTTTTTTATTTAATGAACAATATCTCGTAGTCTAACTTAAATTATCGCTGTATATATCATGACGCCATCCACATAAAATTTGACTGGTAAACTTGTTTTGGATGAAAATTGCCATCATTCACTCAGTCCCATAATGTTATAGATAGAATTCTTGAAAATTAATCATGTATTGTTCCTACTGATGTGAGCAGGTTTTATTCATTCCATGAAAATAAAATAGTGCACATTGATTGCCGAATGATTCCCACAGATCACTCTAAGGATCAGGTGTAAAACAGAAGGCAAGAAAGAAAGCCCCCTATTCTTTGAGCATGTCCATTCTAATTGGAAAGTGAGGACAATAAATGAGTGCTCAAAAGCATGATTAATGCAGAGCCATTTCATTGTCTAAGCACCAGGAGGACAAGGAAGTAGGTGATCTGATGAGAGTGAGCAGGGACTTTCCTTTTCTCTGTATGGTCAGGTGACCCTCTGGATGGGTTATACAAGTGAACTGACAGAAGGGCAGGAAGAGTTAGACCTGGGGCAGAGCGTGCCTGAGGCAGAGCAAACAATAAGTGCAAGGGCCCTGGAGAGGGGGACTGCTCCACAAACAGAAAGAAGGCCAATGTGGCTCCACGGTGTCCATTTCCCAGAGCCTAGGCAGTATTGTGAGCATAAGAGATTATTTGGAACTAGACCTAGACCAAACGTTTCTCACTTCGTTTAGTAGATAATATGTGATGCTGGACTTTCTGAACCTCAAATTCCTTCTTTACAATATAAATGGAATTTTTATCATGTGGGTTATTTTGAAGAATAAATGAGATATCCATATACTCAGCCCACAGACTGTGTTAGCAGATGCTGATTTTCTTTCTTACCGCATGTCTTCTAACTGTCACACAGCAGGTCACCACAGGCATTTGGGGTTAAGAAGCATGAGCTGTTATCAGAGTGCTATGTTTCTTTTAGTTTCTATGACCTTTCTTCCCTCCAAAGCACTTTCTCTAAAACTCAGAATTCCCATAAGCAGATTGGGTCGTGGTGGTTTACAAAGTAAATGGCTTACTGTCATGCCATTTCCTTATGGGAAACAACTCTCATTATTTTTGAATCCACTTTACTCCTCCTTCAATCTGCCCAGTGACAGGTATATACTCTGGAAGGTACATGTCTAAAAATGACTTGTCAACCATTCTAAGTTGAATACGAGCCATGTGGCTTGAACAAATAACAATCTGAAGCAGGTGTTGTGGCATGTAAGGCTATTAAGTTAACAAATATAGATGGATCCACATTTGGCTTTTAAATGATCTGTGTGTGTGTGTGTGTGTGTGTGTGTGTGTGCATACACACGTGTATACATGCATGAATTTAATATGTGTAAATATATATGCATGAATTGTATATACAAAGACATACAGAAATATGCACAGATATATTCTCAATTATTTTGTTGCATGATAATGATCTTCCTTTTTTAATCTTAGAAGAACCAGAAAAGAAACAATCTTAAGATAAAATAATGATTTATGTTTTTAAAAAGAAAGCATGGATCAATGATTCTCAAGCTTCATTACCTATCAGAATGCACTGGAAAGCCTGTTAAGACATGATTCTGTGCCTTTTTCCTAGAATTCCTAATTTAGTTGGCCTGGGAATGGGCAGGGTGTTTAGAATTTGCATTTCAGAACGATAATTCCAATGATTGTTCAGTTTTGTACTTGAGTGCAAAACAGAAGAGTAGGTCAGTAAGGGTATGTGAGGGAACAGAGATTATGAAAGGGAATTCACTTCTTCTGATAAAGGCCTTTTTGGTATAAGAGTTTTAGTTGATTAGAAAGTATTCAGGGTTAAATACTCATTAAATTAGTTTATTTCACTAAAAATTGTTTGAATATTGCTTTTCTTCATCTTTCAAACTAATTCCTTCTCGCAAACCTGCCTGGATAATTTGGAACTCAGTGCATCTTGTTGTAAATTAACCCAATAAACTATCTCAAGGAAGACTGCACTCAGCACACACTAGGTGCCATGCATGTTTGAGGACTGAGGACATAAAGTCAAATCTCCACCTCCATGGAATCCTGGCAAGGGATACAGACAAAAGACAAATTCATCAAATAAAATATATAGCACGTCAGACAACAGTGATAGGAAAATATCCAGTGGGATAATGGGATTAGGAAGTGATGAGGAGAAGTGAAATCTTAGATAAGGTGATCAGAGAAGGATTCAGATTTGTGTCCAAGGAAGATATAAATTATAAATTTCGTTTGTATTTCCTGAAAACTGAACCAGAAAATCAAATGGAAGTGAAGAAATGTTGAGGTGTAGTGATTCTTAAAGAATAATGTTGCCACAATTATTTTGTAGTACTGTGTTTGGAGAAGCGGGCAGGGGGAGAGAATGTTTCAAGTCTTTCAAGGTTCCAAGGGCAATAAAATATTGGAAAAACAGACCAAAGGTCAACTCAAAGACTTGATTTAAAATTGTAATCAGTTTCATTTTCTTAAAAACCCTGGCCAGCTGTATTTCACCTTGGATTCTAATTCAAAAGCAACAAGGTGTATTGAGGTGAAGGATTAAGATTGGCTGTGAAAATTACACAACTTTGAAATACATGACCAAAGGAGATGACTTAGGACAATGCCCCAGAGGAGTTTCCTTCATCAAGCAACATGTTCTTAATAGAACCTCTAGCATCTGAAATTGATTGATAGATAAGTACAGAATTCTCAGTAGAAACATCCTCCAAATTGGAAGTTCTGGATTACATATTTAAATTTGTGCAAAAGTGAAACAATTCTTCTAAGGTATGTTAGATTTTCATTTCTATGACCAAATTCCTGATAAGAGCAACTTAGAGGAGGAAAGATTTATTTTGGTTCACAGTTTCAGAAGTCAGTCCATGGTTGGCTGGCTCCAAAACAGAAAACCTCAAGGTAGAAGACCATGGCAGACGAAGGCTCATCATGTGACAGCCAGGGAGGGAGGAGCTGTACATATATAGTCCAAGGCACTCCCCCAATGACTTGATTCCTCCAGTCATTTCCCCCACCTGCCTACAGTTTGTACCCAGTAGTATATTCAACATCAATTCATTAACTAACCAAAAAGACTAATCCACTGATGAAGTCACAACTTCAGTTACTGCCTAACAACCCACATCTCTGATCCTTGCAGCAATGCTAACATGTGAGTTTTGCAGGGAAATCCTGGATCCAAACTATCACATAGGGAAAGCCCAATCACCAGGACTAACTCAAGTATCTGTTTTGCTTCATGCATAGACATGGATCCAAGGTTGAGCCACCAAAAGGAAGGAACACAACAGAGCTCACCTTGGGGTTCAAAGGCATGGATAAATTGGCAGGGCTAGCACTGTTCTGAACTTCCCTTCCTTTCTCTTTCATTCATTTGTCCAATGATTGGCTGGAGAGAATTTAACTCTATGCCCCTATGCCCTTTTTCTCTCTTCAAGAAAAGTAGCAGGTCTGCCTCTTATGCTATGGGAATGGTGGTACCCAGACTTATGCCTTTGCAGGCAGTTCCTCCTGCCCCACCTTTTATACTTGGAACACCTGGTCCTCACCTTACTAAAGGTATACTAAGTGGGGAGGGAGGAACCACAGTCTGAACTACTGTCTGAACTGGATTCTGTCTCTGTGGTACCTGCTGTTACATTTACCTTCTTATTAGTTTATTGTTTACAACTAAAACAAACAAAGCATATTTTTAAAAAGTGGCCTTGTTAAATATCAAAGTTTTTTCTTCATTGTAGGTTTGGGTTTACTAAAGGCAGATACAGAGAGAAAGAAATTAACATCAATGAAACACCATATGCCAAGTGCTAGACTTCACCAAGTAGCTGTTAGTGATCTTTGAAGGAAAGCAGTGGTTTTTCATTTTGGCCAATAAGAAAAGTGAGATACAGAGAAGTTTTCAGGGTCACACAGTTAATAAATATTAGCAGCTTCATGTTATGCTCAGGTCGGTCTGATTTGTGTCTTTGATCATTTCACCCTTGAGGATTGACTATGGATTTTCTAATAATCCTACTTTATTTTGTTTTCAAAATATATTATCTTTTTAATTTCATTTTTAAAAAAAGCTGAAGACCTGGCTGGCTCTCTATTAGAATATCAATGATCTTCACAGCATAAATGTCTTCATCTAATTCCTTGGCTATTTCTTAAAGAGTCCTACTGTAAACCTCATTTAACTCTTAATGTGCTCTTGGCTTCTGACATTGCAATGAATCTAATAAAATATGAAGTGAAGTGTTAGCAAACTTAGTTATGTGGGGATGTCCATTTTGTTCCTTGAGTTGAGCATCTATAATCGTTGCATCTGTGTGTCATGTTTTTAATAAACATTAAAATGTATTGGTCAGCTGAATTTAGTAATATAAAAACAGGCATATAAAACCATTGTATGTATCATGACCGAATCATACTATGCTATTTATACACTATCATAATATAATTATAACATCTCTAAATATCTAGGTTTGTAACTCAGTAGAGATACAGAAACTATTTGGGTTTTTTAAAAAAAATGCAAGGTTTATCAGAAAATTAATCAGTGTAATTGATATGTTCATTAAAATAAAATAATGTCTTAAACATAGAAATAACATTTGGTGATCTTTCTCTTCAATAATTTATATACACAATATACACATATACTTAATTTACATGCATATAGAGACTGAATGGCATGTATTAAATGGAACTCTCTAGCTTAATAAGTAGTATCTACAAACATATCTAGAAAAACATCATATTTTTTGATAAAATTTTGAAATGTTTCATAGTGAGATCATGAATGAGAGAGTTCTCTATAATTCTCCCTTCTGCTGAACATTGTACTGAGGGTCCTATGCAGTAGGTAATAAAAGAAAATGATTTAAACATTAGGATCAGAAAAGAAAATATAGAAATGCCATTAATCATGGAAGGTATGATTATACACATAGAAAATCTGACAAAGTCCATAAATAAATCATAAGGATTTATAAGGTTCGCAAGGATAATAAGATTCAAGGTGAATATACTAAAATAAATTTACTTCTGAATACTAGAAGCTAACAATTAAAAGATTATTTTTGAAAGTAAGATAATTTATACTATATCACAAAAATATCAAGTGCCTAAGAATAAATCTAACAAAGTACAGTTTCTTCTAATCAGAACTTTCTAGAATATTAGGGGAAATATGTAAGAAGACACATATATGAAGACAGAGATGAGACTCATTGATTCATGACTAAATGCTGTAAAGTTGTATATGATCTATTGATTTAATTTAATCCAACCAATATCCCAATATTAAGATTTTTTTGTTAACTTGAAAAGTTAATTCTGATTATACACAATTTTTTTTCAAAAAAATAACCAATGATGCTCTTCAAGTGGTCAGAAGTATACTTTTGCCATAAAAAATTATAACTATTATAATTAAGGCCACATGATATTGGCTCAAAATTAGGCAGACAGAATAGTGAATCAGGATTGAAAAAAATGAAAATAGGCCTATTTAAAGAAATATTTGATTTATAGCAAGGATTATATTATAGTGAGAAAAAATGGGCTTTCCAATGGTATTGGAACAATTGGAAGATATGAGATAAAGCACTATCTTATACCACATCATCCACAGAAATGAATTCCAGAAAGATTATAGATATAAATGTAAAAGGCAAAAGCAAGAATACTTCCAAATGATAAGAAAATATCTTGTGATTCTTAAACAAGATGCAAGATGCTATGAAGAAAAACACTGCTAAATTAAAGCATTCACAACTTCTGATTGATTTAATTAAGAAGATGACCAAACACAGGATGCTACAGGGAGGTGTTTGCTATACATAATGGATCAAGGGTGCTAACCACAATATTAAAAAATTTCTATGAAGCAATAAAAAAAATTTCAATAGAAATGAACAAAAGAATTGGACAGGCCTAGTGTTTAATTTGCCTAGTATGAAGTTACAGATAGTCCTATTTACATTTTTAAATAAAGATTTCTTTTTTTACTTTTTTTTTTAATTTTGGCAGAGTGATAGATAAAACACATGCACAGAAAAGTACACAGAAAAACTTACATGGAAATATTTATTGTATATCATAATTCACTGTGTGCAAATGAAATAATTTCTCATTTTACAGTTCATATTTATTGAGGATTTCTAGTTCCTAGCTATTATGAATAATGCTGTTCTAATGATGCGCATGTGTTTCAAGATAGGTACCAGAAAGGAGACTTCTGAGTCATCAGACATGGGTACACACATGTTATGTATGTATGTATATATGTATGTGTGCATTTTAGTACTGGGGACTGAACCCAGGGGCACTTTACCAACTAGTCCAGACCTTGTTATTTTATTTTGAGACAGGGTCTCACTTAAGTCGCTGAGGCTGGCCTAAAACTTGTGATCCTCTGCTTTAGCCTCCCAAGTAACTGGGATCCCAGGTGTGCTTCACCATGCCCAATTGGATATGCTCATTTTAAAAATTAGGAGATAGTAAGTAGCAAACAGTTCTCCAGCGCGTGTGTATTCAATTACATTCTATGGTAGGGTGTCACTGCCTAGTTAACTCTTGATAGCATTAGTTTTTTTAATAAATTTAGGCATTCTGTCTTTTGCATATGGAAACTTCTTTTGGCTTTGTGTGGATTTTTCTAAATTTTAATGGCAATAATGAACCGTTGTTACAAATACAACTTAAAAGAATGTCAAAAGAACACAATATTGAGCAAAAGCAGCCAAACCCAAAATACGTTCTATTTATAGGAACTGAAAATACATAATGTTTAGTGATGCTTACGGCAGAGTAAAACTACATCATGACTGCAAATCAGGGTGGGGCTGCCTTTTTAGCAGGAGATTGTGGGGGAGGTGGTGATGGGGAACTAGGGGCCTCACTCTGGGTGCTGGTAATATTTGCTTTCTCAACAAGAATGATACTTACACAGGTCACCTCTTTGCAATGAATCATTCAGCTAAACATTTTTCTTTTGCAGGTTTATCTTTAGGAACACAAAATTTAATCAAAATCAAGCAAGAAAAATAAAATCAACAAATATACTCGGTTGATACATGCAAGGAAAACAATACCTAACTGTGCTACTAAAGAATAAGAGAAACAGACAAGCAGCAAATTGCCCTCTCTTTTCTAAAAGTGAGAGTTGTGACAAGTTGATTCAATCAACCTGGGTCCTCTGAGTGAAGCAATTGTCAGAACTCCTCTTGGATGACCAGGTTTCTGGTCAAGGGCAGGCCAACTTTCATGTCTAAGGCAGAATCCTGGACCTCCACATCTAGATCACTGACTTAAGGAGAACCTGAGACAGTGGAAAGTCAAAGTCTTTAAGAACTAAGGAAAACACGATCAAAAAATGAAAAGCCGAAATTAATAGGAAAGTAATTCCTGTGACTAGTTAAGAAGTCATCCAGTGAAAGGCACCATTTTTTCCTTATGCATGACAGTTAAACAAGTCAGATTTATATAAAAACCTGAATGGTCAGAAATCTTCTTTATGTTTGTTGTTAATGAGTTTACAATTTGCGGGGGGGCGGGAGTCGATTTGGAATTCAGGAAACTCCATCATTATATTTGGAGCAGCATACAATTCCAGAAACCTCCTGTAGGTGGGGCCGTTGTGCCTAACTAGGAAGAAGTCACCAATGGTACTCTGTCCCCTCGAGGATGTTTCTGAGACAGAACCATAGCAGAGTGTGTGCTGAATTATGCAGTGATAAAAAAAAAATAAAAAATAAAAAACCCTGAATAGACACAGTCTGGTGACTCAGAGTTTTGAGTTTGGAGACACTGTGAAATCAGAAATGAAAGCTATTATTTGGAAGGAAGACCGATGTTTGATTCATGTGAAGAAGGGCCAGAAAGAAGAAAAGGTGGTGTCACAGAAATGTTTACATTATCTCCAATGAATGATTGGCCTTGGGCATGGGGTTCTGAATGTTTGCTATTTTTTTTTCTTGTAGCTGCCTTTCTGGGTTTATTTTAGTCATATTGTGTCTTCTTCCTGTGGGCTGTTTTCAGTTGCCCACATCAATTTTGGAGCCTGAAGTAATATTTGGGGTTGCAAAGAAAGATCAATAATGTTATATCCCACGAGGTGTTGAACACACACTGCAACAGGCTCCCATGTATCAGTACACAAATGGCATTAAGCTCATTAGCATATCAGAATCAGTCATGACAGGCTGAGAAATTATGAAACAACCCACCTATCATAGGTAGTCAAAAGTAGACTCCCCTTTAAAATCTCCTTTCCTTCATGTAATTTCACTCCGAGATATGCAACCGCATATTCGTTCTTTTCAAATGAGCTTCCAGATGTCCCAGGCATTCAAATTCACCCCAACATTCAAGAATTCCCCTCCTTTTTTAGTGTTCTTCCTTCACTCTCTGTGGCCTTTCCCAAGTGTGTATGGAATTCGCCCAAATTTCATTTTATTTTTTGATTGTCTGCCAGCCAGATAATAAGAGGCATCTGATCAAGGGTTTAGTTAAGTGCTCTATCCAGCAGTATTTGTGCTGCATACATTATTCATATATTACCACCCTGGACAAATCACACTTTGATTATACAGTCATTTTTCAGTCCATTCATTTATCAGACAAGTAGAGTTCACGGGAGATCAGAGGAGCCCCACTTGTGAATAGATAATGAACTTGGGCTCTTTATCCACTCTATGTCCTCTGCTCCCCTTTCTGGTGGTGAGCTCTGTGTCAAGGACCTTTGTGAAGATCAAAGGAAGTAATAGATGTAAAAGTTCTTTGAATGGTAAGTGTTCTGAATAAACAGAGAAACATATCCTTGGGAGGTAGTCTTTTATAATAGAATTATTCAGGGTCACCTACACTTACCTTTCAATCCCAATCATTGTGTGACCTCAGGACCAATTGAAACTTTCAGAGCCTCAGTTTGATAATCTATAGAATGAGTACAGTTGCTCACAATCAGGATGGGTAGAAGGAAGACAAAAAAAATCATGTGTATAAAGTCCTAGATAAAGTACCGGGCCTTATCTATCCCAGGTATTTAAGACAGAGTTCTTTCCTGTGGTTGTTTGTTGGTATGTTTCATTTGACAGTCATCATGGACATATTTATTATTTTGCTCATTTTTCTTTAACTGAATATGTGCTTGGCTGACAATTTAATTCTAAGCCCCAGAAAGATAAATCTTTATTGTTTCAACTTCCTTCCTAGGGTCAAACATATGAACATTAACATTGCGTGCATTAGCTCAAAAGTGGAAGTTCTATTCTCAAATATGGATCTCTGTGCTCAGTAAAAGGAGGCGCCAAGTGCCTCTGTACTGACGATTTAACGGAAAGATGCCACACGCAGGTGTGCACATGCCTACATGACCTCACAGAATAAGTCAAACCCTGGCGAGGCCTGCTAATGTGTGGACTTCCTGAAGCAAGTAGAAAAGTAAAATGCAACACCTTCCACACATTCAGTTGACTGAGAATAAATTAGCACCCTTTCAGCACTTATTTTAACTTCATAATAGTTATACCTTAATAGTTAAGAGTCAGTAGTCAAATTATCTTCTACCTAAATTACTTCTAGGTCAACATACATGACTGCAGAGGCCAGTGTAAAATAAAATCTGGGTTCTTCATGCAAAAAGCAGAAAAAAGTGTCATTAATCTATATATAATACTTGTATTTATACATATTTTATATACATATATACAACACACACATACATATATATGTATATATCTATATAATTTTTCCTTGTATTTATCTTGATCTCTGCTGGTATTTTTTAAATATTTAATTTTTACTTGTAGTTGGACACAACACTTTCATTTCACTTATTTATTTTAAAGTGATGGTGAGGATTGAACCCAAGTTCTTGCAAGTGCAAGGCGAATACTCTACCACTGAGCCACAAACCCAGCCCGGTATTTTTGAATTGATATATAGTGGCACATTGTCTCAGGAAAGAGGTACTCATAGAGTTCGTACAGACTCTCTGAGGTGCCCAGGAAACCCCTTGGGACGTGGCAAATGAACCTACATGGCTAACTGTTGTGATTCCATCCTTCTTTTCTGTGAAATTACCCAGAGCATAGGAGCAATAGTATCACAATATTAACTCGGTTACAAACACTAATAATATCTAGATGAGGTATCAGTTTACCCCTCCTGACAGATGTACCTCGCCCAGGTAGGAAAGTCAACTTCCTTTTCCCATAGGTCTGCTCACCAATATAAGGAGGATGGGTGATCCCAGGGCTTTACAATGCTGTTCCCGGAATGTTTGTCATCTGAATGGAGAGTGAGAGAGGGGTCTACCTGTGCTGCATCACATGCCTACTGTGCCCTGGTGTTGCCAGACTGGGGAGGGGAGCACTCGCATGCCTTGGCCCAAGATGCCATGGGAATTGGTGGCCTTCCCCAGCTCTCCCTGGACATGGGCCCAACTTTGCAACTTCAGTGGAATGTGACAGCTGCCATTGTGTGACTGTAAGGAGGGGAGACTAGATGGAGTCTAAGCATCAGTAAGTAAGACATGAGAAACACAAAAGCCCCTGTGAGCCAAGACTCTAAGACCCCAGTGAGTGCTCTTTTATCTCATGGGATATCAGTTACAAGACATGAAAACAAATATGAAATTATTAATAGTTCCATGGGTCCCCTGGTAGGAACAATTCTGCAAACTGAAATGTGTGGCTGTACTGGCTGCAGGCTCATGAAGATGTCACTGATTGTTTTGCACCATGATGCTTTCAGGGATCCCCCAGCTTGCTGCCAGGATGTAAACTGTAACTTAATATTTATCTCCAAATTTCTCATTTTTATACTTTCACTATGGTGGTGACTTGATAATAATCTGGTTCATTAGAATTGTGGAAATACAAAGGGTGCAGGATTAAGTATGACTGATATCTCCTTTGAGAACATGTATGAGCGTTATGACCTCAATTGGAAAAAAAAAAAATCTGATTGCCTTTTGGTTTCTGAAATGCATTGAGAAAATTGCTGTTCTGCCTGGGCTAGACAAGTGGTTCTCCAGTGTAGGGTTTGCACAAACTAATGTATGACAGAAAACAGTGTGCCATGTGGCAAATAAACTGTTTTTAATATCATTTAATGGAGTAAATTTGAGAATCATTTATTTTGAACATATTAAAAACTACTCATATACTTCCAACGAATGCATGACAGAGTCATTTCACCCTTTTGTTCTGAGCAATGATCCAGAGTATAAGAAGCACGAATATTAGCTTGCAAGCTGAGTTGAAAACAGTAACGATATATAAAACACTGAGACATCAAAGGGGTTAAAGGGTTGGAGGAAGTGTTTTCTGAATTCCTCACCTTCTGATGTAGTCTTTAGACACTAGATTTGAAATAACAGAGGAATAAATACATTAAATGTTACCAAAAAAAGTAAACACAGAGAGACAATAAAATAAGATCAAGTGAAAGGTAAGCATAAATTAGAGGAATGAAATCAACTGGATCATTGGTTATAACCAAAAGTTGATAGACATTGTTTAAGAAGAGGATTAAAGATAATATGTAATCTAACAGCCTCAAAGGTAACCACAAGAATAAAAGTATTCACCCTCCAATTTGAAATGAATAAAGCATACAACACCCACACATACACCAAAACACATTGTTAAAGCAAAGCCAAGAAAATATTGACTGCATGAAGAAATATTTTTTATAAAGTCACAACAGCTAAAATGTGAACAGAAAATATTTGACTATCTAAAAGCAAACATTTCTGCCATGCAAAACTCTATCATGACGCTTACTAAAAGAAAAAAAAGATATAAGATCAGACCAAAGCACACCTTGGTTCTATATTGCTTATAAGAAAACCCATATAACACATAATTCAGAAATTTGGAAAATATAATAAAGAACAAAGGCAAGCCTGACTGTTTTGTGTATATTGCAAAGCTATGTTTTCTAGATTTCCATTTTCCATATGACCTTACTGGACAGAAGTATCCCTTGGAGCAGTTTCAGTAGGCTGTGTGGACTCCTCTATAAGAAGGTTTTATAATCAGATACAAGAACAGATAGATATAGTGAGACCCAATGTCCTCAGTTCCAAATCCTCTTCTCCTCCTAACAGACATCCCAGATATCCTTAGAAGCTAGCTAGGTGGTCACTGCCCCAAAGCACTAGCTTCCTCAGTCCATGACCTGTTGTTTCACAGTCCTGCTCAGATGACCTAAAGAGCTGAATTCTCAGGGATATAGGAAAGCCCTCACCTGACCAATGATGCTTCACGAGGGCTGATCTGAACTGCTGAACTCCACAACATTTCTGCCACCAAATGTATGGAGTTTTCTCTTCTACCAACTACTTCTCTAACTCTTCAGAGGTCAGTTGGATGTCCTATACTTCAATTCTGACACTAATTCCCTTATACAGATCTCAGAGCATAAGAACTCAGTGCCACAAAACTGCCACTACTTCAGATGCCAGTCCCAATTCTCAGATGAGCTACAAATTCAGTCTCAATGATTTGCTAGACTAGCTCACAGCACTCAAGTAAGCATTTTAGTTGCTACAGATTCTCCTCCACTTATGATGGGTTATGTCTCCATCAACTCATTTGACATTGAAATGCATTGAATCCACCAAGCCTATGGGACCTACCACCTTAGCAATACTACATATAGAGGAAAGGCTGTTTCCTCTAGTGATCGCAGGACTGCCTGCAAGCCACATTCACTACTTCTGCTGCCCTGTGTCATGAGTGTTGAATTGCATATCATTAGCCTAGGGAGAAAAATCCAACTCAAAGTATAAATTCTATCTAATGCATACTGCTTTCACATTATTGAAATTGAAGTATGGCAAGTCAAAAGTCTTAAACGTGGTACCATCTATAGTATCGGTTTATTATAAAGAACATAGCTCAGAAACAAATGGAAAAAAAAATGCATGGGGCAAAACACTAAGGAAGAGACAAGGTGCTTCCATGCCTTCCTGGGGAATATCATCATCTCCCAGCACCAGGATATGTTGACACATAGAAAATCTCTTCAAACCTTGTCTGCTGGGGTGTTTTGGGGTTTCGATATATAGACATTATTAATTATATCATTTGCCTTTAGCTCAATTTCTAGTCCCTCTCTTCTTCTACCCAGAGATGCAGGGGTGGGGGAGGGGGAATAAAATATCTAGTCTTTAATCAAGCCTTGGTTTTCTAGTGACCAGCTCCCAACAGAGTCTATCCAGTATCCTCCAGCCATTTGTCATTTATTAGCATATAAAGGACACATCATTCAGGAGATTCCAAAAGCTGTGTGCCAGGAAGTGGGGACAAGATCCCAAATACTTAATTTTTATTATAGTGAGTGTTAGGAAAGGCACCTTCCATGAATCTCTGCTCCACTTCCTGATCTTAGCTTCCCCTTCTTCTCCAAATCCTCTTCTCCTAACAGTATTCATGCAGTCTATTGCCTATAATAATAATAGGTATGTTTTAGTCAGCTTTTTCACTGCTGTGACTGAAAGACCTGACCAGAACAATTGTAGAGAAGGAAAAGTTTATTTGAGGGCTCACAGTTTCAGAGGTCTCAATCCATAGACCGCTGGCTCCATTCCTTAGGGCTCTAGGTGAGGCAGAACCTCATGACAGAAGAAGAGTGGTGAAGGGAAGCAGCTCACATGATGATCAGAAAGCATGGAGAGTCTCCACTAACCGTATACAAATATAAACTTCAAAGGCAGACCCAGAGACCTACCTCTTACAGACACAACCCACCTACCCTCAATTCCCACTTAGTTAACTCCATTAGGGGACTGATTCACTGATCCGGTAAGGCTGTCATAATTCAATCATTTCCTTTCTAAATCTCCTTGCATTATCTCACACATGAGCTATTGATGGATGCCTAACCATAGTGATAAACATAGACAAAAGGAGCACACACACACACACACACGTGTGTGTGTGTATGTAAATATATATATATATATATATATATGAAAAATTTAAAATAACATTTTAATCCTTTCTTTAAATTCCATGAAAGATCAAGTGGGCAAAAAATAAGGAAAGGAGTTAAGTATCATAATTTAAAAATCAGATGCAATAGATATATTTTACTTCCTGTGGCCTTATATTTGAGAATGAACATTTGTATGATAATCCATAGACTACCCCTAAAAAAAACGACCACTAGGAAAGGTGTCAAAACAGCTCCAAACACAGAAAGGACACAGGCAACTTTATTAAATTACAATGGGATAAAACTAGAATCAATATAAAAGTCAGAAAATCAATTGATTATGTGCCTAGATATTAAATAACAACAGCAACCAAAACTATAACAGGATCAGGTCAAAACATCTCATAAGTTAATGAGAAAATGATTAATGCCAGAAGATGCAGGATACTTTGAAAATGGCAACGATGAACACAAACCATATTAAAATTCAAAGGATCCAGATAAAGTGAATCTGATAGAAAATGTTAGTTAATTAGACCAAGATAATGCTTTTCATTACATAGGCTTGAATAGGTTAGAAAAATTAATAAAACTCTATTTTCATGTAAGTCTTGGGAAACTGTCACTCTTTTAATTAATCATTGAAATGAATATTGGTGCAAATTCTCTAAAGAACAATTTGATATTATCTTTAAAATAATAATTGTTCTTATGTATGATGTAATGATTCTACTTCTAGAAGTATTCTTACACATGTATTCAAACACTTACATGATGTCAGGTGTGCACAGTTATTCACCTCAACATCATCATCATTATTATTTCATTACGGGGGATTGAACCCCAAACCTTGTGCATGCTAGGCAAGTGCCTTACCTCTGAACCACATCCTCAGCCTACAGCTTTCTTTTTCATAGCAGTGATTAGTCATAATCTACATTCCCACAGTGGGAAATGGTTTTTAAAAATTACAATATGCACATTCATCTTGTGCATCTTTTAAAAAATGAAGCTTTTCATGCAGTAATCTGAAAGGATTATCAGAATATATAGTTAAGAGAAAAAGTGCAGAAGAGCTCATTTTTATAGCAATCTGTGTTTGTTCAAAAAAGAGGTCTTCTATATATGCTTGGACATATGCAGAAAATTTCAGAAAGACAAATAGTGACCTGGAAGGTGAGAACTGGTTTTCTAAGGAGTAGAAATATCAGTAGACTTTTAATTACATGACTTTATGCACACCTCTAACTGTATATAGTATGCACATATTAATTACTCAAAAATAAAATATAAACAAGCACAGAAAAAGCCCTACTATACCAACTACGAAAGCTAACAGTATGATAAGTTTCTATGCTCTTCTGAATGAGAGAGTAATTTGGTGAAACTAGTGTCAGATTTCAGGAACTTTGTACAACTTCTAAAGTCTCTTATTCATATCAATTATCAGAACCTACCAACACCAATGTGTTGAGGGTGGACAGGGGAGGATAAAACAAAATCAGAAAACCACAGCACTTTGCCATCAGTGTTCCTATATACCATATAGTAAGCACTTCTGATATTTATCCCTTCCTGACTCTAATCAATCACTATTAATTTTGTACACTTATTTCCAATCAGATGCACATGCAGTATTCTTTTCTTTTTGCTAATTTTAGATATACATGACAGTAGAATGTATTTTGACATATCATGCATACATGGAATGTAACTTCCAATTCTTGTGGTTGTATATGATGCAGAGTTATGCTGGTCGGTTATACATATATGAACATAAGAAAGTTATGTCCAATTCATTCTACTGTCTTTATTCTTAAATCCCATCCTCCACTCTCCTTCAAGTACCATCTACCTCATTTGGTATTCAAGACTATCTGCAGCTTTGGAAACCATGCCTCTAGAATCAACATACACATTCCATGTGGATACTATTCTAATTATACAGAAATACCACCTTGTGTCAAATATACTTAGCTTTCTTAATTTTCCCCTACTTTCTCATGATATAGGCTGTATATGCACTTTTACTCCTACCTTGCCTATCTCTGCATGTCAATATCCCCCATCCCTACAGACCAGTTAACATAGACTGTCAAATTGCCCCTGATTTCTACATTTCATAATTCTGCTTACTCCATGAAAACTCCTGACACTCTTTACATTCAATTTAGGGCACTTTTCACATATCATCATGTATACATACATATGTGTTTCTATTTAAGTTTACAGATCTTTTCAGGTCAAAGAGAGAATTTTATTAACATTTTTAATAGTGATTAATGTGTTTCCCTATACAAAGTAAAAATTGAATAAACATTTTGAGTGAATAAAGGAACAAATGAACCTCCCCTACACATACAATACACACACACACACAAATACATACAGACACATATTTATGCTCTCTTCATCTAAAGCTGATGTTTTGGTGATGATGCCAAAATTCTATTTACTGTTCTTTTAAATGAAATACAAGTAGCCCTATCTTTGGACTTTTTAACTTGAGGGTATAATTAACCAACTGTGATAGTCTGTCTCTGTTGCTATAACAAAATACCTGAGGCTAGTAATTTATTTTTTAAAAAAGAGGTTTATTTAACTCAGTTTAGGAGGCTGAAAGTAAAAGATAACATTATAACAGAATAATAATCATTGGTTTCATGAGCACTACATGAATCCCTTCTGAGGGCAGTGTACCCCAGTGAATTAATTACCTTTCAGGAGGCCCCACCACTTAAAGATTCCACCACCTGTCAACATAGTTACAATGGGCACCAAACTTCCAAAATATCAATCTTTGGGAGACACACTCAGACCACATTCCAATCATATGACCTAGATATTTATATTTCCTTTCTTCCTTCCTTTATTTATTTATAGCTATAAAGACAATTAAATCAAAACTTCACTATTTACTCCCATATTTCTTCTTGACTTCCAAAAGCAGTATAATATAAAAATGATACAGTTTGAGCATTAATTTACTTCTGTATCTCAGGTACTGCGCTAGACAGTAGAACTATTCAAATAAAAGAAAAGACTTGTTCACTGCAAAAGAATTTTTCTGCCAGTCTATGGGTAGTAGTTGACAAGTGTCCAGTGATGACTGAGTGTAAATAGTGCTGGTGAGAGAGGAAAGTGTTTAGAATACAGTAGAGAAACACCAGATGCTCTTCTACCAGAGAGTCATTAGCAAGAAAGTCAGATTAGTATTTTTTTTTCCTAATTCTCCTTCCCAAGAAAAATATTCTGAATGCCAAGAAATAAGGGCCACATGCAAAACTATGGAATACATCAAACTTTCTGAATCCTGGGGTTGAGAAAAGTGTCTTGAAGTTGTGATGGGTCAGAAATAAGCAAGGAGAACAAAGTATCATGGAAGACAAACGGCTAGCTACCAATATTAGTTCTCATACAGTAGCTACTGATACTGATTACAATATGTGCTTTACAGTAGAACTGCCCCCTCAAAGAGTTAACAAAGATTACCCAGGCTGTGTAACTTAGATTTAATGTTACTTCAGATCTGTTTCACAGTAATGTATCAAAAAGCCTCAGAAATTCAAATATAATTAGGGATGATAAAGGCTCACTGGATTTGGCAATGTGGAGGTCATCAGCTACCTTGACCCAAATGAAAATCTTTTTAATAAAATGAGGGCAAGTGGGATACAGTATGGAATAGTTAGAACACCTTTCTAAGAAAGGAAAGTCATGAAATACTGCTCAGAGAATTGAGGAAGAACCACCAATCTATTCATCACTCTATGTCTGGAGGGTACACATGTTCCCATGTTGAAAAGGAATGGAAATTTAAAAAGTATAAATTCAATCTGTCAATGATACATGCTGAAATTTATGGAGAAGGTATACAACGGCAATAGTTTGCTTCAAAGGAATGTGGGAACAGAACGTTGGTGAGGTAGATGAAGCTGTGTGATAAGTACATGGAATCCATTACCTTTTTATGAAGATGGTGGGCTGGGGTTGTGGCTCAGTGGTAGAGACTTTGCCTCACACGTGCACCACGGCGCTGGGGTCAATCCTCAGCACCACGAAAAAATAAAGAAGTGATATAAAGGTATTGTGTCCAACTACAACTAAAAAATAAATATTAAAAAAATAAGAAGATGATAAATGTTGACCAATTGGAGAAGAAATTTGGCCATGGAGGAAAATTGAGAAATAAGGGAGTAATTAGCTATAGGGTGATGGAGTATACCAGTCAAAGATATATTTATATATTTTTTCATATATCTTATATGTAATACATATATATGTACAGTGTATATAATACATAGTTATAACTTCTGAAATGTAATAATAATTATTGTAGTTGAACTATATGTAATATTCTATGTTTTTATCATATGTGAATATTTACTGATAGACACAGTTTCTTAGATGAAGAAATAAAAACCAAAAGGAGAAACAGTTAGCATTTCTTGTATACTTTGAAGTTACCAGGCACTTCCCTAAACCGTAACCTGATTTATTCCATTTATTGTCACAATGGCTTTGTGTGGTAGGTAATATTTTTAATTCAGATTCATCAATGACGAGGCTGAAGCTCAGGGAATCTAAGCAACTTTCCCAACCAGATCAACCAAAGCAATGGGAGGTGGTTCCAGAGCACCCGTGGAAAGATCCCTGCTATGATTTGGGTCTGGAATGCCCTTCAATGTCTTCTGTGATCAGAGAGGGTTTGGGGAGAAGTGATTGGATCAGTGGGGCTCTGACCTCATCTCTGAATAATTCATTCATGACTGAATGGACTGCTGGGGCGAGGACTCAGTTGGGGTGGGGAACAGTCTGGGAACTGTTTCTTGTCCTCTTCCCTTTCCTCTCTCTCTCTCTTTCTGCATCCTTTTTGCCATGAACTGGGCAGCTTTCCTTGGCCCTGCCCTTCTGCCATGAGATCCTGCCTTACCAAAGGCCCAGAGAAAAGGATTCCGCCATCTATGGACTCAAACCTCTCAAACTGTCATCCAAAATAAATCGTTCATGTTTGGTCCTTTGTCCAGTGACAAAAACCTGAATAATGCGGCCCAATTTCCTCAGAGAGAAGAAACTCTGTTCTTGGGTCTGGAGCGCGGGGATTGGTTCTCATTTTATTTAATGTAATGAGCTTTGAATTATAGACAGAACATAGTGAGCTTCCTCACTGCTTCCGGGTCTGCCTCTGTGACTTCTGTTGGTGTTCGTCATTTTTCTACAGCAAAAATGTAAACCGAGGCCCAAAAAAGATTGAGTAGCTTGCCCGAGTTGAGGGCACAAAGCCAATGAATGGCAGAGTTGGGATGAAGACCCTGTTCACTTAACTTCTTGACCCTGTGCTCCTTTTCTCTGCAAAATCAGCCAGAGTCCAGGATATAATTATCCCCTGAGGATGATTTACATTTCTTTATTGTATTATTCAGCAATTTTAGCTGGTGGTTTCTTCATTTATTTCATGCAGTGGCTTACTTTTTTTTATTTGTTTGAAAAACGGCCCCAGGGACTTAGATTAGTTCCTATGCCTGTGGTATTGCTTTTAATATTTGTAGAAGAGGATTCAAAGGTTACTTTTTAATATACAGTACATTTTTTTTGCTTCCTTTATAATTAATTCTGATTTAGGAAGTGGTAGAAGGAACTGGGAAGCTCAGTGTTTAAGAGTTCAGTGTGTGGGGAAGTCATGATTGTTTTTAACATCTACGGTTGGTCCTAAAAGACATACAGGCAAGTTTCTCTGGAGCTGGGAGTGACTAGTCAGTGACTTACCCTCAGAGACCCTTCAGCTTATAATAAAGACTAATCGAACACAAGGTAGATTTGGTTGATATGAGCCAGAGCTACTGATCTACATTAAAAAGAGTACACATCTAATAAAATCAACCTTCTCAACTTGGAGAAAAGCCTGAGATAAGTGATCAATGTGGAGTGGCCATTTAGAAACCCAGTGTCGTTAACATCGACTTGTTTCTGTCAGTTCAAACCTCAGGAGCAGTTGGCACGGTCTCCAGACATTCTGGTGCACAGATTTATTAGGGTTGAAGTGAGTGAACAGCTGAATTAAATCACTTTTCAACCTAAAGTTGGGTAAAATCACTTTTCAAACTAAAGTTGGGGATCTGTCCTATAAGCAGAAAAAAGCCTCATCTAGATTTGTTCTGCAGCACCCACTCCTGAACCAAATTATGTGTTAAGAGTAGAGCACACTAATGCTTATGATTCCCACTGGAAATTTCTAAATCACATTCACACAGAGACCTTCATGTCTGGTTGAATCATACCTTGCCAGAATTATTTTACTACTTTCCTGCTCTGGCCTTCTGGATCGACAGGCCCTGAAACAGCATCTCGGTGAAGGTCAACACTATTAAGAAACTGGAGGATTCTCTCTATGAATGTGGCCTGTGACGCCAGACAGTCTGGGTTGAATTTGAAGTCTGCTTCTTCTGCTTGGTACATTGGACTGTGGTATCTGCAGGGGATTGGTTCCAACACCCATTATGAATACACAAACCTGTGAATGCTTAAATCCCTTATATAAAATGTCTTTGTACTTGCATATAACCTGCACACATCCTCCCATATACTTTAAATCACCTCTAAAAGACTTACAATACTTAATGCAATATAAATGCTAGGAAAATAGTTGCTATGCTGTATTTTTTAATGGAATAATGGCAAAAAAAGTCTGTATATGTTCAGTACAGACACATTTTTTTTTCTGGATATTTTCAGTCTACAATTGGCTAAGTCCATGGATCTACACCCCATGGATACTGAGGGCAAACTGGCAGGCAAATTTGAGCAATTCACTAAATTTGTCTTAGTTTTCTCATCCAAAAGGAAATGAGGACAGAATATATTGCTAGAAAGATGGAATAGTACCACATAGTAAAATAGTTAAAACCCTTAATGCCTTACAGTAAGTGATTAAAATATTAGCTATATTTTTTATTATTCTTATTAACATCATTATAGTGACTCATCTCACAATTTTTCTAACTCCCCAATACCTGTGATCCAGGTCTTGCCAAGTTCTATGGGCCCTGGAACTTTTAACTAACCATGAGTTATAAAAAAGAACTGCTTTAGATTTCTTTAAAAGCCCCCTGTTCTATTTTTCTACTACACTGATTCAAGAAGTATGGAAGAATCACTATTTTTTATTGTTGTTGCTTTGGGGATTTGAACTTTGAGTCTCCTGCCTGCTAAGCTCATTTTTTTTTTTTTTTACCACTGTGCAACAACCCCAGCTCTAAGAATCATGATTATTGAATCTTCTACTGAGCTGCCTTAATTTCAACTTTCAGCTTTTCTTTTGAGAGAGAGTCAGTGTGGTGCAATATACAGCTTTAAGAATCAGTGCTTGGTGCTCTACGGACCCAGGAATCAGGCCCTGGACATGGACAAGTCTGAATCATAAATTGATCACTTACTTAGAACTTATTATATTTATTTTACTTCATTTTTTACCTGTAAAGCCAGAAATGATGTAAATTGTTGAGGTCACGTTGAGATTAAAGTTGGAATTTAAGTAGCACACTGGGTCTATTAACAATTCCGTTTATAACTTTTTTTTGTTTTTGTTTTTGTTTTTTTGATGTGAAATGAACTTTATTTATTTTTCTTTTTTTATTGGTTGTTCAAAACATTACATAGTTCTTGATATATCATATTTCACCCACTTTGATTCAAGTGGGTTATGAACTCCCATTTTTACCCCGTATACAGATTGCAGAATCACATTAGTTACACTTCCATTGATTTACATATTGACATACTCATGTCTGTTGTATTCTGCTGCCTTTCCTATCCTCTACTATCCCCCCTCCCCTCCCCTCCCCTCTTCTCTCTCTACCCCCTCTACTGTAATTCATTTCTCCCCCTTGTATTATTTTTCCTTTTCCCCTCACTTCCTCTTGTATGTAATTTTGTATAACCCTGAGGGTCTCCTTCCATTTCCATGCAATTTCCCTTCTCTCTCCCTTTCCCTCCCACCTCTCATCCCTGTTTAATGTTAGTCTTCTTCTCATGCTCTTCTTCCCTACTCTGTTCTTAGTTACTCTCCTTATATCAAGGAAGACATTTGGCATTTGTTTTTTAGGGATTGGCTAGCTTCACTTAGCATAATCTGCTCTAATGCGGTTTATAACTTTTTGACACATTATGTACCAGGGATTCTGTTAAACTGGAAGACACTGTGACCTTAATCCCACAAGAACAATTTAAAAGAGAGAAAGTTTGTTTTGGCTTCTGGTATTCAGAGGTTTAGACTGTGGTCTGGGCTCAGGGTGAGGCAGAGAATCATGATGGAAGACAGCTGCTCTATTCATGGCATACAGGAAACAGAGAGAGGGCAGGGGAAAGGGGCTACAGAAAAGATTAAACCCCTTCAGGGCTCACCTGCAGGAACATCTCCTCCAACACACCCCACCTGCCTATAGTTATGACCCAGTTACTCCTTCTAAACTAGGATGAACTGATTAGGTTACAGCTCTCACAGTCCAATCACTTTACCTCTGAATATTCTTACCTCTAAATATTCGTGCATTGACACAGAAACATTGTGTGTGTGTGTGCGTGGTAATGGGGATTGAACCCAGGGCCTCTTCCATGAGGTACTCTACCAATTGAGCTATATTCCCAGCCCCAACACAGAAACTTTTAAGGGACACCTTATATCTAAATCATAACAGTATGTATCCAGACAGATATAAGTGCTTGGTGCTCTATGGATCCAGGAAGCATCTCAGCTCATTGTGTGCTGAGAGGAGGTGTCCTGGATTAGTGAATAGTTGAACTGAGGCTGAAAATGCTTTCCAGGTACAAAGGGCACATAGTGCATGCCAGGTGGAGCAAGAGTGTAAAGGAAACCTCCAAATTGAATAGTAGAGGAGGATAACGGTTTCATTGATATTATCAGAGCTTATAGTGTGAGAAAGGATGTAAGAGATGTGGGAGATAAATCTGAAGAGATCAGCAAATCCTGCATCATGGAGTTTCTTGAGAGCTGCACATAAGAACATAGAAAACAGGGAGGCATTGAAAGCCACAGAAATTATTCAATAACTGATAGATAACATAATCATTCTTGTTGTTAATGGTGTGGTGTCCTCAGGCTGGTAACTGATATTTAGAAAAGCTCAACTCTCTCATGCATGGGATACTCCTGTAACAGTTTCTGATTCTGTGTTCCCCTTTCTGATGTTTCCCAAAGCAATAAAGTCCACCTGTCTAAGGCATCAATCATTCTTCAATTTGTCATCTTACCATTTTCTTTTCCCCCTAACATTCTAGCCTATCCCAGGCCCAGGTAGTAATATAAAGTGTAGGTTAAGAGTCTGCATTGCCTGGAGATAAATTCCCAATACTTATTAAGTTTGTCCTTGGACACATTTTCATCTCTGCCTTAGTTTTTAAATTTGTTAATTGGGCCTATTAATGGTATACAGCAGCTCTTAGAATTGCTTTGAGAATTAAATAACCTGATACATGAAATAACATTGAAACCTACTAGCACAGGCTGAGTACACAGTAAATTTCATTGCTGTTAAAGCCCTAAGTCATGCTGCTCCTTCTACCCCTGCTTTGAGTATGTGCTTCAGAAGTATTCTCCACTCACTGGAAGAACATGGAAAAACTACTGATGCAGGAACACATCATTCACTTCAAATGCTATCTCCCAGGTGAACCAGAAAGTTCCATACCACACAGGATCTAGGATGTTAGGGTGTCTTCAAAGGCGAACTTGAGTTGAAGGTAAGTAAGGTAGAATGTGGGAAATGGAGGGGACTTGTTCTAATCTATATTAGCAGAACATGTGTTCTGTTTCACTTTATGCATTTACTTGGTTGTTAATATGGTAACAATATGTTTGACCAAACAGATATTTCTTGGCTTCATCACCACATATAGAAGTTGAGTGAAAAATTAGTTAGAAAGCAAAATCTTCAGGGTGAAGGTGGAATTGGGATGAAGTAACATGACAGAGCTTTAAAAAGTGGACTTCAGAATCAAACATGTGTCAGAATCCCAAGCAGAGATTTCCTTTTTTAGTTTGGCATTTCCTTCCTGGGCAAGTTATTTAATCTCAACATGTTTCAACCAACAACGAAGCATGCATAACCATTTTTCTCCCAAAGGATATTGTGAAACTCTGAGATAATATATGGGGACATGCTTTAATAAGCTCCAAAAGTATATTTGAATTCTAGTTACTGCTAGTGATGGGTCATGTTTGGTGGCAGAGAAGTAGATGGATGATCCACTCACACAAATGTGAATAGATGAAAAGAGCTCATTTGGGGTATAGAGAGAAAAAGAATCTGCTCAGCTTGTGAATAAAGTTCACCAAATAATTCATTGGAATGAATATAATATGCTTCCTCTGCTTCAAGAATGCACCTGAAAATTATGGAGAAAGACAAGTTAGTGCTGCACAAGAGAATTTGTGTCAGGTGATAAGAAAAAAAAAAAAAAGAGGTCTCTAGACCTCACAGAGATGGATGCTTAATTATAAGCAATATTGTTAGCTAAATTGGCAGGAAGAATCTAATGGAGGGATTTTTCTTTACTTTTTTTTTTGTTTTGTTTTGTTTTGTTTTGCATGAGACCAATGATATCAAATTCTATTTTCTCTTGAAAACTTATTCCCCAAAGAGGTTTCCTCTTGTTTTTTTTTAATACCAGGAATTCAATTCAGAGGCACTTAATCATTGAATCACATTCCCAAACCTTCTGAAAAAATTTTTTTTTGAGATAGGATCTTCTTATTTAGATTGTTTAGGACCTCAGTAAGCTGAATTTCTTCCTGTGTCAGCCTCCATAGCTGCTGGGATTACAGGTATGTGCCACCATGCCTGGCCCTACCTCAATCCATTCATCAGGGCCCTCATGTAGCCCTATGACTGCATTCAATGGGCAGATATATAACAGGGAAATTTTAAGGTTGATGGTATAGGTTTTTTATATAAGTACAAGTTGGAACTAAAGACAAATAATGAATATTGAATTACCCAAGGCAAGGGCACAAGGACACTGGATTTACTTAGTAATTATGTAATAAAATAAAAGCAATAGAAGTGATATACATATAAAAGAAAATATCAGCATAACCTTTGGGTTTTTTTGATTCTGGAGATTGACCCCAGAACTAAGCACATGATTTACTCCTTATCTAAAGTTTTAAGGGTAAAGGTTTTAATGGTAAAACAGAGGATATGAAGGATAGCACTGCAAAGGATCTTACAAAATAGAGTTTAAGAGCAGTTTGGAGGCAGGTGAACTTAGCTTTGAATCTCTGTTCTGTTATTGTGCGTTGCTAGGTGTTGGTTAAGTTACTATTTTTGTAAATAATCCTCAATTAACTCATCTAGAAAATGGGGCCAATAGTGATTATCCCAGGTTGTTTCAAAAATTATATAAAATTTAAAAAAATGTTTGCTACCAAGACTATTTCCTAGTGAACATTCAATAAATGTCAACTGACACAAATTAAAAATAAAAACTAAAGGACAAAAAGATGCCTATGAACAGGAAAAAAAAGGCAAGTTCAGAGAACTAATCCTAGATTATGACATTGACCTCAGGTATAAGCAGCAGAAGTGAGATTCATTCATGATCCATTTAGAATCAACGTTCCAGGTGCCCACCATGCTTCAGGCACTTCCCTGTGAAGAGTGGGGCAGTGAGATTTGCTTCTAGTCTTTCCAAGAATCCATACTCCAGGAAAAGAGCCATATTAGTAAATTGACAATAACAGTCTTACACTGAAAAGGTAGTATGCTCTAGGGCTATGGAGGACGGCTGTGTCCACTCTGGCTCGTTCTTTCTGTGGTACCCCAGGAGTTGGGGACCGCAGCCTCTCTCTGATCCCTGCCAAGGCAGTCCTGTCTTATCCATGGGCAATGCCCACGTTGGTGGAATTCCATCAGATTTGGTCTCATCTTTTCCAAAACCAGTGCTGCATTGAGCATTTCCTGGCACTGTGCATGACAATTTCCATGTCACCTTCTGCACTCCCACTAGTTCCTATTGGGGGTGTGTGTGGTCATTTAGAATAACTGTGCCCATTTTTCAACATATTTTCCCTCCATATATCAGAAGTATTTTTTAAATATATTGATTCACACTTGAATCTTTCGGACTACTTATTAACAATGTTATCATAAATATACAAATTTGCAATGTCTCCAATTTAGGTGGTACCCTACAACATCTGTTTGGGGATCCATATGTGTCTTCACCTGACTGCCATATCGGAAATCTTGGCAAATATTACTATTTCTGTTTTCCGATAAAAAACTAGGATTCAGATAGACCAAAAAATTGTCTCAAATCATACAACTTTAGAAAATGACATGGCAGAAATTAAGTGCATACAGGCCTGACTTCAAAATTCCTACTTCTGCTCTGTAAAATGCTGATTATTAGAAAATGTTAATTCCTTCTAGTGACCACTTCTGCCCTTCACTTCAAAGAAGAAACAATTCAAGTTTTCACATTCAGAACATCCCCTCTAATCACTCCCCAACTTTCTTTGATTCATTGTGTGAAAGCACTTTCAATTCATTAGGCATTGCCTCTCTTTAGTCTGTGTTTCAAAACTCATTATTCAACATTTATCTACACCAAACTGTATTTGCCATCCATTAGCTCTCTATTAGCCTGAGGTGCCCAAATGAGCAAATTTTTTCTCTGTCAGAATGCATAGTGCCTCATTATTTGTTGTTCCCCATAATTTAGTAGCATCTGCAAATTTCCAAGCTTGGTTTTGAACACTGACACTGTGATATCAGTAATACAAATCAGGCAAGATAATACTGAGTTGAAAAAAGCATCTTTATTTTCACCCCCATCAAGCTGACATAAAAATGCAATGAAATTATATAGTTGTCCCAGAGTCTATGATATTTTATCTCACACCCAAGTATCGATACTGGAAAAGGTGAAAAGAAAAAAATATATACCAGTGGGTGCCATGGTGCATACCTGTAATCCCAGCAGCTCAGGAAGCTGAGGTGAGAGGATGGTAAGTTCAAGGCTAGCCTCAGCAACTTAGTAAATAAAAAAGGATAGGGATGTATCTCAGCAGTGGTGTACGCCTGGGTTCTCAGTACCAAAAAAAAAAAAAAAAAAAAAATCAAGCCAGACAACCAAAAGATGAAATATCAGCTGTCTGTGCCTTTGTTAGGCTTTACCTTAACAATGTCAAATGGGTTCTAATTTTTAATGTGGCTATGGGTGCACATCCCTTTTAACTGAAAAAAAAAAAAAAATTCTGTTATCTCAAATACTGACCTGAAACATCTACTGTGTAATCATTCATTTCAATACATTTACTGAGAATCATCAGGCATTCATTTTATTCCAAATCAGTCCAGAGTTGCCTATGCTTCAACAATCATCCTGCCATCAAATTGCAAGCAAAAAACATACAGATAGTAATCATAACAGGGACCATTTATTGCACATTGATCACATGCTATTCTCCTCAAGAAGCTTCAAGTTCATTTACTATTCCTCACCACAAGCTTTTAGCTAGCTGTTCTTTTTTTCCCATTTCATAGATAAGAATATGGAGAATAAGAAAGGAGAGGGCACTTGCCAAATTCATATAGTAATAATGTACCAGGATAAGATTTTAATTCAGGCTTTTCTGGCTCCATAGGTCATGGTGTAGCCAATAAACTATGCAATCTTTTATGCAATAATAGTAGCACAATTTTTTTTTTAAAAAAGGTGAACAAAATGAAGACCTTGTAAATTCAGTCTTTTGTGTGGACTAGATTTGTATTATATGGAATAACCTCCTTCCCCTAATCCTATTTCCACTTGTTAACAAGAATGCTGTTGCGAAAGATTATACCTTTCATTCTATGAGTGGAAATAAAATTACATGGCAAATATTCTGGCAAATAAAATGAAAGACTGTTGGAAGATCACAGTACCAGGTGTTCAGTGGGGACAGAGGGATACAAGCCACCAGAAGAAGAGAGTACAGGTGGTTGAAATGGTCAGCAAAGATCAAATCTCCATTATTTCGCTGATTCAATAATGTGGGTAATTAAATGTAGAGGCTTGAAAATACTTCGATGGGTAGTGTTGCTTGTAATTAGAAGAGGATCACTAGTTCTTATCTTGTTTGCTATTTTATTCCCAAGACCTTGGATGCACTCAATATATACTCACTGAAGGAATGAATGATCTCTATTTCCCTTGCACAACTATGTGCACAGCATAACTTGAGGTTTAGCTCTTAGAGAAAACTGTGAGAAACCCAGGTGGAAAAATCAAAATAAGACCTGTGACCCTCAGAAGAGCTCACTGAAAGGAAGGCAGTCTGGCCTTGATTGATCAGCAGCAAATTCACACAATCGACATGATTTCCATGGGTGTATGCTGAGAAAATGGAACCAATGAGTGGGTAGAAATCCTCCTTTAGAAGAACACAGGCCAGAGAAGAAAGGAGAGGGTATAGAATGTGAGGGTGGAGATGCAGGGGAGGAGAGAGAGGCTCCCTCTTCTGCACCTTGTATCCAGCCATTCTATGCTGGCTGTGATCTCATGAGTCAGCAGAATGTGCTGAAGCCAACCTTTCTGCTATTCTTCGAATGTTAAATGTTCCCCAATGTCCCCTGGGTTCAAGATGTGGTCCCCACAGTGACATTATTGGGAGGTTGTGCTACTTTTAAGAGTTAGGCCCCAGGGGATATCTTTATGTCATTGGGCAGGGGACATGCCCTGGAAGGGGACTGTGGAACTTGGTCCTTTATATTCTTTCTCCTTGTTTCCTGACCATGAGGTCAGTGGCTCTGCTCTGCCCTATACTCCTGCCATGATGTGCTATCTTGCCATAAACCTAACTATAGTAAGGTCAATTTATAGAGAGGAATGTCAAAAGTAGTCAACGAAAATAAAAATTTCTCTTTATATGTTGATTACCTGAGGTATTTGTTTAGTGACAGAAGGCTAACACACTGATGTAGGGGAGAACTCCAATAAACTCTGTTCTTGAACCATTAGCCACATTGAAGAGATTATAAAACCCACCATATACACTTTCTGATCTTTTGTAAAGTTTTCCAACACCACTTCAGGACCTCAGTTTCCCCCATATTTTTGACTTAAGTAGGGAGTTGACCCCTTTCCAATCACTTTACCCTCCTGTATTTTAGCTTGACAAACTGTAAAATGGTATAATATAATCTAACATTGCAGAAAGAGATTGTGAGGTTATAAAGAGAAATTGAGAGCACTCTCAGAAATCAAAACATGATTTAAAAAAAGAGGAGGGGGGCATCAGATCCAATATAGAGGATGCCATCCAAGGTAAAAAAGACATTGCCATAGACTGACACAAGGATAGCACAAAAGTGGAGAACGTACCAGATGTGAGACCGAAGGCTGCTTGGTTCCCAGAAATTCCAGGTAGTATGTATTTGACCTACTTTGGATTTTCAATTCAGTCAGCTGGCTCAGCAGAAACCATCTGCGGTACTTCTACACAGACAGCTCTGAACTGATTTTTCCTGAAAGACCTCAGGGCAAAGAACTCATACGACTTCACTATGTGGGGACCCATGACTCTAGGGTCCATTTCAAATGTTTTCTTCCAAAGGTGTGAGGAATCCCTCCCTCCATGAACACATATTAAGCCTCCTATGTTAAACTCATCCTTCCATTTATCTGTGCTCTCCTCTCTCTGTTCCTTATTCAGGATATAAATCATAGTTACTTGGTGACTATTGTGGGATACATACTTTACATATTTTATCTAATTCAATTCAACTGGCCACCATGTGGAGACAGTCAGACCTTCCCATTTTCATCATGATGACACTGAGATTGAGAAAGGTAAAATAATGTTCCCAGAGTCAGAGACTAACACAGAGGCAAGGCTACAGGGTCAGGCTTCTCCACTATGCTAGTTTTGAGTGAGGTAAGCGATTTCTCTTCTTCACTCACACTGAGCCATCTGTCACTTTGGGAAGTAACCGCTCAGGGCCTTACTTTGTAATCACTGGGGATATCAATTCCTCACTTTCTCTCTCCTTTTAGTAATACGAGGGTTCAAAAACGGCCCTAGCTCCAACTTGTTCTCAGTCACTGAAATGCCTTAATCCCATCCACTCTGCCTCCTATCAGATCCAACATACACTTGGCTATTGTAGAGATCACCCTACTGTGGGAGGCCTCTTTTGTTTCCCATTGAGTTTCTGTCCTGATCTGACTGCTCTCCCTCTTTCCAGAGGCTACCTTTTCTCTTCTCCATGCTTCCAAACCCTACTCAGCTGTGATATCCATCCTTTCCCCATGTATAAGCTTCCTCTTCTCTCTTATTCATATCTTTATCATTTTAATCCCTAAAACACACATCTATTAATTTATACTGCTTATGTACCACAATGGGCTTGATGTACTTGAGAGAGAATGGATTTTGTTTCAAATTGTATTTGAATCTTGCTTCTGATAAGTAAGATATTCAGTCTTTCAAAGTCTCAGATTCTCCTATGTATAAATTGGAGGTAGCACTATTTTGAAAGGTATTTTGAGAGGATATCATTTAAAAGTGGCCCATATAATGGCCAATGCATAGGAGATAATGAATACCTTTTTGTAGTCTGTCACTGTGATAGTTTAATATGCCATATGCATACCAGTACTTCACTCTCAGAGGCTGATAGTATTTCTCATTATTTCTTCCATAAATCCTGTGGGTTTCAAGGGAAATGCAAATACCATAAAAAAGGGGCCCTGCCTTTTGTTATTTTTTGTGAGGTTTTTTGGTGTTATTTTATTTGATAATTTGTTGGGCATATGGGAACCAATCAGAAAATAAATAATTTTGATTGGTTAGTATATCTTAGTGGGTGGAAAGCATTGTTTTACCATCAATTCCACCTAGTGTAATCAATATAACCCCCTGGAAAAGTTAGCCACCAGGCAGTGTTTTGCAAGCTTTCTTTATTCAAAAACATTTTTAAAGAAAATCAAGTATCTTCATCTACATTGTTGGTTCTTCTTTTTTTTTCTTTTTAGTTTTTGAAAAAGTTCAGAAAAACTTAAAGCATGCTGAGACTGATCATTTATGTGGTTTTATATTCATACAAAATTCTTTTTGAATGTGGGAATTTTGTTTTTCATAAAGAATTATTCAATCAGGGAATAATTTCTCACAACTATATTAATGGTAGCTTTGCTAATTATTTTTTCTTTCCTTCATCCATATATTCTCTCATTGTTGTTTTCTGAGACCCTACTACATAATGGATGGTACAGATGTTAGGAATGTAAAGATGAAAAGATTGTTTTCTGTCAATGGCTTCACTCTCAGAGGAGAAGATGGACTTGCAGAGAAGCCTAGGTAGTATGAAGTAATTGGCATACTGTCATATATACTCAGTTAATTCTCAGTTAATGCTCTACAGCTCAGGGCTGAAATTCAAAGGCTGAGTATGAATTAGTTAGAAAGACTGGGATAAAAATGGGACCAGGCATTCCATGCATCCCCTGTCCCTGCAACCACTATTATCACTTATTAGCTCTTCTCGACTATGTTATGTTCAATTCATTAACCAGTGTTTTAATTCATTTCCCATCTATTGTCGCAGGAAGTGCACAACAGAGCAGAGATCTGAACTAAGCTACATGTGTTGAGCCCAAATCATTATGTTTTGAGATCAACCAAATATACTTATGTTTGCTGTTCTCAAGTTTTATAATTTTGATTTAAATTTCTCCTCTAACTAATCTGGCATAGTTATTTCGACACTTAAACATTATTTTCTTGAAATTGTTGTTGCAAAACTTTTGTGACTGTGAAAATATGAAAGAACATGGAAAGAAGATATCAAGCATATTGGATCTGGTAAATTAGCCACCTGTGTGCCCTAGATTCCAACTACTCCATATTCCATCTGCATGACCCGGGGCTAGTTCTTTAAGCTTTCTCAGTCCTGAATTGTTTCTTTAAAAATTAGAAAGGAATTTTTAAAATATGAAATGATATGCTGCCTGTCAAATGTTTAGTGCAGATTAGTCCAACAAAATGGTTTTTTTTTTCCCTCTAAGGCTTAAAAAAAGGCTTAGAGTCTTCTGCATCTGAGAAGATAGAATAGACATAATTTTTCTATTCCTGAGACTAAGTACAACTGAAAATTCTGAACACTGTAATTAAATGGGGATAAAGAAGTCTCTGAAATAGAGTGGGTGAAGAGCTTGAAACTCAAAGGATATTGTCATAAATGCTCTGAATTTTCTGTTTTTTCTCTTATATCGTGAATTTAGAGATGATGGAACTAGAACCTGAAAATGTCAATAGTAGTAGATAAAAAGTCTGTTCTCCCTTAGCAAGTGGTCAGGAAAAGAGCATCCTAGCAATCTGGAAAACTTACAAAAAAATAACTACTTTTTTTTTTGTTAAAAAAAAAATACAGAAAAAAAAAAAAAAACAACGCTACCCCTATCTCCATTTTTGCAAAGGCTGAGTGGATAATCTGTACTTTGCCCCCAAGTGGAGCATTTGAGAATGAAGGTCAAGTAGGGAGCCTGGATTTTACTCTATTGCCAACAATGCATCCTCCACTCACAGATTCAGTGCAGACCACCTGGGAAGTAAGAGTTCTCACCTGACTCAGCACTAATGGGGAATCCAGTCTCCATATATCTATGAGGGCTGAGCAGGAAGCTTAAATTTCTACATCCACCTAACAATTGCAAAGTGGCTCTCTCTTCTTTGAGTAATGTCAAAAAATCCAGTTAAAAGATTAAAGAAAATCCAGAACCTTGTATGTGAAATATACAAGTTGTAATTCTAGATTACCATCATACCAAAAGTGGAGAAAATTAAAGATGGAGTGAAACAAATTAATGGATACTGGCACCTGGATCAAAAATGTTAAATCATCTGACAAAGTTTCAAAGGTAGGCCTGATGAAAATGTTTAAATGATCAATTATGAGCACCCATAAATGAAAAGTTTAAAAGCCTCAGCAAAGACATAGTATCAGTAAATAGACAGAGGATACAAAGAAGAATCAAATGAAAATATTAAAATGGAAAAAATATAATAATAAATAAAAATATTGTGGATAGGCTTTAGGATAGGAGAGGACAGGGGGAAAAATAAAAAACAGAAGAAAGAAGAATTAAAAAATTGCCAGGCTTAAAAGAATAAAACAGAGAGAAAAAGAATTGGAATAAAAATAAATAATGCTTCAATAATATGGCGTGAATACCAGATTACTTAAAGTTTTGTCATCTAAGTGCCAGAAGAAAAAACGGGTGGCACCTAAAAATCACTTGAATAATGGTGAAAACTTACCTTATTGACAGAAGACAGAAACCTACAGAAGATAGAAACCTCCCAGATAAAAAGAGACACAAAGATATCTATAGCAAGACACATCATAATTAAATTTCTTAAATAAAAAAGCAGTCAGGGAAAATGATACCTTACTCATAAAGCGGGGGGGAAAAACGAAAGATTTCTCATCAGAATCCACAGAGGTCAAAAGGAAGTGGCAGAATATTTTTCATATGCCTAAGAAAAGAACTGTCAATCAGTCAACCAGAATCCTTTAACCAGCAAAAAGCATCCTTCAAGAATGAGGAATAAATAGAATCTCAGATGAAAAAAAAAAAAAACCTAAGAAAACTTGGCACTGGCAGACTAATTCTAAAATAATGGTTATGCTATGTTATCTAGACAGCAAGAAATGATTAAGGGGGAAAAAAAAGGTTGAAATACCTAGAAAGAAGAAAGAATACAGTAAGCAAAAACATGAGTAAATTCAATAAGCATTTCTTCTTCTTGTGAATTTTCTAAGTTGTGTTTGACAGTTGCAATGAAAATCATAACACTATCTGATGTGGTTCTAAATGTATGCAGGCAAATATATAAAATATTTAAAGCATTTATATTACAAAAGGAGGAGAATGAAGGGACATACAACTAAGCAAGCTTTCTATACTTCACTTAAAGTGGTAAAATGACAGCACCACTAGACTGTGATAAAATACTTGCATATAATATACCTAGTAACTAGTAATACAGCTACATAAAGAGATACACTCAAAAGCACTATAGATATGTCAAAATGGAATTCTAAACCAGGCTAGGTGTCGCATGCCTGTAATCCCAGTGGCTGGGGAGGATGAGGCAGAAAGATCTCAAGTTCAAAGCCAGCCTCAGTAAAAGCCAGGCACTAAGCAACTCAGTGAGACCCTGTCTCTAAATAAAATACAAAATAGGGCTGGGGAGGTGGCTCAGTGGCTTAGTGCCCCTGAGTTCAATCCCCAGTACCTAAAAACAAACAAATGAGAAATTCTAAGTATATGATCAAGTAATTCAGTAAGAGAGAAGAAAAAGAAAAAAAAAGAAAAACAGATAAAGTAGAAAACAATATTGAGTTTTAAGTTCTAATATATTGAAATAAAATATAAATGATCTAAACACAAATTAAAAGATAGGATTTTTCAGGATGAATAATAAAACCATGACCCAACTATATGCTGTTTTCCAAAGCTTATTACCAATATATACAAATAGGCAGATTGGAAGAAGAGGGAAAGAAAAAATAGCATGGAAACCTTAATCACAGAAGACATAAGTGGCAACATTAATAACAGACTTGGTCGACTTCAGAGCAATGCAAATTACCAGAACGGTAATGTGTGATGTGAGGATAAAAACATCAATGCAGCAAGAAGATACAGTGATCATAAAAGTGTATGATTCAACAACAAAGCTGTGAAATAAATACTGATAGAACTGGAAGGAACACCGGACAAACCCACAATTATAGTTGGGGAATTCAAAATCATTCTGTACATAATAAATAGTACAACAGAACACTGGGAAATTTACTGAATAACTCCACAACAACCAAAGTTCTAGCTAACCTCAGCCAAATGCATATTATTTTCAAACTCCTGATGAATATATATATATATCAGGATAGAAGAAATACTGGGCCATAAACCTAATCTCCACAAATTTTAAAGAACTGAAATAAAGTAGAATATGCTCTCTGATGACCATGTAATAACATAAGAAATAGAAAAGTCTCCAAACACTTGGAAACAAAACTGCACACTTCAAAAGAATGCACTGGGTCAAAGATAAAATCACTAAGTTACTAATTTGAACAGATTGCAAATGAAAACACAAAATATCAAAATTTGTAGGACACATCTAAAATAATGCTAATGTGGTATTTACAGTTCTAGATGCATGATTTAAAGAGTTAAATCAGTATTCTAAAGTTAAACCTTAAGAACCTAGATAAAGGAGAGCATGGGAAATAGAAGAGGGTGGAGTGGAATGGTAAGCAGGAATCAATAAAATTGGAAGAAAAATAGTGAAAAATCAATGAAGAAAAGAGGTGGGTTTTTGAAAAACATCAACAATATTAGAAAACCTTAGCAACACTAAAGAAAGATTAAAGAACTAACATCTGGAAAGAATCAGGAATATTGCTTCGGACATTGTGAGAAACATAAGGGAATACTTTGATTGAATGGCAATTCCTTTAAAAAGAATCACTACAACAACTCAATAGATACGAGATGTATGTTTTGGATAGTTCTATAACTATTAAGGGGCTTAAATTCCAACTTTGTAAAAGTCTGCCCCCTGGAAAAAAATAAATCTCCAGACTCAGATGTTTGTACTGAAGAATTTTGCCAAACAATTAAAAGATATATTAGCACCAAGTCTAAATAACCTCTTTTAGAATGAGAGATACAGAAGAGGGAGAATACTTCAAAATTCATTTTATAAATATATAGATACCTTGAATTCCTTCATGAAAACAGATGTAAAAATCTTCACAAGAACTTTTGCAGTATGTAAAGGTAATTATACTTCATTATGAAATGGAGTTCCCTTTCTCCTCAGGAATGTTAAATTCCTCATGAATACAGATGCAAAAAAAATCTTTTTAAAAGCTTTACAAGTAGAATTTAGCAATATCTGAGTGTACTTATGCACTATTACAAGTGGGGACTTCCTCTCTCCCGCCTCAAATACTGTTGAACTTGTTAAGTATACAAAATCCTTGGAAGTATATCACTTTATTGACAGGCTAAGGAAGAAAAAAAATCTCATGATAATATCAGTCAACCCAGTAAACACTTTTGAAAAATTTCAATACCCAATCATAATAAAAGCTCTCAGAAAACTAAAAGTAGAGAACTGTCTCAATTTAATGAAAAACATCTACAAAACACTATGGCTACCAAAACTGACAGATGTAACAAAATTCATAACAGATTCCAGTATAATCTATTTTTATATAGATAAGACTAGGCTAAACTTTACATAGAATAGTAAAAGAAACAAGTTGAAAAGCAATTTTGAAAGAAACAAAGAAAACAAGAATGAAGGATAAAGAAAAACAAAGAATGAAAGAAGGAGAGAGAGGAGGTGGGGGAGAAGGAGGATTGGATCTGCCTGATTTTAAGACAATTTATAGCAACAGTAATAAAATTTATGTGTAATGGTGGAAGGATAAACAAATGGGACATAAAGAGAACTCAGAAGGAGACACAAACATACTCAAATGATTTTTGACAAAGGCTTAAAAGCAATGCAGCAGAGAAAAAAAATAACCTTTTGAACTATTAAACTTTTAGAAGAAAAACACAACAGAAAAACTTTGGCATATAAAACCAGGGAAAGAATGCATAATCCACAAAGCTAAACTGAACTTCACCCAAATTAGAAAGCTTTGTTACCCAAATACTCTGTGAGATTGAAAAAGGAGTATTTAAAATATTTCAAACTACTTATCCAAGAAAAAAAATTATCTTCACAAAAAGGGACATTTAGATGACAAACACACACATGCAAGATGATGGGCAATATCACCAGCCAACAGAGAAATTCCAACTACAACCAGGAGACATTAGAATGTCTAAAATAAAAACCATTGAAAACACCAAACACTCTCCAGGATGTGGAGAAAGTGGATCACACACATGTTGCTGGTGGGGATGTAGAATGTTATAGACATCTGAAATATAGTTTGGCAGAGGCTTTAGAAAGTTCTCATGCCATTAGTATATATGGCTCAGCAATTGTATTTCTTGATATTTATTTCAGATACATAAAGTTCTATCCATACAAAAACCTGTATGTGAAATTTACATCTTTATTCATAAGGGGACCAAACTGGAAACGGCCCAATTCTCCTCTGAATGGATAAACAAACTGAGGCACATCCATACCTTGGAAAACTATTTGACACAAAATGAAACTGATAAATAAAAGGAAAAGGAATGAATGAAAAAAGAGTCAATACATGTATATCAATGAATCTCCAGAGAAGTATGCTAGGTGATAAAAACCAATCCCAAAGTTTACTTACTACATGATTACATTTTTATAACATTTAAGATATGATCAAAACTTATGGGATGAAGAAAGGCTTAGCAGTTGCCAGGTCTGAGGGAGAGTTGAGGATAGGAGGAAACTAACTATAAAAAGGGCAATAATAAGTTATTGGAGTTTTGTATTTTGGCAATATTAATGTCATTATCTTGGTTGTGAGGTTATTCTACAGTTTTGCAATAAATTGCCACTGAGGACTCCCTGTAAGGGACATACAAGATCTCTCTGTATTATATTTTACAACTGAAAGTGACTCTATAATTATCTCCATAATAAAAGAATAATTAAAATGGGGGATGGATAAGTCATGTGCCACATGTTTGTCCTCCTTGGGGGAGATATATATATATATATATATATATATATATATATATATATATATATATATATATATATATTGTTTAGTACTGTGTTCAGTGTCTTCATATAAAGGCAAACCCTCACCACCAGATCCCTTTTCAAAGAAACAAAGAGAACACTCACACAGCATGAAAAATTCCACATCCTGCAGCTGATTCATTCACACTTTTCAGAAAGGAGTCCCTAAGGCCTGCAGCTCAGGAAAGGCACTGGTAGAGCAATGCTTTTATTTCCCAGAGACAAGTAAGAAATTAACACCTAAGAGAAGCTTCCACTGTTTAAAAGCTACTTTCACAAGCCAGAGAGCATGTAAAAGAAGGTTGCTAGGATGGAGAGCAGACAGGAAGTAATTTCACATAGGAAGCAGCAGTTAAAGAAGTTATGGAGATTTAGCCTGGAGAAGAGAAATGTTAGCAGGTGCACGTATTTGAAGAGCTGTTAGGTGAGACAAATAGGAGGCTTATTTCCTCTTGCTCATAAAGAGTGTTTCCCAAAGGGTGATTTTAATAGACGATTTTAGGTGGTATAAGAACTAACATATTTCATGTTAATTGTTATTTTGTCATTTAAATGTGTATTAGAAAAATGGTACATCTAGTAATACAAAATTCTTATCATAGTAAGATACATACACACATATATACATATATATGCATATATTCTCTATTTTAAAATACCTCATTTTTAAAGACAATTTTAAAAAGAGAAAAAAAAATGTAATGCAGTTATAGATGGATAGTGGCTACAACAATTTTGAAGACTGTTTATGAATTGACTATGGATATTCAGTAAAGAAAAATGACTAATTATTCCTAGAATTCTTCAGTCAGATGTAAGGAGATATATAAAGAATGCTGGCAAAAAAAAAAAAGAGTTTTTCTCACCATTGGGATTCTGGAAAAAATGCTGTCTTGGATCCTTTCCTGACATTTCAGAATCTTAGAATCCATGCTTTTTTGAGGTTTTTTTTTTTTTTTAAGTAGCAATGAAAATCAACTAATTGTATAATTGCTGCAGATGTACTAAAAATAATTCTAATGGCATTATTTCAAGCCAAGAAAAAGCAGTCAGCAAATTCTAGTCCAAGTAATCCCAAAATTGCTTCTCTTTGGATTCACTGTCACTTTCTAGGAGTATTTCTTACATAATGAATTTGGGGCAATGTCAGTGATTCTTATGTAATGGGCCCCATGCAACTGAAAGACGATGTTCAGTGTGCCCCCAAGAGAATTCAGTGTGCAATCAATTTAGAAATGACTTCTCTAGATTATGTAAAGAGAACACATCCATACTCACACAAGGGTTCAAATTCACTGTTCTTGTCCCAAAACCTGGGTTGTAGTTTTCTTTCTGAGCTGAAGTGTTTGTAATTATATCTTAATTTATAGCGATTTGAAAGTCAATTGCTTAGACTGAAACTGTTTTCAGCATAAGACCATATTACACAGTGCATGTAGCTTCCAGAGTACTGGACACAATGCATATTTTTGAATGAAATTTGGTTTACTAATGTAAACCTTTTAATTTGATTTTCCTAAGATATTGATGGCTTAAATTGATAAATATTGAGTTTATAGATCTCAAACATTGATTGTGAGGGAGAGTTAAGAGAGAATTGTAGAAAATTTTAAATTTAATTCAATCCTTCCAGTATATATTTCCAAGTACTTGAAAATGTTGGATATTTTCTTCTTGTTGTTCTATATATATTGGACAAAGTTTGCCTGCAAGTTTTGTATTTCATCAATTGAATATACATTTGTAATAATAAGTAGAATTTACTGAATAACCTTAATGTTTTAGGCGTTCTTCACAATATCCCTTGAGGTTAATAATATGTTATTGATAGAATGGCTAGTAGGTGGTATAGATGGGATTTTTAACTCTGCATTATCCAACCTTATTTTAAACATACAAGTGTCAGTGGCTTTCAAAGCTTCCTATTTATTGTCAATTCCATGAAATCATTTCCTTGTGGAGATTATACACACACACACACACACACACACACACTCACACACACACAATGAATGAAAGAAGTAAACATTCTTTCCTTTGTAAAGCGACAGAAGCCACTCCCCTTTAATACTTGTTTCTCAACTATTTCCTTTTTAAAATGCTAAACTGATTGGGCATCAACACTGATATTGCAATCCACCATTGAAAACTGAGGTAAATGAACTTCTTTTGTGAAGCCGGAAAGTAAAGGGTTGCAAAAGATTTTTCAAATTGCATTCCCTGTGGTCAAGTTCTGGAACTGAAAAGAATTTGGAAGTTGATGGGTGATACCCAAAAGGAGAAGCCACCCTGCTATGCCCAAGCAGCTAGGGAAGACAGCACAGTTGCCAGAAGCTCTACTCAGGCAGACTGCTGCTGCTTCCTGGAGGCAGGATCATGTGTGTGTGACCAGGTGCGTGGGGGCCAGGAAACCCAAGTGTGAAGCATGGATCTGCTAATTGCTGGCTGAGCATTCTCAGGCAAATTAATTAATCTCTCTGAGATCAAATTTCCTGCCTATTATACTAGAGTGATGCAGCAGGTGTTTTCGCTGTCCCGAATCTTATGCCCTCGTTCTCCTTGTGATTTCAGCCCCCCTCACAGCAGACAGTTTTATATAAACACAAACTCATACAAATGAAGTTCCATTTCTATGCGCAGCTGTGTGGCTTCTTCCAAGATCTTAGAACTGCTTCACCCAACCTCATGAATATAGAGGAATTAGGGTCCAAGAAGTGAATCTTTAACCAGTGAATAAACTTTTCAGCTTCCTGCCCTTGGAGGAAACAGATCTGCAAATTATTTTCTACCTCTCCCAGAGGTGCCACACAATTGAGTCCCTGCAGCATTCGACTGGACTTTTATTGATGTTGCCTCTTCTCTTGTATCACTCTCCCACAACCTTATTTCAACTTCCTGGGATCACCTCACAAATAAACTAACCTGCACCCGACTTCTATCTCCATATCTGCTATCAGAAACACATAAAATAAAAGGAACAAAATTGACATAAGGAGGGTTGTAAGGATTAGATGACAAAAGAAAATTATTTCTCTAGTGAAATGCCTTGTACTTTAGATATGGTCAAAAATTATAAGTTGTTTCAGATTGAAAATTCTATTACAGTATGAAGATGAAATTTGGGAAGGGAAAACACATGTGTTGGAGCTAAAACTAATTTGAAGTTAAGAGCTAATATATTCCTAGTAAGTAGAGAAATTAGAATTCAAGCTCAGGCCAATCCATAGTTGTCTGCAGCTAAAATTATTTTTTTAAAGACTTTAATCCATAATTATTTTCTATAACTTTATCCAAATGGTACAGTTAAGGATGTGTACAAAAGAAATTAGTTTGTCTATCTGCAATACACTGTTACAATCTTACAAAACATGTTTACGGATATAAAAAAAAAAAACACAAAACTTATTGGTGAATAAAAAAAAAAAAAACAGGTTGGCTTTTAATAGGAAGACCATGATCCCATTTGTAAATATACCATCACAGGGATTAAATGCACATATAATTATAAAAAAGAAAATTTGATTACTATATATTATACTTCAAAAAGTAGAAGGTCTTTCAAATGTAGAATTCTAGATTTGGTTTGGCATTTGCTTCTGTATTTTCTAATCTTTTATTTTTGGCGTCATCATACATTGATAATTTAACTCAACAAGTGATGCCTTTGGCTCCACTGCCATTGCTGCTGCAACCTGCGGTCACGTAGGTCACGTAGTAGGCCTTGCAAAGAAATGGAAAACCCTGTCCAAGTGCCCTCCTTGTTCTGTGATCTTTACAACAACGTTGCCCAAAAGGAATAGTTCCCGGTATGACTATCTACAGAGCAGGATCAGTGTGTCCATATACAATAAGCAGTTAACTTCCAAAAATCCATATGAGTCAGGTGGTACTATGAACCAGAGATAATCTTGCCTGATTCTACCTACTTTCTGTCAAGCTTTTATCAGAGACTTAAATCCTCTCCACCCATCTGCTTAATCAGAGACAAAGAACATCAGGAGCCCCAGTGTCAACCTAAGACATGGTGATGTCAAGGGAAAATTAAATACAGCTCAAGAAGAAGGGGAAGGGCTTTAAAGTCTGATTGGGCACCAGAGGTTATGGATCCACTAGTGAACAGTTTGGTGGCTTGGGGGAGCTTGCGTCTGTCCTTGACCTTGTGTCTTCATTCATTACACATACATAAGGTGTTCTTAAGTCAGACCTTTTAATAACATAACATGTGGCAATGCAGATGTCAGCAAACCAGAGCTGGAGTTTGAATTTTAGATAGTATCTGTTTGTCACATAGCTAAGTTTAGGAGGATAACCTACTACCAAGGATCTCTTCCTCCAAAGGTTTACAATTTTGAGTACTATTCTCTGGTTACCTCTATCAAACAGAAAGAAACATATGGAGATGCTTTTGGAAGCATGTTACCTAGGATGACATCAATAAATTGGTCTGTGATTCTATTAATAATTATTGGAGCACAGGCATTAGGAGATGCTACAAAAATCATCTGGATGCTATCAATAAATACATAGATAAAGATAAAAGTTTTGCTTATAATTTCATATGTCTTGGCGTCTCACTGATCGTATTCCTGATTTACAAAAATTGATTTATTTTTACTATAATTTTTAATGCAAAGTAAATGTACAAATTCATCGTTTTCAATGTCAAAGTTCCAATCCCTGATATTAATATTTGGTTTTGCTTGAATTTTATATGTAATGGAAGGTTTATATCAACTATCTTTTCATTTACACTGATATGTCTAGGGATAAGATAAGAAACTTTGCAACCACTAGAAGAAAATAAAGGATAAACACTCCAACATATAAGCACAAGAAACAACTTGCTCAATAGAGCTCCTAAAGCTCAGAAAATAATACCAAGTGTTGATAAAGGGAACAGCATCAAAATCAAAATCTTCCTCACAGCAATGAAAAGGAAGGAACTATAGAATGGAGAGAATTCTTCTGAGGTACTCTTTTGATGGAGAATTAATATTCAATATATATATAAAGAACACAAAAAAGCTTACCATCAAAATGATAAATGGGCAAATGGACTCAACAGACATGTCTCAAAATAAATAAAAATGGCTAAAAAGATATGAAAAAAGTGTTCAATATCTTTACCAATTAGGGGAAAGCAAGTAAAAACTGCACTGAAATTTCATTTCACCTCAGAATGGCAGCCATTAAGAATAAAAATAAATAATAAATGATGAAGAGGATGTGGAGTAAAAGGAACACTTAACACTGCTGGTGGGATTGTACAATCAGTACAGAGGTTCCTCAAAAGACTAGGTATGGAAGCATCATATATCCCAGCTATACCCCTCCTTAGTATTTATCCTAAAGAATTAAATCAGGAAAATATAATTTTACATGCATATTCATGTTTAAACAGCACAATTCGTAAGTCAGATAATGGAAGTGTCTCGCTGTTCATCACCAGATGAATGGGTAAAGAAAATGTGGTAAATATACATAGTATAATTTTACTGAACTATAAAGAATAATGAGTTATGTTATATATAAGAAAATGGATGAATTTGAGAGCATTATATGAAGTGAAATAAGGCAACCTTAGAAAGCCAAGGGTCGTATGCTTTCTCTCATATATAGAATCCAGAAAGAAAAAAAAAAAAAGAAGGACGGGGATCTAATGAAAACAGAAGAGAGAAATAAAATATAGTAAGTGGAGAGGAAAGTGAAGGTACTCGAGAATGAAATTGGCCAATTATATTGTTCTATTGTGTGCATATATGAATAAGTAATAAATCCAACTATTGTGTATAATTATAATGCACCAATTTTAAAAAGCAAATAAATGAATAAAAAATAAATAGATAAATAAATAAGACACTGATATTCTGAAATGTTCCACCTTGCCCTAAGTCTCAGTCATTAGATAAGAGAGCAGACCTTCACAGACAGGTTTCTAATATCGAATCTGCGACACTTTCTTCTATATGATGTGATAGCAACTCAGACCACCATGTGAGAACAAACAGTCATTTCTAAGCTGTGATTATTTCATTTGATTATACCTTGTGGAAAACGATGGAAAAGAAAAGACTGTGGTCACATTGGTTCTATGGAAAGTGGAGATGCTAGCTACCTGGAATGAAGAGAGCTAAGTCTCCAGCCCTTTTTATTTTTATTTATTTATTTGGTTCCAGAGATTGAACTCAGGGGCACTGAATCACTGAGCCACATCCCCAGCTCTATTTTGTATTTGATTTAGAGACAGGTTCTCACTAAGTTGCTTAGCACCTCATTTTTTGCTGAGGCTAGCTGTGAACTCGCTATCCTCCAGCCTCAGCCTTCCAAGCCAATGGGATTACAGGCATGCCACCATGCCCAGGCATTTTTATTTTTATTTCGTTTTTTAAACAGTTTCTCTAAGTTGCTGAGGGCTTGGCTAAATTGCTGAGGCTGGCCTTGAACTTATGAACCTCTTGTCTCAGCCTTCAGAGTCAGTGGAATTACAGGCATGTGCCACCAAGCCCAGCTGATATTCACTTTTAGAAGTGATGAGAAAATTGCAATTTTTTCTTTGTTTATTGAGTTAGCTTTGTGTAGTTTTGGCTTTCACAGACAAAGATAGAAATGCTTGAATTTTTATGAAGATTGAATCAGATGAACTATGTAAAGTGAATACTACTTGTTATATTTTTCTCACTTTCTCCAGCTATATACCATAGGAGTACTTGTTTCTTTACAGATTATCTCCATAGTAGAAGGGGTATGATTCACAATGACCTATTATATGGTTTATGAAGATCAAAAAGAAAGAAACTCAAAGACTCCCAATGTAGAGAAATAATAACAAGAGAGAGATGCTACTAATGCACACTGGATTCATGTGTTGAAATATCACCCTGTACCACCTTATATGTACAATTATCATATGCAAATAAAAAAAATTTAAAAAACTAAAATTAAAAAGGTTATTATTTGAAATAATGAAATTGGGTAATAATTCAGTCACTTTGGCTTTTAAATTGGTATAACAATAAGAAGTAATAGTCTTAATTTCAACAAACACCAAAGCATTGTCTAGGAAGGCATATTTTGAATAACAGTCTCTGTACCACCTCTACCCTTTCCACTAGTTACTTTTTTCCTAAAATGAACAATCTATGATTAAATGCTGCAGTTGAATTTCTGTTCTCTTAGTGGTTGTAGAAAATGCCACTCCTCAATAAAAGATGCCCTGTGCTACTGGTACCTATACATATACCTTATATAAAGTAGGTCTTTGCAGATGTGAATAATTTCTTGTTGTTGACATGAAAAATTTGTCCTAAATTATGTGAGATTTAAGTGTGATCACATTGATATTTATAAAAGGGAGTCATAGAGAGCTCATATTATGCAGAAGAAGGGTGGCAAAGTGACTAAAGAGGCAGAGATTGGAGTGATGTGGCCACAAACCAAGACATACTGATAACCTTCAGAAACTGGAAGAGGCAAGGGCTAAATTTTCAACCCAGTGGCACTTATGTCAGATTTCTCGCCTCCAGAACTATCAGAAAGTACTTTCTTGTTGTTTTAAGTCACTGATTTTATGGTAATTTTTCACATAAACCACAGAAAACTAGTATATTATTCTTCAAGATTTTGTACATTACCCTGTATCTTTCTATTTGTTGAGTTAATCCAAGTCAACTGTTATGGTTCAGACGTGGTGTCCCCAAAAATTCATGTGTGAGACAACGAAAGAAGGTTTGGAGGAAAAATCATTGGGTTATAGCCTTAAGCTAATCAGTCAATTAATCCCTGGTGGGATTAACTGAGTGGTAAGTGGAGACAGATAAGGTGTGGCTTGAGGAAATGGTTCACTGGGAGTGTGGCTATGGGGTAAATATTTTGTATCTGAAGAGTGGATTCTCTCTCTCCTCCTGATCCCTCTGCTACACTCTTCCACCATGATGTACTGCCTCGCCTGAGGAATGGAGACCTCTGAAACTGTGAGCCCCCAAATAAATTTTCCTTCTCTAAAATTGTTCTGTTCAGGTCATTTAGTCACAGCAGCAGAAATACTAAAACATCCACAAATGTTTATTGAGAACCTTCCAAGTATAAGATGTCAGGTTTGAATAGTACAAGACTCCTGTTTTTTGTGTATTCATAGACTAAACAAACTAAAACAGAATTCTTACAGTATAGTGCATTACTTCAAATTCTGGCACCTGGTATAAAAACAACCACATATTTGTATAATGGAATATTATCTGACTTTTAAAAATAAGGTTGCTAACAGATACATTGAAATAGAGACACATTGATACATAAAGAAATATTAAAAAGGTAATGCATAAAAAAATTATCAGGGAGCACATGATCCAAGACATTATTCATGGTTTTGCCTAGGTAGTGGGTTTCTGATGTTTATTTTAATCTTCATTTTGTTTCATTTTCCAATGTCCTGAGTTTTTAATAATAAGACACCAATAAAAGTATTTCTTATTAAAAATTGTCTGGGCTCAGTGCCAGTTTGAAGCATATTCAGGATATAAAAATAACACAGAAAAGGAATCTAAGAAATCAAATGAGCTGACATGTATCCACATGGAAGGTCCTCAGCACAATATCAATGCTTAGATGCCATCAATCAAATGGGATGCCATAAAATTAATAAGTTTTCAGAGACAAAAAAAATCAGCAAATTAAAAGTGCAAACCCTAATCTCCAAATATGGCAAAGTGAAATAAGTCGATCATAGATTAATGGAACTGTAAGTTTTAAAAAGTAATCTAGAATTTGTTCTCCTGGAGACTTAAGTGAAATCATTTGGATTAAACAGAAGCATTTCAGAATTTGAGTAGCTGTAACCTTAGTCAAAGTTTGTTGGGAAAAAGAATTGTTGCCTCTGAATACCCCACCCACCACTTCTCTCTCTCTCTCTCTCTCTCTCTCTCTCTCTCTCTCTCTCTCTCTCACACACACACACACACACACACACACACACACACACACACACACACACTGTCATAGGAGCTACCACACCAGGTGCTATGCCAGCAGAGCGAAAACTTCCTAAACCTCAGCACTAAGGCAGGTGGCAGCAGTAGAAACCTCCTGTTTCTTTGCACTGGCTGCTTTGATATTCTACCTCGAGAGCATATCCACTTACTGTTAATAGCTTCAGAAAGTATTTCTCAATTTGAAACTCAAGCCAGACTGTGAATACATCATCCTTTTTTTAGCTTTGTAAAGCAGATGGACTTTAAGCTGATAAACCTCCCGTCGGAGACTAACATTAGTATCAATACTGTGAACTAAATTGGATTTTTTTTTTTTTTTTACTTTTGATCATGAATCATCTCATTTTCAGGTTGTAGCTCCACCATGATAAACTGAGAACACCAACCATGAGAGGAGGTGGCCATTGCTCATCACTTGAATTCCTATTTTTGTTGGTGGGTACCGCCTTTCTTCCAGTGTTCTAAATTAGGATCCTTTTTTTGTTATTATAATGACAAGTTTCATTCTCGGGCATGATAGCTGCTGTTCTGCATACAAAATCTGGATTTGTACAACTCTTGAAAGAATTAATATCTATTCTACTCTCAAGATGTAGAAACAGACATCCAAAGGGATTTGGAATGTGGGCCAATGTGAGCTTAAATTCAATGGAGCAGGCATCTGACACTAGCACTGTGTGACTCAGTCGTTTCTCTGCTGACACTTTGACTCTTCTGCTTTTCTTCATACCCACATAATTAGGTCAAATAAATTACTCTTTTATCTTCCAGGACAAGCCTGGACAAATTGGAATTGGTCGGGTTCTACATCACAAGTTCTCAATGAGGACCAGTGTCATATGTATATTTCTTTACTTGCTAGTCTTGCTTATCAGCCTCTTAATCATCTACAATCTCCAGCCATTTATTTGTTCCACCTTGGAACAGGATTTTGAATAATTACTAGCAATTCTGCCTTAATTCTAATCACCTTTGCTTTCTCAGCAGTATCCTAACCTGAGTCGTGTGCGGTCTGACTAATTCACCATATCCTCTTATGATTTAGCTCTTTAGTAAGCATGGAGTACCCCCTGTAAATAGGCACTGGTGCCCTACAACAGTGAACAGGGTAGACAGGAACTTCAAGCAGCATACAAAATATCTACCCCATAGCCACACCCCCCAATTAACTACTTCCTCCAGCCACACTCCACCTGCCTCCAGTTACCACCCAGTTAATCCCATCAAGGATTAACTGATTTCACTGATTAGGTTAAGACTCTCACAACACAATCATTCTCCTATGAACCTTCTTTTATTGTCTCACACAGGAGCTTTTGGGGAACACTTCACATCCAAACCATACAGTGGGATAAGGTGAATTCAGAAAGATTATAGGAGTCTATAACAGGAGGAAGCAATCTCCACTAGGTTCAAAAGAGTCTTTCTGCAGGAAGTGAAATTGTTGCTAAATCTTAAGGATAATAGGATCATGCCTGACATGAGAGAATAGCATTCCTAGCCCTGTGAAAATCATGTATGAAGGTTTTAATTTATGACAGAACATAAATGCATTAGTAAGATTTCAAGGAGACTTACAACTTAAGTGCTTTTATAATTCTCATTTAATGTGTCTTATACCTTAAACTTACCTCTCCAAACTCCAGTCACAGAAAAGGGTATACATAAATCTAATTATTAACAACTTTATAAGCAATTTTCTAGAATTTGGTCATTATCAAAGAGCATTGAGCTACCACTGAACATGGTCTTTGAGTCAACAAATGATAATATATGATTTGTATTGTAGAGAATAAAATATAGGAGAGAAAAGTGAATCAGATTCAGAAGACCAGTTAGAAACATGCCATAGTGATCCTCATATGCAAAGATGGTGGATTGGACTGGGTTGTTGTCAAAAGAAATGGAGAGAAGTATGCAGCTACTTGCATGTGATGAATGAGGGAAAGTCAGGCTATTGGATCTTGCCAGAACTTTTCTTACCATGCTTAGAAGTAGCCTTACAATGAAAGACTTTGAGTAATGCTTTCGATTCTCAAATATATATATATATATATAAATCTCACAACCTTGGAGAGTTATATAGCTTTATTATATTCTTCAGCACTAAGTAATAGGAACTCTGTACTTAGTATAGGAAGATTGTATCTGAGATATTGGGAAGCCCCCCAAAAGAGTAGGCTTTAGGGGGAGTTGATTTAGTTCATTCCATTGTATCATGGGGTATTTAGTTTCTTCCCATATTTCTGTTTTCTATAAGCACCAGCTTCATTCTAAGTCTAGTTCTTTGTGTGTTCATAAAATAGTTGCCTGCAGCAGTAGGAGTAACATATTTTTTTATCATTTCCAACAACAGAAAGAGCCTTACTTCTCATAGAGCAGATTTTGCTTAGCATCTCCTTGGCCCAGATGGGTGTAAGCCTAATCATCCCTGAGGAAATCCCTAGCACTAGGTATGGAAATAGTATGCCTCTGTTAAATTACTCACTTAGGATGGAATGTCTCATTTATCCCACTGCCTTTATGGTAATATTCCTCTTTCGGGATCTGAATCTTATTCCAGCTTCATATTCAATATCAGGCTTGGAAATAGTTTACCTTACTAGATCTTGGGTAGAGACTTTTTCTTTTTTTTTTTCATTATATTATAGGCAATTAACATAGTGCCTGAAATATAGGACTTGAGAAATATTCACTACGTGTAAGAAATATGTGTTGAATGGTCTATATAAAACACAATCTAAGTGCTTTCATAATTCTCATTTAATGTGCCTTATGCCTTAACCTTACCTCTCTAAATCATAGTTCAATATGAATAAAGACCAGACCCTGTTATTTTTGGCTGAAATTGCTAAGCATAAAGAGCTTTCAGTAGACACCTTTAGAGTAATTTAAATCAGAATTATAGAATGTGGAATCATAGAAGGTCAAATTTACGAGGAATTTTAGAAATCATCCAAATCACTATTCACATTTTATGGAAAATGAAAGCAACACATAAAGATATATACAAATTTTCCTAAAATGACATATGCAAGAGAACAAGAGCTGGAAACTATAACTTGACTTTCTAACTCCAAGATAAGTGTTGAAATGACTCTTTTTGATGTGTTTTGCTTTCTATCAATCCATAAATGTAAACTTTGGAACTCATAGTTTGGATGTACAATTTCCCCACACCCTGTAGGGAGCTGTAAACCAAAGAAACAAAGAAAAAAACTTGTCCCAAGTTTCTCTTGATCTTTTTGCTCTGATGAGATGATCATCAAGAAACCAATCATGAGAGGTTAAAAAAATAAAGATTGCAAAATAAACATGAAAAAACAATATCAACCTACAATATCAAATTACATCTCTTATTCTGAAGAACAGATCCTTTTATATGATGAACTCTCAAATGAAGGAGTAGGAAACATTCATCCAGAGATTCTGCTGCCATTCGGTTGTATATGATGATTCCTCCAAGGGAGAGTGACAGGAGTATTTTCTGTGAATTTCCCACTGTCTTTCAACAAACAAACCATAATAACAATAACAAAGAAAAGCTTTCCAAAGAAGTGAGGGACTTCATATTTTTGAGTCCCAAAAAAAGGGCATTAAAATTTCCCCATATACATTTCTAAAATTTAAAACTGTGCTGCCACTCCATCCTATTTATTCCATCTGCCATAAGAAGCCTTTCAAATGTTGTGGAAAGCATTTATTGAGCACCTATGCAATGAGTGATAGGCAGCTGTAATAGGTACTTCAATAGGGAAAAAGACTTAGTGAGGTCATAAAGGACAAGTCATTTCCATGCATAATACACACACAGGGAGGGGAAGGACAGTGTGTGTTTTTCCATTTGCTTGGTCTAGGTTGATAGTGTTAATAGTAAAGAAAGAAACTCAGAAGAAAAAGCAAGCCTGAAAAAGGAGATAGAGTTAAATTTGGACACACCAAGGAGATTAGGAAAGAGGTTCTAAACCCAACTTTGATATTATTTAGTTGGGGAGCCTTCAGTTATTTACTGAACTGTCTTTTTTTCTTATTTTTTCAAATGGTACATTTATGTCTTTGATTTACAACCTAATTAAATAGTGTTATAATCATAGTGTCTTATACCACAACTCTCTCTCTTCCTCTCTCTCTTGTTTCCTATAGAAAGAAGGCACCCAGAAGAACATACTCCCCAGTGTCTTCTTTTAATACAGTGGCCAATCACATGTCTTATAGACACAGGGATTAATAAATGTGCATTCTCAAGTTCTGTGACTCCTGATACAGCTTTTCTTATAGACAAAGGGTCAGACTGGCTTCTATCAGAAAAACTGAAATGATGAAGAACAGTTAATGATCAGATATAAACTAAAAGGATTACCGAGACTTCAGTCAATGATAAAATCAAATTTCAAATGATTTGTGTAGACAAAATGTATTTTAAATGCTAAATGCTTCTCTGCTTTGGAAACATTTTCCCACCTTTGAAGATGAAATGCAATAAGGAAATAAATATTGAAGTTTTGTGCAATAGGGCACAGCCAGGGAAGATCTCAAAATGAGTCACAGTTGATATTGCTTTATTCTGGGTTTTCCTGACCTTTGAGAGCATCTACTCCTAATGGAGAGAGCACATGGTCTGTAGGGGGTAAAAAAAAAAAAAAAAAGGACCAAGCAGAAAAATCAAGTGGTATTAGGAGAACAAACCTCTCATGAATTCCGCTCAGATAAAGCTGGACATCAGCTGACATCAGCTGAGTCAATCAAGATCAGCTTAATCAGTATGCTTTCTTGGCACTGGTTTTCCAGTCAAAAAAAAAAAAAAACCCAAAAAGTTTAACTTGGTTGTTACCCTAGTTTGAGATCGAAGACATAATATTCTGCCATTTAATGCAAAGATGTGTTTACATTTGGTGTTGATTATCATGGCTTCCAGAAAGACGATGACATTTTTCAGGGACAGACCCCTTAGCAAACTCCATAACTTTTATGCATTCCTTCATTCTTTCATTTATTTACTCATTTATCCGTGCAGACATTTATTCATACAATTGTATTTAAAAAATAACCCATGTTGGTAAAAATTCAGGTGTGAAGCTTAGGGTAAAATATTTAACCTCTCTCCATTATCTTTTATACTTGATAGATGGGGATAGTAATGAACCTATATTATAGGATTATTATGAAAATAAAGGGGTTATAGATATATTCAGTGCTGAAAATAGTGTGGAGAAAAATAAAGACCAAAGACCGCTCAGCAGACCTCAGAGATTATTGTTTATATTAGTATTTTCCTTGTTGTGTCTCATTCCCTATTTTTCTCAATGTTACCTCATACCCAGAAGGTTATAAGAGGGACCACATTTTATTTTTGTCTGTAATATGCAATCTAGACATTAAATATGCATACATGGATAATATCAGAACTACGTTTTTGAATACTTCTTATTTACTGTGCACTATGCTTGATCTTATACACATCATATTATTTAATCCTTGCATCCCACACATTTGGTAACTCCTCTATGTGACATGAAGAATGACCACCAAAACCATACTACTGAGAATCCATGGATATATTATGATACATGCAAAAAGTGAATTAAGACCCCTAGTGGAAGTAAGGTTGCCAATCAGATGACCCTGAGATGAGATTATCCTAGATTATCTAGGTGGGTTTAATATAATTGCAAGAGTCGATAACATTATAAATAGAACTAAGCCTGATGTTGCTGTCCCTGAGAGAAGTGGCCATGCACAGAGGAACACATTAAACCTCTAGAGCCTCCTGAGGACCGGAGTCCTGCTAGGCTCATGATCTGACCTATAAAAGTGGAAGTTAAGAAACTTGTATTGTTTTAAGCAGTCATTTTGTGGTAACTGTTATAAAAGCAATAGTAAATTAATGTAGTGTTGTGATGGGTTCATTAATTGTGATGCATCAGAATTTGTTGTGGTACCAACTATAGTCCTCAACAGTATAATAATTGCTTCTCTGCATGATATTTGCTCTCTTCTTGTGAAGATGAGAAAGGAGTACATAAAGTAAATACTAAAGGGAGAATGAGGTAAAGAGGTGAGAGTTTGGAAACTGATTTTTGTAAGGTGTGACTGAAATAGCTTTTGGTTCCGAAGTAACTGTGAGCTGAGGAGTCACTGTGAGACTATGGGGTAACTATCCAATTCCAACTCCAGGAAGTACAGGTGAGCCCTTTGAGAACTTCTCAGTTGTTTTCATGTAGGGAATATTTTGTATATGAGGAGGAGTTTAGACTTACCTTGTAAAAGTATTTTAGAAAGGCAAAGGATGGGTATATGAGCCACAGAGATTATAATCCAAATGAAGATAAAAGTTAGCATGCTAAGTAGCAGAGTTATTGTGAGGGAGGTACTGTGCTTAGTCATAAAGATGCTTGAGAAATGTGGCAACTCTGGGTCACAGAGGAATCAGGACAATGATAATCTTAGTCCTTGCATAGAAAAGCAGGAACCAAGCCTTTAACAGTCATTCATAACTAGCTGCCTTTTTGTTTTACCTAAGGGATCATGTTGTTATTTTTATTTTTCTATCATGTGAAACGTTGTGGGAAGCACTGTTATAGAACACATTTCTGTATGTATACTGACCTAAAAAATTTCCAAAAGTCTACTTTGAAGTCTGTATGAAGTCTTAAGGAAGGGCAAGAGAGAGATCTGACTCTTTTGGGAGCTCATCTTCATCTCAAGTGTTATTTCACTCTGTTTTGCCACAGTTCCACAAGTAGGTATTATTTGTTTCCAATCTATTTGGAGAGGTAGGGCTGATGAGCATGAATCAATTTGGGAACGATCAATTAAGAAAATGTTTGTATGTGTGTGAGTTAGAAAAAAGGGAAAAAAACAAAACAAAACAAACAAAAACCCTAGCACTGTGGGTGGGTTCTCATGAAATTGGGAGGGAGATAAGAAAGGTGACCAGGTAAAAGGAGGAGAGGAGGAAAATGGGAGATCCTGGAAAATCAAACTGACCAAATTATGTTATGTACATGTGCAAGTATGATAGAGTGAACCCCACCATTATGTATAATTATAATGCACCAATAAAAATAAATCTTAATAAAATAATGGTACTGGTAGGGGCAGGATAACTGAGAAGCTACAGAGCAATGTGGGCTACAGAGGTATGTGGTACAAATTCTTCACCCTGAACAGAAACTCTGGCTGAAGAAGAGGATCTGATTAGCCTGGGCCAGGGGTTGAGAAGGAAGCCATTGGGGGCAAAGACAGACCTTGGATAAATACTTGGACTGCATGTAAGCAAGCAAGAGATGCAACACCAGGATGATTGGAAGAAAGTGTGGCATATAGATTTAGCTAAAGAGGGGAGAATTGGGTTTTAAATATTTTGAGCTCCAAGAGGAAAATTTTGGCCTTAAGTCTTTGACTTTGAGAAACCTCAAGGACACAAATATCAGAGGAAATCAGATTAAACACAAATCAGAGGGACACGATCTACAAGTTTCCTGATGAAAGTCTATTGCTCCAATCTCTTAGGAATATCGTGTTCAGCTGTGATTTTCACTTTCTTAAGTAAATAAAGGACCTCAGATCTCTGCTGGAATCTTCTACACTAACCGCCCCTTTTTGACCTAATTTAGCAATTATTTATAGAGAATTTTCTGTGCCAGGCCTTGTTTAGATACTGGGAAAACACAGGGGAGGAAATTTTTCATTCTTTGACAAGCTCATAATCTGGAGGTGTGGAGGGATACATACCAGAAGCATACCACACAGACCTGTCCAGTTAAGACTTCCATTGAGGCAAAGATAAATATCACTAACCCCCCTGCCCCAGTGAAAAGAACCTCCAGATTTTGGGCATGTCAATTTTAGTAACAGAATCCAGAGAATTCTCTGAGCAACAGACATGTCCTTACATCTTTCATCATCACATTTTTCTTTTTCTGAGGTTGAGCCTTTCGGGAGAACACTCAAATGAGGCATGAGAGTACTGATTTACGGAAACACAACAGTTCCTGACATATAGTGGGTGGACTCAAAAAAAGTTTATATGGAGTTAATCCTTGTCATTATACAATATGCCACATCTCCCCTGATGGGAGATTTCAATTTTAACATTCACCTTCCTTGCTTTACCATAGGAGCAAAATAACCACGGTGAAATTTGTAAGATTATGGGGCAAACAATTTTGTTAAAAATCATTAAAAGGGGGCTGAGGTTGTGGCTCAGTGGTGTAACGCTCACCTTGCATGTGCAAGGTGCTGGGTTCAATCCTCAGCACCACATAAAAATAAATAAGTAAAATAAAATAAAGGTATTGTGCCCAATAAAACTAAACTACAAATAAAATAGATAAAATTAAGTTAAAAAGATGAAAAGTTTGTTAAATCATATTACCTAGGTACCTATCCGTAGGTGGGAAGGTGATGACTTTGCTTCTTAGCAACCTCAAGTATACAAATTCTCAATTATTCATTAGAACAGTGAATTGGGGTTTATCATTTCCATATTTAGATGTAGAAATGGAGACCAATAAATGTCAGATACAGAATCTGAACTAAAGTCTGCCTAGTGTCAAATTTCATGTTCTTTTTATAATCATAGGTAGCCCCTTCCACACCTGTGTGTGTCCATAATGCAGGTTTATGCACAGGTGTACTCTCATACAGGCTACTTGTAGTTCAAATTTTCAACTATGTGAGGTTGCAACTTCCAAAAGGAGTTTTTTTGTAACTCTGTTCCTTGGATGTAAGTGGAGGCTTTCCTGTGGATGACAGGGAAAGCTTCCCATGAGCAGCTGAATAATTTCATTGGTTCCCCAATCTGTTTTCACCTGGTACATTGCCACCTCCAGCTGCCTTCCAAATTAATGTGATCAGGGCAGGCCTTTGCAGCAAAACAAACTCACTCATGCTTTTCTTATTGAGAATTGCTTAGCCTGATTAATCATGACAGATGTCTTCATAGTGGATGGATTTCTGGTACAGCAAGTGGATACAGGCACCGCTCAGCTTTTAATTCCACTTTATGTTGTGTTGAGTCATCAGTTCCAGAGTAGCGAGGTCTGAAAAGGTAAAGGGGCCACTCTAGACACGGGAAAATAAAATTCTGCTTCAATTACTCATATGTGTCAAGGCTTAGAGGTTATGGACCTCAGCCAACTACAGCACACGTCTTACAAATCATGGACTCGGAAGACTCACAAAAGATTTGAAGCATTTTTACTTCTAACCTTATCATTTTAGGGAATATGCAGTTATGAGAGGAAAAATTATTTTCCAAGCATCACAGTGCTCCTCTTATACAGTGCTATCCCAGCAAGTTTTAGATTGTGTCCATCAGATGTTTTTATTCAGGGAGTTCATATTTTGTACTGGCATTCACAGGCTCTTGCCCTTAAGGAACTCACTGTCTTATTGAGAACACCAGAGTACACAGATATTGAATAACTTTATAATGGTGCCAGACAGAAGATAATCAAGGCTGATAGAAACATGCCAGAATAATGAGAATAATGGTTTCTCAACTTCTTCTTAATGGCTGTATAAAAAATAAATCTTCCAGCTATGATAGAAAATAGATCAAAAAACAAACCAGGAAAAGTATTTCTAAAGTGCCTAATATGTGCCAGTTATCAAAATACGCTCTATAGTTTATTTTGATTCTACCACATCAACACTGCAATGTTCATATCATTATCTCAACTTTATAAAAATCTGAAGATTAGGAATGACAGGCTCCCTGTGGATGACCATAATGGGTTACAGACCAGGACCCCAAATTACTCAGTTTGGCTTTAAATCCAGTGCACAAGCTTCCCTTTGACAAGAAAAAGCAAAAGCACAATCTTCTGAGGGCATCCATATGTTGGCAGACTTTTAGTTGTTTTACAACTTGTTCAAAGAAAAATGATGTATTCTCATCAATCCAAACAGCAATGTTATCTTTTTTAGAGTTAGGGCTATCAAATACAATCAAACCTAACATGTCCATTCGTTTTTGAAAATTTTAATAATACTGCTAAGGGCAACTTTTATTCCTTAACTAAAAGTGAAAAATAAATAGAATAAAAAGTAAAACTCTACAAAATAATAAATAATAATTCCATCACCAGAAGAGGTGGGACAGTCATTTACCTCAGAGATTACCAGGGGAACGGGCCCAAGGCCAATTAAGTATCCTGGCAGATTGGATCAGCAGGAAGCAGCTGGAGAAATCACTTGCTTAGAAGAAGAAGGACTTGGAACAAGGATGCAAATCTTCTCCACAAGGTGACCACTTTAATTTGAGAAGGTCATCAGTGGACACAATTTGGCCCATGGGACTGGAAGAGATATCTGATAAACATACTGATTTAAAAGAAAATTCCTCAATGAACAAATAATATTCGAGCGCCTCACATGTGCCAGGTATCTTTTATGTTCTGAGAAGCTCCTCAGATGGTGAGAAAGACAGATGAGTTAACAAACAATTAAAGACAGTGACATATCTTTAATGATATAGTTGATGGAGATAGCACAAGGAGGGAAGGGATGGTGATGTCCTTCACCTTAAGAAAGCTTGGAAGATGGATTTATCTCTGAGTGAAAGGGTAGTGGGTTAATTTTCTCAGTGAAGCCTTACTAAGGGATAGATGATTGATGACAGCTACTTTTAGGTTGATGTACAAGTATGACAGCTGAATTGAGTGTAAAAGGACTTTGACACCATATAAAAGGATGAAGACAGGAAGACTAGATCCTAGGAGAGACAGGCATCCCAAAAGGCAAGAACAAAATGAATTCCAAGAAAGAAGGTCTTACATATAGTGTTAAAATACTATTGGGATAACAGATTTACAAAGACTCAAACAATTCAATGGCCTCTCTATTTTACTTGATGCATTTTATTATTTTATCTCTCACGATGACTCCATGCAGGGACAATTACTCCAGTTTTATAGAAAAAAGATGCCCAGGCACAAAAGGGATTTCTTAAATGGCCCAAGTTCACGTGGCTAAGTTGATTTCTACCCTATGTAGAAGCCTGTGCCCCTTCCTTTTTCATAGACTATCTTTCTAAAACTTGGGGTGAAAGAAATTCCAGTAGACTTAATTCCCATAAGTGCAAGAGTAAATAGAGGAAGTAGAATAGAAAAACTGCATGTTGATGAGTCTTTCTTTAGTCTTGTCTCAGAAAGCAAACACAACATGAGATAAAGAGAGATGAAATTGAGAAAGGGAGAAAATATGCTTCAATTAAAAAAAACGAAGAATGAACAGAGAAAGAAAAGTCGAAGGTAAAGGAGTCACTTCAAAATCAAGTTCCGAACCAGGGCAGTGGACATGGGGGATGGTTAAGGAGAAGGGATCAAAGATAGAAATAAGTATATTGATAGATGGAGATCCATCTTCTCCAATGCTTTAGGAGGCGTTTGCTGAGAATAATAGGATCTGCCGGTAAAAGAAGGGCATCAACGAAATGAAATAAAGGCTTGAATAACCTCTTGAAAGATTTTGGAAAAGTCAAGTAACCAAAGTCCTATAGAAATGGGACCAGGTAGTTTAAATAGGATGTGGTTAAGGACATAGAATACTCTGCTTTTATGTTCAAGTCACTCTCAGGATCTTAGGGAAAACACTGATGCCCATTTTTGACAACCTCTGTGATCAAACAAGAGTAGTTAGGAATCACTGGACTAGAACATTCTAGGAAGGACTCATGAAAGATGTGAGAGTCAGGGAGGACTGTGAATGTTGAAGAGGATATGAGCTTGTGCACAAGGGGAGAAAGAACTTTCCAGGAGGAAAGAGCAACTAGAAAGCATGGGAAATCTCTGCCTGAGGAGGGTAACATAGCATGTGATGTTGAAGGAGGTGAGAGGGGGCAGAGAGGCATTCCTGGGCAATGTTGGAAATAAGAGTTAGATGAGTCTTTGTCCGGCCAGAGAACTCCAGTCTAAGAGAAATAGTTGGATTTCATACCTTGTCAACAGCTATAAAAACTGAAAATGACCATAACTTCACTAAGTGTCTTTCCTTAGACTTAACAAATATTTGTATCCAGTGGTGTTTCATGATGTTGGGGAAGGGAGTCACCATTTGGTTAGCTCTTTCTCTGCTGGAAAGAGATTTACAGACACAACATTTGAGTCTCACACATTCAGCAATGTGAGTGTTGAGTTCATATGGCCCAAGGTCCCACAGGTAGGAAGCCAAGGGGTCAGAGCCCACAATCCCACACATTTGATTTCAGTCCCTAAAATCTCTAAGGACATAGTTTGTAAGACTTCAACCACATGGACTTCCCAAGGAGAGCCCCTCTGTATATAATCAGAATTCCTTGTCTTTATGGAAGGATGATATTGGAAATCAAGGGACAAATTCTGTTACTATTGTGGGAAGAAAATATAAAAAGTAAATTTTTTGTTTGTTTTCAACAAGACTTATGAAAACAGGCAATTTTACTAAGTCACAGCAGGAAATGGCTTGGGTACTGTATGTTATATAGTTTCCATTGCCCTTGGAAGTAAGAAACGAGTAGTCAAGGACAACAAAACTACCTGGGGCCAAGACCTGCTGCAGTAAATCTGGGATTTTATGAGCAATAAAATCCCAAGGAATTTGACATTCTTCCTTCCTCATGACTTCTGTCCCATGTTTTTGCAGGCCTAAGCCTCTGGCAACTTTCATCCAGACTGCTCAAGGAAGATTAGTGACATGGACAGTTATTCTAAGTGCACAGCCGCTGTGGCCCTTGCCTAGGTTCACATTTGTTGAGGGCTGGATTTAGGAATCCTGGGAGGCGAGGAACACCACAGTGCATCAGCTCTCCTGTGTTTTGAAAAATATATTTAATTTCCCCCCATTATATTTCTTTTAAAACTATAAGCAGCTGGGCCTGAGGGCACATGACTGTAATCCCAGCAGCTCAGAAGGCAGAGGCAGGAGGATCACAAGTTCAGAGCCACCTTCAGCAACTAAGTGACATCATAAGAAATTTAGTGAGACTCTATCTCAAAATTTAAAAAAATAAATAAATAAAAAGGATTAGGGAGATGACTCAGCAGTTAAACCACCTGGTTTCTATCCCCAGAGGAAAAATACACAATAAATAAATAAACAAGCAAACTAAATAACTAACTAAAGCACTTCCCCACTGCCCAAAAGCCCATCTCTCCCCACTTCCAAGTAATGCAACTTAAAAACACAATGAACCCAAACATCTGTACAAAAAAAAAAAAAAAAAAAAAAAAAAAAAAAAAAAAAAAAAACAAGAGCACATTTCTCTGGAGGTAGCAAAGGACATATGTCTCTTTCATGCTTCAGTTGAATTTTTTTGACCTTATGCTTTGCTTCCTTAGTGTTCCTCTAAAATACCTGTAGTGCTCCAAAATCTGCAACCGCAATAAGGTTTTCCTTACCTAACCGACGCTGCTCTCTACTGCCTACATGAAGTCACATTGCACCAGTAAATCATTTTGACATCCTCCTTTTCCTTTATTTTATTTGATCCTAATTCCTCAGCATGGGCTTCAAGGTTTTGCACATTTTGGAAAAAGCTCAGATTTTCAAAATATACATCATTATGGACAGGCTTACAAATACTTCCTAAGATCACATTTGTTATAATGTCTAGGGCTGGTTTTAAGATGAGTAGAAACATGCCTTGAAGGGTCTTTTAAGTTTACTCCCCCAAACTATCTCCTTGTAATTAGTCTGTGATACATTACAAAGCAAAATCAGATTAAGAAAGCTTTCAAGAAGAATATAAATTACTCTGTGATCATAATAGTTATCATTAATTGTACCTGACACCATAGGAGGTGTTTATGTAAATCATGCCATTTAGCCCTCAAAATATCTTGTGACATAGGCTATTACTATGTTTTTCATTTTCTTCCCAGTTGAGGATACAGAGACGCACAAAGGTCACTGGATTGTTGAACTTATAAATAGCAAGGACACAGTTCCCATCTAAGACTGGTGTTCTGTCCATTATTCTAGACCAGGTCTCATCTCTCTCAAGGTATTTGTCTATACAAAAGTAGAGACCTTTGTCCTGATAGCTGACAGTAGTTCCTTGGCTTTACCCAAAATATATGCAAACATATTTAGTTTAAGTCAAAGGGGAAATAGAAGAAATAGAAAGTGTGTAGAGAAATAATATTGATTCTGCATTTCTTCTTTTACTGATGGGTGAACCTGATAAAGGTTGATACTGCTTTGCCTCTGCCAAATTTGTACAATAAATTTTGCGTTTTGCTTATTAGTATGCAAGTCGATTCTTGAGTGCCTCTCGACACAGCCATGACAGCTAACTCAGTTATGGTCAGTTCTCAAACATTTATTGGACATTTGCTGATGAATAAGAAATGAGGACAAACAGATGGTTTCAGAATAATGTAGTCGGTTCAGTGGTCAAGGTATGCAGAGGAAAGTATGGGCACACAGAGCAGTGATGTCTAGTCCAGCTCAGGGGAGGGAAGGCCTGGAAAGAATTCCTGGAGACTTTCTGAACTAATTGAAGGGTAACTAGAAGTCAGCCAAGCAAGGAGCACTTGATGCTGGGCTGAGCAGACAAAAAGGCAGGAACAAAGGAAGGCAAAAGGGTATGAAAAAGTGAGATGAGGGAAAGGAACTGCCAAATGTTCAGGGTGATTAGAACATAAAACACAGGGCTAAATGCAGAGCTAAGAAGGAGGGCTGAATACAGACAGGTCAGGCAGTACTGGGCCTAGAAGGCCCTTGCATGCTGCCTCAAGGCAAGTGATATGAACAGGGATGCATTTCTGTGGATCATTTTAACAGAGATGGAAGGTGCAAAGAGAAGTAGGAGGTGAAAGTTCAGGCTACAAGTCCAATGCTCTCCACTCCTTCAAGACAGCAAAAGGATTATCAATAATTACTGAGTGAGGACTTTGGAATGGAAATCTATCAAATGCCAAAAGTCCCACATTACACAATGCATGCATTCATTTCCAATTCCTCTCTGTTATGAACACAAAGACCTTTGGTAGAAAAGGAACAAGATAAATGCTCAGGTGGCCTCTAATCCCTTCAGCTCTGATATTGTGTCTTGATCTCCTCTGAGTGCTCCCCCAATCTCTGCCCTTGACGTACGTGTGGGTATGATCATTTTCTTAGGTCAGATTAAAATCAGTTGCAGATGGTGGTTGGTCCTTCTGTCAATACTGGCTTGAAGCAAAGCCTTCCAATAACAGAACCCAAAGACTTCTACTTTTTAATCAGGTTAAATTTAAGAGCCATATCATTTACCTTCCAGTTCATGGTACTCCAAACATAATCTGACAAATAGGATGGACTGAGAGAGGGTTCCTTTGCCACCAACCTAAGGTGTGTGCAAACTTTGAGGGTAAACACTGAAAGACCTGTAGAAGTCTAGATGCATACTTTTATCTGTGTTTAATCCAACTGAAAAATTTGGCTTGGAAATTTTGTGCTTGTTGTTTTCTTTATTCTACGATTCTAATAGTTCATTTAGTTACATTTTTAAAAGTATTAGGCTGTGATAGGTTGGGTCAGAGGAATGATTGGGAAAGGACAGACTGCTTCTCACAGATTGTTTGAGAAATATTTTTTTTTTTTACTTCATGTAGCAAAATAAATGCCATAAGAAAAAAAATAAAGCAAAATAGCCTAGACTTTTTGAATGACTACTATATGTCCTTTAGGTAAATAGGATGTGTCAACCTTTACCAGAGCTCTATGGCATGGACATTATTTGGCCTTTGTGCAAATGGAAGAATTGGGGCTAGAAGAGCATGTAAACCATTCAGATTGGTATCAAACTTTAGGTTTTCAAATCACTGTAATCCCCAAATCAATATTCTTTTGGTATCTCCTGCTCCTCTGTCACAAAGCATGTAATTTAGTGTTAAGATTAGATACTTTTTTTTTCCTGGTTGTTACTAGGGTTTGAACCAGGAGCATTATATCTCCAAGCTACATATCCACATCCTCAGGCCTTTTAAAAAATATTATTTTGAAACAGAGTCTCATTATATTTCTTAGGTTTGTTTCAAACTTGCAATCCTCCTTCCTCAGCCTCCCAAGTGGCTAGGATTATAGGCCCTAAATACCGGACCTATGACAGTTTCTCTAAATGATGAGAAGCTCATTAAGATTAGAGTCCAGGGGATGGGGATGTGGCTCAAGTGGTACCGCGCTCGCCTGGCATGCATGCGGCACCGGGTTCGATCCTCAGCACCACATACAAATAAAGATGTTGTGTCCGCCGAAAACTAAAAAATATTTTAAAAATTCTCTCTCTCTCTCTTAAAAAAAAATATTAGAGTCCATATCATATGCATTTGAAAAGTCTATAATCTGACATATCAATGTGTGATTTATACATGCATGAAAATACTGCAGTGAAGCCCATCAATTTGGACAACTTTTTTATGTAGTAAAAATTATGAAAAAAATTCCAAAATAAAAAAAGTTCATTTTTCTTACTATAGAACTAGAAGAAACCTGAATTTGCAATATTTTCTGTATGACTAGCACCATACTGGAGTTGCCCTTAGTATTACATGCTTTGTTGGTACTTAAAGAGCAGCCCCATGTGCACAGGGAACAACAGGTAAAGTCCAGCTCATGAGCAGATGATGGCATCTACCAAAGGAAGGGTCTTTGCACTACACTGTAATCTAGAAACAATAAAACCTTAGGGCACTTCTTGTAGCTAAAGGAATATTTTTAATTTAATCCTGAGAATTCTGTTTGCATATATTTTGAGAAGAAGACCTAGAAAGAAAGAGAGGCATTATGACGTTTAAGTTTTCAAACTCTTGCAGATATTCACATCAGCTACAATATCACTAGGAAACATTTTGTCACATGCCATTATTCTGATCCCATCCCCCCTCCTCAGCTATCTATAATGTTAGATTATGCTAACAATTAGTGCATTTCTCTTTTAGGTTTTCACTATGAACAATCTAGCCAGCTATGGAGCAGGAGAATTCTTACAAGTTGAAGATTTAGCATCATAGATGTTCTGCTTGTGCCTGTTTCATTCAGAACTCACACACTTTGAAGAGAACCTGCATCTCTGCACTGGTTCCTCCTATAAATCATACTTAGCACTTGCCAGAGCCCCAAGCAGAGTATGCTAAGTGCAACTGAAGCTGTAGTTTGTGAGATGGATATTGCAGAGAAATTGAAATTCTGTCAAAAGTATTCTCCATCAAAGTGTGGAGCTGTGCTGGATCTGAGAAGAACTAGGTATCCAGATCTCTCAGCTTTCCTGCCAGTGAGCCCAAGGCACCAAAGGACAGGCCAAAGAAGCAAAGTAGTATGTATTCTAGACATTTTCCTACCACCCTGCCTTCCTAAATTCTTGCTAAAAAAATTCTAACTAGCTCTTTATTCTTAATAATAGCAATCATCTTAAGGATATTTATTATTGAGTGAGTGAATACCTACAAGATGCTAAGCACTGTGCATAAAATTTTGTCATGGCCCATGGGTCTGTGACCACACAACATTGACCTAGAATCCTAACCCCCAATGGTATTAGGAGGTGGAGTACTTGGGAGGGGATTAGACCATGAGGCTGGGAAGTTCATGAATGCCAATAGTGCTCTTATAAAAGGGACCCCAGTGAGTTTCCACCCCTAGTTCTTTTCATCATCTGAAGTTACAGTGGGAAGTTTCCATCTGTGAATCAGAAAATGGGCCCTCATCGGACAGCATCTGGTGGTATTTTGGTCTGTGGCTTCCCAGATTCTAGAACTATAAAAAATAATTGGCTACAGAATTTATTTGTAGCAGCCAAATCAGACTAAAACTGACATAGCATGAAAGTTAGCTTCTGTAACCTCCTTTTTAATCGCAAGAGTAGTTATGGTTTTCATTTTACAAGTGAGGAAATTGCAGTCCAGAGGAGGTTAAAAGGCTAGTGGATTATAGAGCCTGCATTTAAATTCAGATACAATTGCCCCTTACACAGATATTTTTTAAACATTATTTTATTTCCCACCAAAAGGCAGTATAGCAGGAATATACATTGAGAAGTTAAAATTATATACCAATCTTTTGGCTGTTCAGATTGAAAATAAACACAGTCATTCTCTGTGAGAATGTTGGTTTTAAGACACAAAAATGACCAGCACCTCCACTCCTCTCTTAGAGATATGCTAAAGAAAGGGGGAAAAAAAAGAAACCTCAGATGTTTGAGGTGGTACCAGGTACAGGAAATCATAGGAACTATAGTAGTAATAAATCAGAAGGTCTTCAGATCTGTATTTCTCAAAGTGATGTTTGATAAACAGCAATTCTGACTAGTGAGACTTGTGGCCAAATGAATGTGGGAAAACACTACAGTTGTTTTAGAGATTCTTGTTTCAATATTAATATATCAAGAGCTTTGGAAAGTCCTACACTTGTTTTAGAGATTCTTACTTCAATATTAATATATCAAGAGCTTGGGAAAGTCCTGCCATTAAGAATTAAGAAACCAACAAAAAATCCTTATATTTGGTGTAACCCAAAATCTTGCACAATGTTTATAAAAATAAACATGTATAAATATTTGCCTCGGTGAGATTGTTTAAAAGCATTTTAAGTTTTTACTCTAGGCTTATTAAAGGTCATCCAAAATGCTTTAGGTTCTTTGGGACCCAAATAATAGTGGTCTTCACCATTCATCATCTACTTCCTGTCTGCAAATGTACACTGTCAACTTGGTTGAATCAGGTTAAAGATGGAATAAAAGGCTATATTATAAAAACATATCTAGAAGAAAAATAATAAAAGCATTCCTAACCTTGTCATTTTTTATCTTGTTCCCCTCTGAAAGTATGATAAATAAAGTAAGACACACAAACATTCTTACAAAGAATTTAAATATCTATAGATTTCCCCCTTCCAACCTGGCTAACGAAACCCTAAATAGGAACCAGTGAAAAATAAGAGTACTTGAACTTTAATTCCCAGTTAATAGCTTAGGAAGAGTCAATAATAGGCAGAGGGCCTTGGTCCATGCCTTTAATCCCAGCTATAGCTCAGAGGAAAAGCACACCTGGGTTCATGTCCCAGTATGAAAGCAAACTTAAATTAATTAATTAATTAATTAAAGAGCCAATAAAACTATTTATACTTACAAACTTCAGATACAACAAAATATTAAATGACATCTACATATTCATCAGGTGTGAATGTGCTAAAAAATGTGGGAAGAGAAAAGAACTTACATTTCCTTGCAGAAAAGAGGAGGTAAAGGGGTTCCCATGGTTACCTCCCTCAAGTAGAGCTAGTTTTCACTCCTACTCCCTTGGGTTCTCTAAAACATGCCCTCGTGACCACATGCTGCAAGTTTAATGAGAGCAACAGAGATGAGCATGAAGTGACTCTAGCTTTAAGGAGTAATATTTTGGGGTAAAGATTAAAGATATACATGATATACATATGAGAAGGAAAGTAATTATTCAGAGAGAAGAATTCATTAGAAACATGAGGTAGTACTGAATGAGAAAGGGGTGAATATCTCAGTGTAGGCTTGGGAATGGCTAGGATGGAGATAAGCAAAAAAGTCTCGTGTGTGTATGTGTGTGTGCGTGTGTGTGCATCTGTGTGCATGCCCATGCTCATGTGTGAACAAGGGCCTGTGCTAGAGGAACAGTTTGCAAATGAGAGCAACAGAAGAGATCCTCCAGGGGTCCCCAATCTGAACCTTTATGTATCATGGGGACAAGTGCTGGCTCTGTGCCATTATTTCACCCTGTGCATACCCTATAGGCACTCAATAAATGCCCATGGGGTTCATGAATAGACAAGGCTGAGAAGGAGATAATTGGTGGATGACTTCACATTTCTGAGTGAAAATACTTTCTTATACCTTTTAGACTTGAGGTTCTGACTGCCCTCCTATGTATTAGGGACACAGGGGAAATCGAGACAGTATGCAGGCAAGGGCTGGGGCAGGGAAGGCATCCATAACTGTATACATAATAAGGTCCATTTGGGCTGCAGCCTTATTACTTTCATGGGTCCAGGCATCACACAGTTAGGGAAGTCAACTTTGCTGGGGTGCACTTCAATATGATGTTATGCCTGATGAAGACTATGTAAAGTGATATTCAACTGGGAAATGGGTATGTACCTAGGCAGGTCTAGGGGATGAGACATGTTGGATGAGACCATTTACCTGTGACAGTTGTACATTCTCCTCTGTCAAATAAGGATCATAACACTGACTTTGTGAGCCATAGAGCCAGACTTGCTGAGCTAGTATTTCTACTCTCCAGCTGTGACCTTAGGAAAGTGACTTTATATCTCTGTGCCTTTGTTGCCTGATCTATAAGCTAGGGTTCAACATACACTACCACATAGGATTTTCATGAAAGTTAACGTGCTGGCAGAAGCAAATAACTCAGAACTGCTTCTGGTTGGTAATAACGGTTGCATACTTGTTTTTGCCATCAATCTGGGCTTTTCTATTGCTTTCACATAGTAAGAACTTAATTCTCATGCTTTGGTAGACTGAGGAAGGATGATTTAGAAAAGCTTCTCTCAAAGTTTAGTATTAGAAAATTTTGAGATTTCACAATCAAAGAAATCTCTTTTACAATTGGAGATTTTAAAGACCATTCCAACATTAATAAAAAACAAAAGATACACACACACACACACACACACACACACACACACCACCAAGGCTCTATTTCCCTCCCTGATCCAAACTCAGCCTGGTTTCTTTGCTTCCTCTGCAAAGAGCCTGGGCTACTGAGGAAATGTTGAGGCACCCCCATGGAGGCTTTGATACTGTGAAATGCTTTTTCATTTATCTTTAGAAGGTTCCCTTAGCATTAACAACCCATTTGTCTTCTTTTCTCATGTGAAATGTGCCTTATCCTATAACTTGACCTGATAGCAACATGATTAGCTAATTGCTGTGGGCACCTGATATTTGAAAGGAGAAATAGATCCCTCAGCCATCTTTCTTCTGATGCAATGGGAAATGATGAAGTTCAGTGGTTTCTCAGTAGGAAGCAGCTGTTTTCAGGTGAATATTCAGAGACTTGCAAATTCTAGGTATTAAACTGTTCTTATTTCTCTTTGTATCTCTCACAGGGGGATGACACGGAAGGGTGAGGAAAGGACAAAGGGACAGGATATGAATAATTTTTTATGAGCATCGCAACTCTTTGTAATGAAATTGTTCATCCCTATTAATTCCAGATTTTTGCAATGCACATACTCAGCCACTGGCAAAACTGTGAAATCTTTTATGCTTCCCTTTCCTGTCCTTGTCTTTTACATTTCGTAAGATTCTTCCCCTTGGCGGGTTCTTTTTCACTGCCTTCGGCCCCTGGAGCTCAAACTCATCCTGTCAGGAGCTGAGAAAGGGTACCTGCTTATGCACACTTAGATAAAAATCATGAGTATTTAGAGCAAGATTGTCCCTTCTCCCCTCCCTGAGGACTTTGAGGGTAATCAGGGACTCCAAGCCTCCCCCTTCATCTTTTCTGGATCTTGGCCATATTTTGGAAATCAGGAGAAATATAAGGAAGTTTATGCAAGAAACATGCACAGATGCTCATAAATATACAATGTCTTGTGCAAATTTCAGAGGTTTCACATCACCTCTTAACACAAACTAGAAATCCTTGAGTCCTGAGGTAGCACCCCTGCAGGGTGTCCTGTGAAGAGCCTGGGAGAGGGGGAAGGAATGTCTTACCATCAGTATCACTTCATTTTTCTTTCTTCCCCAAGATATAAAACTAGTAAAAGGGATTATCTTAATATTGGTATAAGAATTCTTTTTTTTTTCAAAAAGATGAGAGTTAACATTATTATTTCCAGCATGGGGCATTTTTTATCAGAGAATGTTAAAGAGAAGACATTCACAATTATAACACTGTTCTATGTTGCAGCACTATCTAATAATCTACCTTAAATTAGAAAAGGGGGGACTGGAGATGTAGCTCAGTGGGAGAGCATTTGCCTAAGATGCAGGAGGCCTGATTTCAATCCCATGAACTACTAAAAAAATAAGTTTGGAGAAAGCCATTTTCAACTGGAGGCTGAACTGAATGATTCAATCTAGGCCTCAGGGCTGCTCTTCAAAAAGTAGTTGTTGATACTGTAGTTCTTTCAGGGAATTATTTAACTTAGAAACAGTTAACCTATTAGCATCAAATTGTTGTGGACCCACCCATTTTTAAACCAGAGCAATGTTTAGAATATCATGTTTAATTTGAAGATTTCATGAGATCATTCTACTACAGAATATACCTGTATTTTCTTTGTTGTTAAAATAATGCCTATTTCCTAAGCATTGAGTGAAGTTATTGCTCTAAAAAGATGGGCTTGGTTGATGAGAGAGAGGCGGGGGGAGTTTGAAACTGTGCTTATGTCTGTGTTTCCTCATTACCATTAGTTTCTTCAGCAACATGGGAAGTACTGAAGCTCCAATTGGGAAGTTTGGGTTCTGAGATGAGGACACTCGGAAGGATCTGTGTGTTCAAACATACCACGATCATTTCACAGGATCCACCCACATGCTAGTGGAAGAGCTAAGAGCAACGATTTGGCATTATGAAACATCGAAGCAAAAATGGAAGCACACAGGAGGACCAGCAACAAGGGAACAGTGGGGACATGATCTCCACCAGGATGGCTTGGAGAACCCATGGGACCCTGTCTTCAGTCTGAAATAAAAAGCCATGGTTTATATGTACAAGTTAAATATATTTCTTTACCAAAAGCTAAGGTGAGTTTCTGGTTTAGAACTTGCATTCAAAAAATATTTTGGAATGAAAACAATTTCAATCAACCTAAATGATACTGAGACCCTCTTATAGAAGTTCAGTTCCCAGCTGTGTTATGAAATATTTTCAATAGTAAAGACATAGTGCTTTGGAATCAGCATTGGATTTTAGAACAACCATTTTAGGATTGCATAGATTGAGGCACATTAATTAGATAGCTTAACCTTAAATTTCTTTACCTACAAAATAAAAATAATAATATTAAAAGCATGTCTTCTGGACAGATTATCAGTAGTGTATATTAATGATAAGATATGGCAGGGAGTAGCCAGTCTATAATGGTAAATCCCGTTACTATACACAGAATAAGTATAAAATGCAATTCTTAGCATTGACTTGCGGTTAGACAGATTCTTAATGAAAAGAAAAGTAGATGCCAATAAAAGGCAGCATATAATTAAGGGCTTAAAGATTTAATATATATTGTACAGGCTTTGAAGGCTTAGAGAAAAACAATGTTAATTAACACTAGAGAAGGGAGCATAGAACAGGCCCATGGGGAAGAACTGTGCAGACAGAGGTGAGACAGAGTTCATAGTTCACTCAGTTTAGGAGACACCACCAACACAAAATTTCACCAGGTACCTTTGAGTGAAGTGAAGAGACCTATTTCTGTCAATGTAGGGCCAATTAAGTGAAAAAGTGAGAGAAAGTAGAGACAACAATGGCCTTTTGACAATACTATTCTTTGGTGATTTCTAGCTTGATTCATTTTAGACTTCAGGGTTCATGTTATCGGAAAATCTCACTGAACCTCCTTCCCAATCCAGGTCTTTTCACAACCTGAACTGCGGCCTCTGCAGGTAGGTAAAAAATAAGAGTTTCCTTCTATTTTGGACATTTTAAGAGAACATTGAGAGAGTGGGGCATGCACAAAGTAAAAGAACATGCTTATGGGGAGTTGAAGAGGGAGAGAAAGTGGACATCAGGATTAGAGCAGTAACAGCTACATTTCCCAGAACTATTTTCAATTGGCACGATGAAAAAATTTCCCTCTGCCTTAAATCTTACACAAAAGTTATCTGATCTTAACCACTCAGTTAATAGATTTATGTCTCTTTCTCCACCTTTCAAGGATAATGACCAATTCATCTCATTTTTTGTTGTTGTTTTGCTTGCTTTCTTCTGCTTTCTTTAGTCTTTCTGTGTCTATAAAAACCAACCAAAAGATTGCTAGACCTATCAGAAAACATGTTCTATCCCACGAAATGAAGTATTGCCGAAATCTAGAATCAAAAACAAAGCCAATTCAACTCTTAAAAAATAAAAAGAAATAACAAGATTTCTTGAAGCATGGTGGCTGTTCTTAGGTATTCTTAGGTATTTTCAGAAGAATCATGAAGAGGGCAAGGAGACTTGGCTTAAGAAGCTTTGGTAAGCAGGGGTAAGAGTAGTCATTTATTTATACTTGGAGGCTGACTTAGATAAATGGAAGGATGTCGTATCAATCACAGTCTATGTTGAGGAAGTGAACTGTTCTGTGAGGTCATATTTTTACACTTGAGAAGTCAAATAGGATGGACTTGTCAACTATCTGGAATGCTTTTAGGGAATGTGAAGACCTACATAGGTTATGCAGACTGTGACCAGACTATAAACCTTCAAAAGTCTCTTATCCAACTCTGCAGTCTCTGAATTCTGATTTTTCAACCTGCCTTTTATTCAAAAAGCAGGCATGTAGTAAAGGCCAAGGCTGATCATCTCATTTCCACTTAAAAGACAAATTAAAGACTGTATTTCTGATTTAATTGATTTTAAAAATTGAAGATTGAAGTGAAGCAGATAAGCCATCAAAGCCAGAGTCCTTATTTAAATGATCTTTGAGCTGCTCAATGAAGTAGAAAATGTCATCTGAATAGATTATTGGTTCATGGCTTTTCCTTAGACATGAAGCTATGTCACTGCTGAAGCTCAGGTCATTTTGGCACCTTTAGTTTTCATTTCAGAATGTTCTTATCTATATATCTATAGGGCATATATATCCATAAGGGGCTTATCAGAAGAAAAAATGGCCCAAAGTGCTATACTACGAACAGTATGTAGCTGTTGCCTGAAGCACATGGCACCCTGCCAAAGAAGCCCTGACCAGATGATTTTTAAGAAAAGACAAAACGTTGAGCCATAAGGAGCCTAGAAAAACTGAAAAATGGCTTGAAATTTGCCATCGCAGTTTTTAGTGCAGGATGTTTCCTCTTAGCCCCTCTTTGCTGTGTGCCTGCCTCATCGATATTACCTCTTGTCAGTCTAAAAGCCAAGGAGGAGAGTACAGGGAGGCCACTACTCCCACAAATAATACAAATTATAAGAAATATCATGCATCAGAACATCTTCACAGATTCTCAAATCACTCTTTTTCTTATTTATTTTCACAATAGCAGATAGGGTATATGTGTCATTACCCTTATTTGGGAAAAATATATGGAATGGTAACAATCAACTCATACAGTGAATAGTGGCTGAATCAGGAAACAAAACTCTACTTCTTTTTCTCCTAATACTCTTCCTATGGAAAGAGATACTAGACTCAAGCCTCTTTTTTTCTATTTTAATAAACACATGAAGATTCATAAGTGACTAATAGATCAAAAGTAGCTTCTCAAACCCTGGATATCTTGACATTTCAGGCTACATAATTTTCTGTTCTGGGGGAGTCCTGTGCTTGTAAGTGGTTGCTTCCCAAGGTCCCTGGCCTCTAAACTAGATTTCAGTAGCAATCCCTCTTTTGAGACAATCAAAAATGTCTCCAGATATTGCCATATGTTTTCTAGGGCAAAATTGTTTCCAGTTGAGAACAACTGTTCTACCCCAACTGGGTTTAATTTCTTTACGAAAAAAAAAAAAAAGTGAACTAAGTTAATTAACACTGAGGAGGTATTGTGCTGTGTGGGGGCATGTGTGCACATTCACACAACAATAGTAGACAAAGAAACCTCCCTAAGATTTTGGCTCCCTCTAGGAATCATCCCAGCACCTTACATTAATGGTGCCATTTTGGTCTTGTTTTCTAATCTGGGATGAAAATGGGATGATGTGTAAAATGAGACATCAAGTGTGGGATATTTATTTCTCTATACACAAAATGACATCATCTCCCAAAGAAGCCACAAAACACTTAGCTATAGGAACCCAATAAGTCAAATTGAATTTGCCAAAAGAAATTGATATTTATGCAGAAAACACAGAAATCTTTACCCCAAACAATGTATCAACAAGGGTGAAAACATCAATAGAGTTATACATTCTACCCTTGAATTGATTTTGTTTCACTTGCTCAGATGTTTCTTGGATTAATTTTACTAATGAATTTTCACAGTATATATTCCCTTGACTACTAAGCCACAGCCTGAACTTAATTATGATACTGTTTCCTAAGTCTAGGTCTTTTATCAGACCATTAATGAATGGAAAAGATTTGCTGAGATGACAGTTAAACTAATACATCTTGTTTGTAAAGGACAAATCAAGAATGCAGGGTGTGCAAACTTATATAGAAAAGTAAATATGCATCCATGCATATATAAAAACTGTATGCATTATACTTTTATTTAAATGTCTTATCAGTTCTTTGTAAAATGAACCATTATTCAGAATCTATATTGTGACTCAGTACCCAAAATTGGTACAGCAGTTGTGAGAAGAATAATAGGAAAATGTCACTATTGTAGACTCACATTTTTAGAAAGAATTTCTACCAAAATCATCTACCAAAATCAAGTGGTACTGACTTCTTCAAGGAAAAAATAAAAAAAAAAGAGCTTTGGTACAAATATGCACACACAAAAACAAAGCCTTACCTACAGTCATGCATACCATATTTCCTAGACATATGACATGCTGTAAGTCTGTATCAAAACAATTTATCAGTATCTTAAACCAAAGGAACTATTTTGTAATCGTATTCTTGTCCTGCATTCCTCAACTAATTTTATGTCCTTGTTGGAGGAGGTCTATGTTTATTGGCCTAAATAAATTCAAAGTTCAAGTTGCTCATTAATCTGATGTGTGCTTGTTATCCAGATGCTCAAGCATCGGTATCACCAGATTATGTTACCAAACTATCAAGCCAAAGGTATTTGAAGTTCACATTCTGTCTATTAGACAACAGAACTGTGTAAGAGAACTATAAAAACAAGATAATAAATAAGAATGCAAAGCATGCTTATCAAGCAGCATCCTGAATAAAACAGCCATGGTGGAGCATGCCCACACACCTCCCAACAGTTTAAGTTCCTCCCCTTGGCAAAACACATTTGATTTCAGAAAATAAATAGATATTATTTTCCATCTAAATGCCCATTTCAATTCATTATCTAGAAAGGTACATATTCACAAATGTGACACCCAAATCAATATTGACTTGGTGGTATAATAAATCTTGACAGTCACTGAAAGAACTGGTTTGTATAAAGAATATTAAATCGCACAAATCTATGGTTTCTACATGTATTAATTTAATACTAACCATAAAAGAAAACTAATAATAGATAGTTTAAAAAGTGGGTATGCATCTATGTATAAATGTATTATTTTACATTATTAAATTATTTTAATAATTTATTACATGGCCTGCACTATATTAAATTATTAAATTATTTATAATACTAACTTCTACAGTATATTAAATTATTTATTACACTAAATTCTATTAAAATATAGAGCAGGGGCATTTGTAGTTCACTGAAGGGAGGGGTAAGCACATCCAGATTTTAAATGCAAGGATGTTCTGATGGATGATACTTTAAACAAATACTAAAAGGTATTATTAACAGTTCAGCCAGAATGAGAAACCAAGGCTGAATCCAGATATGCAACTGTTTTTGTTTTCCTTAATTTTGAATGTTCTCTCCACTTCTACTCACACTAACTGATATCAGGGTACAGTAACAGGTCCTCACTGATGGTACCCAAGGTCCCTTTCTTTCAAAAAGTTTAGGAGATGGAGGCATGGGACCATGGAACAGCACCAACTGTGTCTTCATTCAGGGATTGGACCTCTACTGTTCCAGATCCAGGTTGCTGCCTCTGTTTGGGTTTCACTCCACCCACCTGTGCTTCAATTTATCAGGTAGTTACTTTGCCTTTCACTGTACTATGTTCAGGCAATTTAATCACAGCTAACATGAGATCCCTTCCTTTGAGGAGGTCCCAAGGGAATGTCAGGGCTGGAGGTGGATAATTCAAGGGCCTTTACAAGATAATTCTTTAACATAAAAATAGCTGTTGACTACGAACTAGAGATCACGGTGAGGAGGCAATTTTTTGACAAGCTACTATCTTTTCAAATCAGTAAATGCCAATAAGATTGTCTTGCCCTGACACTCATATAAAATAGCAGCAAGAAAAAAAAAACAGATTTCTGTTAGGTTAAAAATAGAAACTTCTCTTTGAAATCTACAATCTTAGATATAGTCACTTAAATGTGCAGTAGAGGAGCATAACTTATTGTTCTTACTTTATCGACAAAGAAGAGACTAATGTTGGATGTGAGGGATATGCTAATTCTTCTGTTTTTTTATGGGGGGGGGGATTGAATTTAGGGGCACTTAACCACTGAGCCACATCCCCAGCCCTTTTTTTGTATTTTTTTCAGGGACAGCATCTCACTGAGTTGCTTAGTTCTTCACTAAGTTGCTGAGGCTGGCTTTGAAGACTCCATCCTCCTGCCTCAGCCTCCAGAGCCACTGGGATTACAGGCATGCACCCCATGCCCAGCTAAATTCTTCTGATTTGATCATTGCATTCTGCAAATACCAAAATATCACGTTGTATTCTATGAATATGTATAAGTATAATGTGTCAATAAGACTTAAAAAACAGATGTCTGTTGGGTTAGTATGATTTGGGGCAGAGGTAACACTTAAAGTATTTAATCACCTGGACCTTGGCTCATAGACCAATGCCAGCACTGTCACAGGTGCAGTGCTCCCAGTTTGGAGCCTTCATGTGCCTAAGCCCTTCTGCATGCAATTACACTTAGAGATTTCTGCAATTAGAATAAGACAGCCCTTCACGTGGTAACTTCATGAAGAACCAGGAGAGACATAATACTCTGAGAAGCAGAATTCTGGGCTTTCCCATTTTCCCAGAAGCAGTTCTCCTTGTAATTTATTTTACATACAAAAATTTTATGGACAATTTCATTTAGGAAACTAAAAGATCCTGGTTTTGAAATGAAGTTTAAATATTTAAGGCCTTTATTTCTTCAGAATGCAGAATCTTTTTGAGAACTAGAACACAGGAGTTATTAATGGCCTCAGTGGAATAGCTTCAGGATGCTCCATGCCCCTTATTGGTAGCAACCACTTATAGGAAAATGGAGGCATAGCTGTAGGGCACTGGATATTGAACACATTACTTAACTTCTTAGACCTAAGCGGGAAGGTCCACAGAAACAGCTGAAAAATAACATACAGGAGACACAAGGATAGACGGCACAATTAAGCCACCAGTAGCCTATGTTGAAGGAAAAAAGTCATATGAGACCTTGAGCACCAAACAAAGGTCTAGCTGTCCATGCAACTGACAATGAATCAAACCAGTGCAAGAGCTGGTCCTTGTCTACCAAATGGATGCTCAAGGCCAGCATGTAATCTGTGGCAAAGAATAGTGTTTGGGGGTTGTGGCTTAGTGGTAGAGCACTTGCCTAGCACGTGTGAGGTACTGGGTTCGGTTCTCAGCACCACATAAAAAAATAAAATAAAATAAAGTTATTGTGCCCATCTACAACTAAAACATGTATATTTTTCTTTTAAAAAAAAAGAATAGTGGTTTTGGGTTCACACTTATCAAACTACCTTCCCATCTAAACCACCATCTATCCCTACTGAGTGAAAAAGAGATTACAAACTGTGTCCGAGATGAACCCTGTAGTTTAAAAAGACAAGGAACACATCTGAATGCCACCCAATCCTTGCCTTGTTTGGAACTTTGGTCATGAATAGGGTTTTCTTCATTAGTGCCAAAACTTTTATGATTTACTTGACAGAAATCATGTATTTATGGCACATTGTCTAATATTTACATACCTATAATATATATGTATTGTGAAATTATTGAATCAAGCTAATTTACATATTCTTACCTCACATATTTACACCACTTTTTTTATTATTCAAGTCTCAATAAGTTTTTAAAAGTTTAAATAATATCCTTCATATTCTCAAATCATGATGAAATAAAACTGAAAATCAACAACAACAACAACAAAAGAACAGTGAAAAATATACAAATACACAGAAATTGAACTGCATATTCCTAAATGACCAATGGGTTATTTAAAAAAAAATTTAAAAAGACATAAAAAGAAAAACTTTTTACCTGGAATTATAGAATGCTGATCAAACTATGGGGGGAAGTATGGGAATCAGTGAGGCTTTTCATACTGGTAGCCATGGACCTAGAGCCTCAGGACAGAGCTAGGATATTGCCTAGGTCCAGAGGGAAAAGTATACATGGCACCATGGTATGTGCTCTAGAAGCTAAAGGTCCTGGAACTGCAGCATTCTGAGGAGCCTGTCTTCCTTCCTGTGAGGCATATGTAAGTCCAGGGCTTCTTGCAGCATCAAGAGGTCTGCTTCTGGCTCCTAAAGCAGGATAAAGCTTATAAGTGGCTATTTTAGCAACTTGTGTTCTGATTGTTGGGGAGTCCCAATTAGTTCCTATTGTGGAGCAAAGCTGTCACTCAAACCTCACCCAGTTCCCTAAACTGAAACTAAAGCCTCTAAGACTGTGAGATCATCCTATAGTTAAGCCTGCCAATCTGATGCTGTGATGGGGTTACTGTTACTTTCCCATTTATCTTATCCCAGCATTGTGGAGTTCCACCCTGGCCTGGGAGGCAAGGTTGAAGTGACAATGTGGTTCCTCTCTCTTTGTTTTCCTTCCTCCTCATGCTATTTAGGGTTCCCATCACTTAGTTGCTGATTTCCAGAATTCTCTCTGTCAGTATCCTTGAAATGCAATCTTTCCTTTGTTAATCTGGCTTTTCTCTGTGGTAGAGGTGGGGCAGGGTGGCAAAAACATTTAAAATCTAAACTAATCTCAAAGTACAAAATGCACTATTGTTGGAGGTACTGGGGAATGAAGTCAAATTGTTCTATGCACATGAATAAGTAACAATGAATCTCACTATTATTGAATGATTATAAAAAATACACTATTGCTTTTAACTATGGTCATCATGATGTACAAGAAATCTCTGAAGCTTATTTCTCCTAAGTGAAACTTTTTCATACTTTTTGACCAACACCTCCTCTTTCCTCCCTATACCTTCAATATCTGGCAACAACCATTCTACTTTCTGCTTATGAGTTTGACTTTTGTAGATACCACATATAAGTGAAATTTTGCTATATGCCTTTTTTGCTTGGTTTACTTCATCAGTATAATATCTTCTGTGTTCATCTACATTGATATAATGAGAGAAATTCCTTCCTATGCAAGGCCAGATAGCATTTCACCATGTGTATATAACATCTACTTTTCATCCCATCTTCTGATGGACACTTGCTATTGTGAACAATGCTGAAATGAACAGGTGAGTGTGAGATTAAAAAACAAAACAAAAAAAAACCACAACATGTATCTAACAAAGTCTTGGAGTGATATGAAAAAATATAGAGATAAAAATACTGCAATTTTATCTCAAAACATGTAGAGATACATTAATAGTGGACACTGATCATTGACTCTCCAAGGCCATTAGTAATACATCCTGACCACAAAGAGTTGATAGAAAGATTTAATGAGTGACACATCCAGCTTTTATAAATTTGTAGATCAACAGGAACTGCATAACTTCTAGGTATGGGGAACAGACTCTGAAATGTTGGAGTAATCTGACCTGAACACTGGGGCAGAATTTGTGGACCTGGAAACCCAAGGTTTTTTCTACCCACAGAGAGACCAGGTTCTGCAAGATGAACACATGCCTATCCCCTTAAGTTAAAAACTAGCTCAGCTTTAGCACTGGGTTCAATAAAACAGAAAACAGCTTTGAGCTTTAAAGTCAGGAAAAATGGATTGAAATTCCAATGTGACCATTTACTAACTATATGATCTCAATTCTCTAACTATACAAGCCAGTACATTCTCACTCTAGAAGGGGAGTGAGAACCACTTTCCATAGAAATGTGAGAAGGAATAGAATGAAACTTCATCAAGTACCAACCTTGACACAGGTTGCAAGTTTGAAACTCAGGCAATCAAAAATCATTAGTTAATTTTATCTCAAATTTCCAATTCTCCAATATCCCAATCTGTTTCCTTTATTTCTTTTGGTCAAATATTTCTGATTATTGCAAAAGGAGATACATGAGTCTTGTTTGTTGTTGTTGTTTTTAAACTATCCTGGTGATTTCAGCTTGTGAAATCAGAAAAAAAAAAAAAATCTGCACTTGTTGACCTCAATCCAGCTCCTCACAGAACTCATTTGCTCCTAGGTAAACCTCATGAATAAGACAACACATGCCCAGGTGATTGCATAGGGGGCAGCACAGACCTGGGGAGAGAGCTGGGAATTCTTGTTACAGAAGCCAAAAAGTGTCATTTTTGTCCACTAAGCAGTCTGGTGGGTTTCCTTCCTTTCTGTGAATTGATATGTCCCTTTTACTTCCCATTATTCATAAATCATAATCTGCAGCTTACACATCAGTAACAGTTAGTAATGGGAAACAAAGCAATTTGTTGTTCTGAGAAGAGGAGAGACACTGAAGTTGTTTTCTTCAATACAGAAACCCTAGAAGACATGAATAGGAAGAAAAAGCCAAAAATCTTAAGCTTGTGCCCCTGGGTGTATGCTGCCCTCTGTTATTGGTTAAGTTAATAAACTCTGCTCATAAAATTTAGAGATTTTGGGAAAGTATTTTTATCATAATATAAACACGGATGTAATATGGAGCTGAATGACAATTTACCCTAGTGTTTAGGATAAAATTCAAGAAATTTCATTCTTCTGTGTTCACTTACAGCCTTAATATCTGAACTCCCTGGATTCTTGTGCTTGTCTTTATTCCAACAAATAGCACTTTAGTGGAAAATTTTGAAAATAATTAACTAAGGCCACAAATCATAAAAAATAAAGTTATTTAGTAAAAACTAATTGAAGCAGGCAGAATGAGAGAAGAAAGATAGAAAGGGGAGAGAGAGAGTGATGAGAAAGAAAAAAAGCAGAAAAGAGTAGAATTTGGGGATGACAGAAGAGGAGAAGGGAAAGGAAAAAGGAAAAAAGAAAGAAGGTACATTGGAGTGCAGAGGTTGGTCACTGAAAAGGGAGCAGAAGGAAAGATCTTTGGAAAAATAAAGAGGCATTTTCTATGTTGAGCAGGAATGAAGTGATGGGGTGTCACAGTGCCCAGCGTTTGCTTTGAGATAATAATTATTTTGATGGCTCTTTCTCTGGAATTATGTCAACAGTGATCGGACTCCTTCTCCCCAGACACTGCATTGCTATTGCACAAAAGGCTTTTATGGAATGTATAGAGAAGTGTATGGACAATAGGCATTTCATAAATATCCATGGATGCAATGAATGAAAGATGAGGCTCTTGCAGATGGAATGAGCCTTTATTATTCATAAATTATAGCACCTGCAACTGATTGTTAACTCACAATCAACAAGAGCAAATGAATACCTCTGCTATTTATTCACCAGAAGCAGCTTCCATGGTATACAGAGGGTAATACAGCTCTCTGGGATCTTCCAATTATACCTCCATCTGCTTAAACCTTCTGCAAATGGTGGGTTGTAGGAAATGGCAATACCCCTCACATACCTCAGAGCAGGGTCATTGGTGTTTCCTTAAGATCTGTTCAAATTCTTTTTCTCACAATGCTGACATAACCTGCAAGGGGCTGCTCAGTTTTCTTTGCTCCTCCTACTTCTCTAGATGAACTTGGTTTCCCACTCTTTTATGAGGCTCCCTTTTTGAGTTTCTTAGCAAGTAACTTCACTGGCCAAGGACCAGAAGTAGTGCATGTACTATGCTAGAGTCCAGGAACCAAGTGAGGAATCCAGAATAGTCATGTTTCTCTGTTAGGTGGAGGTAGTTTCTGCCCACCATCCCTTTGACTTATAAGTCACAGTAAGAGCTTGTTTATATTTACCTCGGCAATCACTCAGTGCCCTGATTATCCAGTTGAAGAGGAAGTAAGCAATCTATCTTGGCGTGACACTGTGTCATTGCCCTTGTCCTACTTTATATTATAATTGAATGTTGAGATTCACTAACAATTGTGATAATAGGCATAATTATTAGATTCCCACACCATGTTCGCTGTGTATAGAGTATCTCATATTATACTTGTGCCAACTTTGCAAAGTCCATGTTAGTTAGTATCCATGGGAAGTATGTAGGGAGAGAGAGAATTAAATCAGTCCAGAACTATACAACTTATGCCCTTCCCTTGCCATTCATTATCTCCCCTTTGCCTATGTGTTGTACTTTCGGCCTTGTAATATGGAGAGACTGGGGTCACCCTGGGCATAAAGAGGACACAGATCCCACTTTCTTAGACATCCTGGACTTTCCTGTTTGCTTTTTCCCAGCTGAGAACAGTCTGTTCTCCTCCCACCAATATGCAGTATACATTTCTATAAATTTTTCTTTCTAATGTCTGTTTTAAGTATCATTCAGCATAGATTTGTATTTCTATAAATGTTTTACAACTTACTTTTATGAATTGGAAGCCTTTCTACCCCCATAATTAGAGATTCGGGGGATTAGTGCAATTGGCCGAGGAGCTGTTTGGGGCAATGGAATCAGTGGGCTTTCTAAGGGCCCTGGAGTTGGACGTTGGCATGTCAGGCCTGTGTGGGTAAGGGCTTGTGGAGGAGTTTCACACTGGTGATTGTGCCACGCAGTTTAACAAGGCAGCCCTGGGATTCAACACCCTTAGGCCCCTCCTCCACATCCTTAACAGAATAGTGAGCTCAGGGAAAAGTCAAGGATGATGCACAAACTGTATGACGACATGACAGAGAGAAGGGGTGGGAAAGAGAGGAAGGAATAGAGAGGAAGTGAGGGAGGGGAAACAGGAGATGGATCTGAGCATATATATTCGGCGAATAGTGGCCTAGACTAAACACCTACCAAACATCTGTCAGGCGAATTTCTTTAGATTGTTATTTTCCTTGCACTGTCTTTGGAGGGATATTTCTGCTTCCAAAGGTGGATAGTTAAAAATAATATACATCACAAGTAGTGTTTTGGCATTTCCCCTTCACTTTCTTTCTATCTTCAACATTACTGTTGTCATCCCTTAAAACTCCATCAATGCGGCTGATCCAGGGAACAGATGGCATTAATCAACCCCCAAGAATATGCACAAAAGCAATTAGGAATGTAGAGACACGGAATTTATGCCTGCAAATCAATTACCAATGATAGCAAATCAACGTGGCACAGCCAACTTCCCTTTTTCTCTCTTTCCACTGAGCAGCCACTGATGATAGTGATGATTCCCCGGTTTACCCCCCTGTCAGAGGGGGAATGAGAACCAGTATGTCGAGGTTTGATTACCTATTCCTTAATGACTAGTTCTCGCTCTGATGACAAAAGCCAGCATAATTTACAGACTAGAAGATGTATCAGTATGATGGATACAGACACCATGTGCTGTACGCTGTCATGCAAATATGAAATACACTGCACTGAGAATATGGTTGTTTGGTATTCCCAGAGAAGAACTTCATTTCAGAGAACGGAGCACCTTTTCTAGCATCTATAGCTTTCATTTGTCAAAAACAATGGAAGCAGCTATAGAATACATTTTAACCACAAATCTGTGCCTTCTGTGAGTTTACTAGCTCATATATCCTCACGTCTTGAATTTACTTGGCCATTATTTTCTTTCTGAATGTGTATAAACTGCAGAGTCCAAAGAATCCTTCTTAAGATCCTTACTGAGAGTCTTCTGAGTTACTGTGATCATCTCTTAACTAGATTTCTTAACACCAGTTCTTGGACTATTTCAATCCATCCTTTACTGAGTGATTAAGGAGGAATACAAAAACAAAAAAATCTGATTATGATAACTATATGTATAAAATCCTCAAATAAATCTCCATGGCTCTAAAAATAAAAATAAAATCCCATTAATGTAATGTTTCTACTTCTATCCCTATGCTAAGTAAGTTCTTCCCCCTCTTTCTCCAGCTAGTGAATTCAGCTTGTTAAGCCTTAGTTTAAATTTAACTTTCTTCAAAGAGAATACCTTGATGCTCTAGCCAGGTTTAGATTCACATTTTGTGCCTTACATCACACCTTGTGCTTACATTTATTATTGAATTTTTTAACTCTAACATCGTTAAAGATTTAGTTTTCTGGCTGCCCAGTGTTCAAAGTTCCTTGAGATCATGGACTATACTTCTTTTTCATATATTTCTCCAGCTTCACATGAATACTTGAGTTTCAGAAAAAGAACCCGCATTTGGGACAGAGTTCTCTGATAATTCTTCAAATGAGTAATACATACAAACTATTATCACTTAAATCTTCTCTGATTGTGGCTTAAAATGAATGATGTCACAGGAATTTCATAGTTGTTTTATCAGGATAATGTTGTAGTTTTGCAATTTAAAAAATCTTTTCAGTAATTTAATACGAAAGCCCCATTGAACACAATCTAAACTTTTTATATCAAACCTTGAGCTAAAAAAAGTACTTTTACCACAAAATGATCATGTATTTTTCAGACTATATAGGAAATGCTCATTAAAATTATATAAAGCAAGATAATAAAATTAGTTCCAACTTGGCACTGAGATCAAATGGATGAAGAGACTTTGTCTTTAATAAACCAATGGCCAGTGCCACATAAGAAGATAATTTCCACATGAAGGCATGCAAGCTTATACAGACACAGGGGCCCATTACATAGCTTACACATTCAATAAAGTAATCTAAACTGCTTCTGCTCTTTCATTTAACAGATACCCTATTCCTTGGATTTTAAAAATAATAATAAGTACTACTTATTAGTTTAAAAAATAAAAACAAATAAATACATTTTCAAAATAAGACTCTAGAGCAAGGGATGTGGCTCAGCAATAGAGCACTTAACTAGCATGTATAAGGCCCTGGGTATAATCCCCAATACCACAAAAGAAAACAAAACAACAACCACAAAATAACAACAGCAAAGTAAAAAAAAAAAAAAAAAAAAAAAAAACACAAGTAATAATACTCTAGCAAGAGACATTAAGAATTTCAGTTAAGGAATAAAAAATCTTAATAGAATTATACTATGTACATATATGAATATACCACAAAGAATTCTAACTTTAATTATATCCATAAAACACCGATTTGAAAAAAAAAACTTAATAAGAAACCATTTATTTATTCACTTCCTTATCCAGTGTCTTAGGTATTGGACATAGACATTGCAATAAAATATGACCATCAGGGACCTTAGCATCCTAGTTGAGGAGACAAGGATTTTGAGAAGTGCTATTTTTGAAATTATAATGTATGGGAGTACCAGATCTAGCTTAAATGTGTGTGAGTATGTGTGCATGCGTGTGTGTGTGTGTGTGTGTGTGTGCATATGCACATGTTTAGTTAGCCAAGTGAATCAAATTACAAATGGAAAAGTGTATTTTAGACCAAGCAGGTAGTTTATACAAATAAACTAAAGCCAGACTACCTGGCTTGTTTGTGGAATGTGTTGGTGTTCCACACAGTTCTCTAGGAGGAGTTCCTTTTATGGTATTGTTAAGTGTGTACATGTGGGAGAGGGGTTCACAAATCATCAATTTCTTTTTCTATGTCCTTTCCTTATCAAGGTCTTTTTTCTCAACACTTAAGAAAGATACATAAATCATCAGGTACCCATCCATATGGGAGGCCTCTCATCTTTAATCATTGTGATGTTAACTATTTTGCATCAAGTCTAGACCTCAATTATTTTGTTACTTTTTAAAGGTATGACTCAGGAGTTGACTGGCAAAAACTGCTGATCTATGCCTTTTGCCACAATATAGTTACACCAATCTCAGAGAAACCATGCCCAGTTTCTACAAAAGCTAATATGTAGCACTTAACCAAATGCATTGGAATGAAAGTCATGTTTTGCAAAGAGTTTAGTATTTAAAGAGAGATAAATATACTTCCCAATACTGAATTTTTCATTGTTTAGCTTTGTGATCTTAGGGAAATCATTAACTTCTATTAACCTAAAACTTACTCATCTGTAAACTGAATCTATAAATGTCTACCTAGCTGAGCCACCTTATAAAACTATGTGTATGAAGTGAGTGATATGAAGTGAGTGCCTCTTGTTGCTAGGAATTAAAACCTATTATTCTATCATTCTAATTATATTTACTTTACAATTTTGGAACACAATCATTCCAAGGTATACACATGGAATGAGAAAATGGAAAAATCAGCAGTTTAAGAAAAAAAATACATTACAAGTAGGTAGTGCCTTAACAATTTGATCCAATTCCTTCATTTAGTACACAAAGATCATCAAGATAAGTAAGTAACCTTTACAAGGTCATTGGTCAGAAAGTGGCAGACTTTTGATGAATGAAGATATCTTTTCTTGGAATTAAAAATGTCATTATACGCTTCTAATGAGTACACAGCAACCTCTTGATGAAATCCTATTAAGTAAATCACTATTGTCTTCTGGCCTTTCAGGTAACTAGATCCATCCCAGCCTTCCTTTCTGATGAGGATAATTCACATTGAATGTACAGGTAGCACATTGCAGACTTCTGGCTTATAAACTAAAAGACTTGGGATTTCCAACTAAAAAGTTTAGAAACATTTTGAATATTATCACATTACTTTATAACAAATGGACACTGAAAAGTGATGCAATTCAGCCAAGGAACTGGGACTCAATAAAGATTTCAAATGCAATTGGGCAGAGGAGTAGAGTCAAAGAAAATTGTAATTTAGAGGATAGTTATTCATTAGGTCAAGAAGAAGTGGGGAGGGAAGCAGTTATTCATATAGAAACTAATTTCCTCATCAAGTCTGGAGTTTTGTTGGAAAATTATTGGTCTATCATTTAATTCACATGTTACAATTGTAAAACATACCAATCTGGTTTGGAAATAGGGAGACATGTAAAAGGAATGAAAAGAGAGTTCATTAGGATAGTACCATCAAAGAAAGTCAACTCAAAACAGTGGGAAACATTTTTAGGACTCTTCTAAATGAGCATTAAAGTGCTTCCTTCACTTTTGCTAACTGTAGATGCCAATGAAAGTACACACCACCACAACAAAAACAACAAATTATCATAAAAAACAATTTAAGTTATTATCACTTGAACAAAGTGTACTAGTATAACTATGTACTATGGAAAGAAATAAGATTTTCCTGATAAGAAGATCAGCATGATCTTTGTTTACTTATACCATTACTTATTGATTGGGTTTGTGTGTAGGCTTCAGATAACTCAAGGTATAGTGGGTTTCTTTATTCTAAGATCCTTATGATTAACATCCTCATATATTTTGAGTGCATTTCTGCATGATATGAAAAAACAAAAGTGAAGAATTTCAGTACTCTCTCTAGGTTTTATAATTTGAAACTAATATGCAGCAGCAAACTTGGATAAGATGCTAAACAATAATTTTAAGCAATTTTTGGTCAAAATTAAGGTGATTTATAATGACATAACATCTGCTTATTCTGTAAAATACATAGTCACCCTATGTGTATCCCTGTGTATATCACCATTCCTACTATATTTTGAATGCAAGTTCTCTCTTTGTAACAGACTATCAACATATCTAATACCTAAAGAATCTCTATAGTAAGACATCAAGCTGCTGTTCTGTTGGAGAGCAGACATATATAACAGCTTCTGCTATTCAGCCAACTGTGAGCACTGGAAGGTTGAATGACCTGATGGGTATTTGATACTTTAGCTATAGAATAACTAATTCCTGGTTTCACTTTATGAACTATCAAGTTACAGGGCTGCTTCCTGTGTCAAAGGTGTTGATATTATATGTAAAATGGTTTTTCATTTAACATTGGTCTGTTATATCTACATTTGAAATTAACTAATCCCCTTAGGGTAAACCCACAGGAAATGTTCTAGCTATTTAATATCCTAAAAATCTGGAATGGGGGAATTTCCGGAGTTTTTATTATTGGTAGGTAATTATATTCTCAGCAGATATTAGTAATATCTATGTTATAGCCAGTCCTTCTAAACTGACTGCATTTTAATTTTGCTTAATCAGAAACTTATAAAATCTATAATTGGATCAGCATTCATGTTTTCCTTGGAGATAAATTCCCAAGTTTTAGTCAGATCATAAGAACTAAACACACACACACACACACACACACACACACACACACACCACAATAATAACAACAAACAATTATAAAAATATAAAAACAATTTAAAGTTATTATTACTTGAACAAAGTCTAGTAGTATAACTATGTATTATGAAAAAAACTTGGGTCAATAATCCATTTTCAAGACTACTTCACAAATGACATGAGATATATTTTTATTCTTTAAAAAATAGTTTCTCCAAATAAACTTTAAAAATAACCATTTGAAAAGAAAATGCTATTATTCAAGATATGTGCATAAATGGCATTAAATGACATATAGATGTAAGTCCACACTCTATATTTATGAGTAAAGTGTGAACAATAGCAGTCTAGAGAAAATGTGAAATGTTAAGTCTTTTTCTTAGGGGTTTTGTTTGATAGGTTCTGAAAACCACCAATCTGTATTGAATTCAGGAGTAATTTTCTGCTGCTATCCTATTATTGTTCACCAAATTAATACTTTTGTACAGCATAATCAACATTTATCATTATTCCTTAAAAGCATTGACCCCAAAATATTTAGCAAGCAGTGTGCACTCAATTGGAACGTTGATTGGAAATGAGGAAATTAAACTGTCATTGATGAAATACTAAAGCTCATTATCACATTATCACAAAATTTCATTTTAAATGTTCAGAATTATCTCTATAACTGCATCAGCAATGATAAGCATGAGTCTTAAGTCCATGCCATTTAGGTTTCATGAGCATTATGAACACATATTAATCATAATTTAGTTAATTTGCAAAAAATGTCTATCTCCCCACCAAGCTCTTAAAGTGCTATTTGAGGAAGCCCAAACCATAATCTAATGGAGTATGTTCTATCTATTTCATCTTTATTCTTTACCACCTTTGTGGATTTTCAAAGTATCTACTCTTCAGATAGACAAATGTGCTAAAGGGAAAACAGTGATAGTTTACAGCCACACCTTTGAATCATTAGGACAATGCTGACCTCTAGTGTTCTAGAAGGTAGAGAAACTAGCTCAGAAACATACCTAACTTCCTTTTACTAACCACTCAGATCTTTTTCTAAAGCACCATGGGAATGATTTCACAGAAGAAGAAGGAAGAGAAAGAAGAAGAGAATGTAGAAGGGGAGAAAGAGAAGAAGAAAGAGAGAGGGTGAGAAAAGAGAGGAAAAATAAAGAAAAAATCAGATTATAACCTGCCCCCACAAAACCTGTAATAATTTCTAAATAAATTTCCTCCTTTCCAGTGAGGTTGGCCTCTTTATCCCTCCTTCAGAATACAAACTTCAGTAAAATCTTTATAAGACTTTACCACTAACTGTAGGTTGTAGATCTCCCAAACTTCTGATCACAGATAGAAACACTGACTGTGCTCCGGACAGTTTTCAGTATATTATATTTGTCTGTTTCCCATTGGAACTGGAAAGAGATATTTAACTCCTCTTGGACTTACAGAGGTGGGAAGTGAGGTAAAGGATTCCTAAGTAGAAATATTATTTTCTCCTTTCTCTAAAAGGGATAGTACAGATTGCAAAAACGAATGCTAATGCTAATGCTAATAATAATAATAATGATAATAATAATAATAATAATAATAATCCTATTTCAATATATATAATATTTCTGAGGTTCATGGCAGGGATATGGGAAAGGGGAGCAAACCCAGAAACTTAAGAGACCATGATAAACCATCCTTGGAAACAAAACAGATGGCTTAATTGCATTCCTTCTCATTTAGGAGTTCCCAGAGCTGGAAAAACTTCCTTTCCCCTGCCTAGAGAGGCAGCTGAGCAATTGAGCTTGAACCTCTGATAGCTCTAGCGATTTATTCAAGTTTGACGAACTGGGTTCTTTAAATACATAGTGCAGGTGGTGGATCCCCAGGTGTCCAGCTTTCCTGCCTATTAAATTAAATGTCGGTCCTGCACTTGCTGAGGTTAGAGTGTGAACGATAGAGTGCACACTTAGTGCATACTCATTATCTGTTTCCTTGGCACAAAGATTTTGGGGGTGGGGTGTGCATCAAAGCTCTTCCTCCTGTAATAGGGGCAGCCATTGATCTTGTGGTTGACTACATCGGGCCATAACTCTTAGGCCAAAACTCCCAATTCGGTTAAATCAGTGCCCATTGGTTGCAACACACCCCAACTGAAACCTTCTGCCTAAGGCAGTGCAGAAAGCTAGGTATTGTGGGGAGCTGGGCATACTGCAAATCCAAGGCAGCTGCATTCAGAGATGAGTCGCTGTCACTGTGCGCTGTGGCTGGGAGCTCTATCCCTGGAAGCTGAGCTCCCAGTGTATACTATTGGAACAGGGGCCCTTTTGGGCAAAAGCCCAGGCTGAGATTAAGCAGGCATAGAACACGAAGCTAGATAGGATGAGAAGGGAACTTTTCGAGAGAAGGGAAGGGAATCTAGCAGGGCTTGCGCATGAGAGCTCTGCTAACTTTTGGGATGGTTGGAGTGATGATGGTTCCACACTGATCAGCATTTCCTCCTGCCCTCCCGTGCCCAGAGCAGACACACTTGGGGTTTTGATTGCATTTTCGAATTTTATCCTTTCCCACCTCACCTCCCCGTCCTCAGATCCTGGTACTCACAATTTGTCGCTGTTAATCCTAAATGCCACAAACCAGAGAACAGCAAAGTCAAAACGCTGGTCAGCCCTGGTACAGAATCCATTTCCCCCGAGTGAGTGGTCCCTTCCAATCGAATTCCAAATTCGCAGGCACCAGCCGCGGCTTGTCTCTCTTGTCCGCACCTTCTGACCCCCTCCCACCCCCCCTTGGAGAGGTACTCTCTTTCACTCCATCCCGCGCCCAGACGCTCCACCGAAACCGTGGGGAGGGCTTCTTCGCAGCTGCGGCTGAGGCTACAGTCCCCGAAAGAGCCGCTTGCTGTACTCTCCTTCCTCCGCTCGCCTCTTCCTCCTCTTCCCCGCTCCTTAAAGGTGCAAATCCAAACCCAATTGCAAAGACAGGCGCCTAGCTCGGTGGACAGCTAAATCCACCTCGCCAAGCTCGAGAGCAGGAATCAGCACCGGGGTGGCGGACAGCTCCTTATAGGCAAGCGGGCCGCGCGGCACCGCCCCCGGCCAGGCCCGCCCTGCGCTCGCCTATAAGAGCGGCCTGGGCGGGTCTTAGCCCCGCTCCAGCGAGTTTCCTCCAGCAGGCGCGCCGCTGCGGTGCGCTTTGGCTACCTGGGAGGGCAAGGGAAAGGAGTCTTAATCTCTCTCTCTCTTCTCTTTCTCTTCCTCCCCACCCAGTTTCCTCTCTCCCTCCTTACCTTCCCCCTTCCCTTTGCCTTTCTCTATCCCCCATCTAGGGGATGAATAGAGACTGAAATTTAAACAAGGTTTTCGAAGAATGCTGCTGAAGGGATACTAAAAGGAGTTGAAGGACAGACGCATTAGGAAGAGAGAATTTCCCATGGAAAGCTTTGTAATGACCTAACGAGATGCCTTTTTTCCTCCCTTTGGAAAGGAGGAGCAAGTAGAGCTTTGAACTGTGAGATTTAATTTCCCTTGCGTTCGTTCTCTGGTAGGAAGGCTGATGGATATTGATATTATTGGATCTGAATTAGAGGTTTAGCATTATGTCCAATCTCCTGTTTTACCGACCCCGCACCCTATTCCCATCGCTCATCTTTTCACCGGCCTTCCACGTCCGCGTCTCCCTCATCGATGTTGGCACATTGCTTCGGGCAAGTACTGCAGGGTGCGCGGTGCTTTGGGTTCCGGAGCCTAGGTGTTTCGCTGGCGCCTGGGAGAGATGGAGAGTCTCTACTAATGGGTGTGGTGGTAATGAGAGTCAGGGTGGAAGCCCAGGTTGGCGCTTTGGAAATCTGAGGTCTCCGCTGGAGGAATTTACATTTAAAAAGAGGGAACCAGTGGTTTTGATTTCTTCCTAGAGGCTCTCTATAAGAAATCCAGTTTCTGTCTCTGACTTCTAGTATGTGTCTGGGGACTCTCTTGCTTTGCCATGAATCAACTTATTTTGTTTTTATTGGAAGCTGTCAGAAAGCTGTCAAACCTTAACAAAATGAGGGACCATAATGTTTTCTCCTATGTGAAGCTTACAATCAAGTTGATAGAGTTGTTAGACTCTACCCACTTCAGAGGAAGTTGATGTCTCCCTCTCTTCTCACCCACAGCGTTAACAATTATGCGGACTTATTTTACACTATGGATTCCTGACAACCCTTAGTCTTCAGCAGCCGGCTGCACAATTGCAGCAAATTGAGCTGTGTTTCGGCAGCTTCTGCATAAATCCTGAGGTTAACCTTGTGGTTTTGGTTAGAACTGGTCTCACATCATTGGAATACTAAAAGATAGTTCAATGACAACTGGCTCAGTGACCTCATTATTTTATTAAAGGAAGAATCCTGCAGGCCTTGTCAGTCCTAAGTAAAAGACCCTCTCCTCTCTAAGCTTCTAACTGGAAATAATTATGTAAATCAGTACATTTCCCCCCCCCCAGCAGAAGCTGTAATTGTGGGCAAAAGGCCACACCTAGGAGATGATGAATTCCAAAACATCAAAACTAAGGTGACCCAAGGAGCTATCCTGTTAGCAGGGGACTGCAGATAGGGGGAGTGAGAGTCAAAGGGGGGTTGCTTGGGCTTGGCTTTCCTTTCCACCTTGGGCCCCCAGAAGCTGTGACCCTATCCATGACACTATCTTGCTATTAAACTGGAAAATCTAGAGTATATATACTCTAGATTATATATATATAAATATATATAATATATATATATATATATATATATATATTCCATTTTGTGTGTTTCAAATGTATGCCAAAGAAATTTTATTAAGAAATAAAATACAATTTAAGGCCTTTCTGAATTATTTATGTAGATTTATTTATTTGTTTGTTTGTTTGTTTGTTTATTTATTTTATATGTGGTGCTGAGGATTGAACCCAGTGCCTCATGCATGCTAGGCAAGTGCTCTGCCACTGAGCTACAACCCCAGTCCCCCTTTCTGAATTCTTGCTTCATAAATATTTATCTTCCATCATATATTCTAATAAACTTTTCTTTAGGTATATAGCATTCCTATACTTAATATTTTCCTACGTTTGTCAGATACATCTCTAAGCATTAATTAGCTTTGCCTTTTCTTTAAATGCTATAACACTCTTATTTTGTACTTTACAATTTATTTAATATTAGATTGTTAGAATTCACATATTTGACTATATTAAGTCCTCTTTCATCTTTACTGCTATATTGTATTTCTTTGTATTAATATTTCAAAGACTATTCATTAATTCTTTTATTTATTATCTATACATTGTTTCTATTTTTTTTCAATAAAACTATCATTTTGTAACTGTCTATTAGTTTCTCTCACACACTAGGAGTAGAATTTCTGGATCACAAGAAATGTTTTTCTTCAGTTTTACTACACATTGCCAGTCATACTAACTCATAGCTCTCCTTCCTTTGCTAGCAGTGTTTGAGGTTTCCTGTAGGTCCATATCCTAACCTATTATCACTTCAAGCCTTACCATTTTACTAATAGGAAATTGAGAGTCACAGAACACACATATTCAGTCATCAAGTTTATGTCCCGCCATATAATCAAAGCTTTTACATATCTTCAAAAAAAACTGGTTAAATAAAATCTTTTAATACTTATAAAAGATTTATGTCTTTATTTTTGGCAAAATGACTTAAAATGAATCCACTGTGCCAGTAACATATATTTGGAATATATATTAAAAGGAAATCAGGAAAATTTGTTACTTTGAAGTCCCCAACTGTGAATGATCCTCAAGTTATTAGTAAATATTGGAATTCTGCATTGAGATGTCCATATGTGGGCCCTGTATAGAGTATATAAATTGCAGCTAATTTAAAATCCTATTTACAGTTGTAGTTTGCGTTTTTCTCTCTCTCTCCAACACACCTGTTCTCAGAGCAACTTTGAGCCTTAAACAGCAGACATTTGTCTAAGATTTGTTAACATTTCAGTAAGAATACTGCAGCTCTCAATATAGTGAAGGGTAAACAGCTGTTCCACTCAGACAATAGTGTAAACAATGCCATCTTCTGGGGGCATTTTGGCAACAAGGTTTTGGGTTTTTTTTATTATCAGTTGAATATTAATCTCTATTAAAACTGTCTTCAGCCATATTGATATTTACCTATTGAAATTCTTTTTTCAGGCGTTTAGTCTGACACATTCAACTTTCACTTGGTGGAGTAAGAGTCTCCCTCTTCTACTCATGTTGATGCATTTAGAATAGCTCACATTTCAGAGTATCTTGTTTTTGAATTGGTTGAAATTTTCCACATAGATAGAGTAGGTTGAATACTAAAAGGGAATGGAAAATGGATAATTGAAATCCAAAATACCTGATTTTAAAAAAGCAATTATAGACTTCTTCCCAAGCAAAACTTTGATCTGAAATCTAAAAAAAAAAGAAGAAGAAGAAAAAGAAAGAAAGAAATGAAATGGGTATGAGTGTATTTCAGTGTCTCTTTGATTTTCCCTTAAGTGTCTTTCCCTTAAGTGACACTTCCCAGTGTCTCTTTGATTTTCCTTACTCTTAAAGGAACAGAAGGGAAAGAATCATTCATCAAATGGAGTCTCAGCCTTCGAATATTCAACAAGTGGCTCATCTCATTGATTTTGCAATCCTCTTGTGAGGCAGATAGAAGTATATTTGGTCATCTCCGTTTTATTGATGGAATCCTAAGAGGAGACAGATATTGACACATTAAATATCATGCAGAATTAATTGCTTCAACCCAAAGGGTGCTAAAAATGAAAACCTCCCATCCCATCTCCTTTATCCTTATAAAATTTATAGCTGAAAGTCACTACAACATATGAATACTTGGGTGCATGGAAGAAAGGTTCATTTATCATCAAAGTAATTCAAAATAATTTGTTTCTACCCATATCTTCAATTTAGAGTTTTCTAAAAATTTTGATGTGGCAAAAAGTTAATTTATTTTTCTTTTTATCTTATTTTCTTTGTATTTCCTTTCTTTCTTCCTTTTTTATGTTTTTTCTTTCTTTTAGTATGTGTGGTCAGTAATATGCTACAGGGGATAGAAAATAGGAAAAAAATCTTGCTCTCATAGAGCTAAACATAATATGAGGAAATGAGATGTAAATACATTAAAACTTAATATTAGAATACAAATTAGCATGTGATTAAGCACCAGATTTCCTAAATTATAAGTATCCTAGAAGTTTTTAAGCTGACAAAGACTGATTCTCCTGGGTGGGGGGGGGGGGAGTTGCAGATGGCATAATGAATCAGTTCTGTGTCTCTTGGGAATAAAGGGAACTGAGACACCCTGGGCCTTGCACTTGTTATTCAGGCCAGGTCAAGTCAGGTGTATTTACCATAATAAGAAAGTCAAGTCTGAAGATAATGAAGGCAGAATTCTATTTTTGCAGAAGAATGGACATTCATAGTAATGCCCATGGATTAAGCCATATGTTGAGAAAAGTTTTCTATAATCTCTTCACTACTTCTCTTTCTTAGATCTGAGTCAAACTCAAGCTTGTCATCACAATACTCATCCTTAACATCAAAAATAGTCATCTTCTGTCATCCAACTCCTGCCAATAAAACAGCCACTTAAATACCTTTGCCTGGCATGCACGCTGCATGCTGTTTACACATAATGCTCTTTCCTTTTCCCAGGTGAATGTCCACTAGTGAATTTTCAAGTTCAAAGTCAACTGGAACATCTCTGGTAAGGTCTCTATAGATTGTGTGGGTGATGCTAACACACATTAATGTTTCCCTAACCCCAAGTAGTTTCTCAAAAGTAGTTTCTTGATAAGCTTCTCATTTTGAGTCTTCAGTATAGGTTTTCAACAAGTGTTGATGTATGAATAATGTTACATATTAATGACTTTGCCAGCTCTTTCAGAAGTTACATCTATTCCCTACCAGTCCTTGTGCCAGAATGCCTGGGCTCCTTGGTGGAAATTTATCGTCATTTACTTTGGAAATTAAGATGCCAAACATGAAAAAATCAGTGGAAATTATGTTTTGGGTTGTATTCTTGATAGTTTTCTCTTCCAACTATATATGTCTCAAGTATGTGGATTTATTTTTTAGGGAGAGTTCACTTTCCAAAGCATCTATATAATTACATTTGTACAAAACCAACCATTCCACATCTAGAAACAAATGAAAAAAATAAGGATTTCTTTTCTTCATTTATTTCTATCTGTTTCTGAAGGACCTTCTGCGTAAAATCACAAAGGAGTCATTTGTGATACATTTTATGTTTTCAGAAAAACCTGTTTAGAGTTATTTAATGAAAAATATTTATGAGTGTAAAATTAGAAGTTCTGAGTGTGAGTCTTGATTTTGAAACCTATTGGTATGAGATCTTAAGTACACAACTTGGTCTCTTCAATATTCAGTTTCCATGCCTATTCACTGTGAATGATGAAAATCCTTGCCTTTGATAATTGTGTATACCTAATACAATGACACATATAAAAATTATTTTGTTACACAAACCTGTTATACATTCCTTATGCTAGCCCAAAGAAGACAATTTATTTAGCTCATAATCATTGAATTCTATTGTATTTTATTTTCTAATTCATTCCTGGAGTAAAAATAAAGCAAGTATTTTAAAAGCTTACCAATTCTAGGGAAAATATACATAATTCATTACTTAACATAACACAGTAATTCAGTTAACTAGTATTAACCTATGAGTAACAGTAGTGTGTCTAGACGTGTATCATTTGTTTTTGGTGAATTAGATGCCAAAAATGAACCAGTTCTGTATTTAAGGTTCTTATACTTATCACAATTTCTAGGTTGGAAGATAGCATATATAAATTTATAAGTGTAGGTAATGAGTGCTTGAAGGACAGGAACAATATCATCTTTTTTTTAACATATTAAAGTGGCACATATTGATTTCTTGATCAACAGCCAATTCTAACTTCTTTGAAAACTAGGCTGATCAATTACATATAAGAGGATGTGAGGGGAAAGGGAAAAAAAAAACAAGGGAGAGAAATGAATTACAGTAGATGGGGTAGAGAGAGAAGATGGGAGTGGAGGGGAGGAGGGATAGTAGAGGATAGGAAAGGTAGCAGAATACAACAGTCACTAGTATGGCAATATGTAAAAATGTGGATGTGTAACCGATGTGATTCTGCAATCTGTATATGGGGTAAAAATGGGAGTTCATAACCCACTTGAATCAAATGTATAAAATATGATATGTCAAGAGCTTTGTAATGTTTTGAACAACCAATAAAATATAAAGAAAGAAAAAAAAGAAAACTAGGCTGATCAAAAAAAAAAACATAATTGGAGTAAGACTACCATAGCAATTATATTCCTTTTCATGAATGATTATCTGTGTGGTATTTTCTGTGTGGCGCAGATCTGACCAATGAGACTCAAGGGTAAGGTCAGATTTTCTTTTTTTTTTTTTTAAAGAGAGGGGTCTATGAATAAAAGTCTTAGTATCTTTACAGATTTCCCCATAGCATTTACAATATCCCATGAACATGAGATGGTTGATGACAAAGACATTTTCTTGAGAGTAAATTACAACACGAAGCTACTTCTACTCTGAAAGAACAACGGTTTGTAATATTTAAGCTATAGCTATTTAGGTTCTGTAGAGAAAAAAAATAAAACAGAACATTGCTTATAAAATGTCAACTTAACATTGGCAATTTGACTTTGTTCTCTCTTTGAAAATTCATAGCAAAATTCTAAATTTAGTGCTACCCCCTCCATTTCACACATAAGGATAGTGAGACTCCTGAAATTTAAGTAACATTGCTCAAATCATAAAGTGATTAAGTAGAAATGCAAAAAATTCAAACTTGTACTTTCTGATTCTAGAATCTTGGCTTATCATGCCATTGCTTTAGTGCCACGAATATATAGAAATGAAGTATATCTAGAAAATTGTGTGGGTTTAGTAGATATATTTGTTTCCTCATTTGAGCGCAAACATGACTGACAATTTTGACTCTTATTTTAAAAAATTTTATTTTTCTTGGGGTTTATTAAAGCCTAATGTCTCTCAGGGAGTAGCTGCCTGCACAGCCAATATGCTATTACTAAGCTTGTTAGAATGAAGAAAGAATAGCTGGTAAACGTTCCCTCCCAGGTGCATACCTGAACTTTAAGTAAACCAGGCCAACATCTGAAGAGAGGATCTGTTACAGACTCCACCATGAGACCTCTTCTACAAATTTATAACATTTTCCAATGGTATGTTTTTTCAGGGAATACATATTTAGGAGAAGACAGAACTAATTTCGAAGAATTATTTCATCATGTAACCTAATCCTTGGCATTTATGTCCTTTTAATCCTTTTACACTTAAATCAGCATAGAAAACAGTGAAAAACATCTATAATATGTTTTTCATTGACATTTTTAATAAGGTGGAATGAATGTTAGCCTAGAGCCAGCAGGGGGTGTGTTGACTAGGACAAAGGGAAAAATGCAGAACAGATTTGAAGCTTCAGTGTGAGAGATTTTATGGGTTGCTGGATTATTATTCATTTGGGGGAATGAGAGAAATGGATACAGAAGAAGGCATCAAAGCAAAAAAAGAAAACTGTTGATTTATTTTAGAATTTTACTTCTCTCTTTTACTTTATGTCTATTAAGAAATCACACAAGACTTAACATTATAAATGTTTGTAATTCAATATATTAAGTAACATTTGTTATCTTAGTTATTATTCTTATTAAAATAAATAAACCACCAGTCTCTTTTGATTAAAAACTTATTTTTTAATGATTTGAAGCTGTGCAATTTAGAAAATATATTCTTTCTCAAGATTAACAATACAGCATTTTGACTATATCTATTATATACATACATATATATGCATACATATACATGCATATGCATATATGTATATATATATTTTTTGATAGGCCATATGAATATTTTTTTCTTCATGAATAGTTTTAATTACTATTTACTAAGTACCTTCTTTCTAATTGTTTTGTTGAGGACACTACAGATGCCAAATGAATTAGAAATAATCTATTTTGAGGAAGTCATGCCATAGCACTGAAAACAGATGCCACCAAATAGCAGGGAATTTTGCTTTATTGTAAATACAGTGAACTTTCTATGTCTGTGGGTTCTACAGCTGCCGATTAAATCAAGGTTAGATTAAAAAATAACAATCCATCTTTACTGTACCGATATAGACTTGGTTTTTCTTGTCATTATTTCTAAAGAAATATGGAAAGACGATTATTTACATAGCATTTGAATTAAGTTAGGTATTGAGTCTCTGGGATTATGGGTGTGTACCACCAAGTCCAGCTTGTGTTGTCATGCTAATTAGCACAGTTGTGCTAATTTGTTTCTGTTATTTGTGTCTACTCTTCTATGGGAGTTGTGTAGCTCTGAAGTTGTCACAGAAATTCTGTGGGGGTCCAGTAAAGTATTTACCTAAGGCCCTGGATTCAATGCCTTCAGATATCATATACAAAAAAAGAACAAAACAAATACTTCATGTCCTGCAAAGCCTAAATTATTTACTGACCATCTACAGAAATTTTGTTGAACCCTGATGCAGTTTACAAATTCAACAGTAGAACAGGATACAAAAAACAAAAATCTTATACAGTATAGGAAAAGATAAGGTTCATTTATCTGTTCACATTTTTTTTAAACAAGACCCTTTGATGTATCAAATGCTGTGGGATAAACACAATAATAAAATAATCTCAGAAGTTTTGAAAATATAGACTGTATATTTGGCTTTGAAGATGTTTATTAAAATGGATTGAAACAATTCCTCCTGAACAAATTAAATATAAATCATTAAGTTATTGCTTATTTCACTTCTTTTAAAAATATCCAAAATTATAGATTTGTTCTCATTTCTCTCTAGTGAGTATTGATTATTAATAAGTCTTCATTGCCTTCCAAAATAGACTTCTTTGGGTCAGAGTCTCTGTGTGTTTTCGTTGATGCTTTCATTGTGGTATTCATTGTGACATATTTTCAACTTATAGAAAACTTGCTTAAGTAGTATAAAGAACTCCCATATACATTTTTCTTTTCTCCTTTATTAAAGGCACTTTGTTTCATCTACTTAATAATTCTCTTGCTCTCTCACTCTTTATCTCACTGCCCCCCTGAACTATGGTCATAAATATCTACAGCTTTCTCTAGTTTTCTGATCCACCCAATATCTGGTTCAGTATAAGGAAAGTCCAGGATGTGGGGAGCAGAGGAGAGCAACCATGAAGGCTCATGAAATCTAAAGGTCTACTATATTTTGTCCCTGTGGGATAACAAATTAGAATTGTACTGCATGGTAATTATTTAAATTATTTTACGTTTAAATTATTTTTATGTGTATAGTGCTGGGAAAATCAGAGATGAGGTAAATGCAATGCAATACTTAGTGTTTGAAGGGCTCATTAAAGGCTCACTGTCATTCATCATTTGGTGTCATTGCATGTGACACTTCAACACACATTACATGCAAATACTCCAAGACACTAGGAAAATACACTTGCAAGAAGACTTGACACTATATTGGATCAGGAAAATTCCCCCAAATAAATGGTTTATGTAGATGCTGAGAACTACATGAGGAAAATATTTGTATATTTAAGGGGGGCAGGGAGAAGAATGGAGAAAGGCAACCAAAATTACTAGTGGCTTCCAAATGGATGGGTGATGTAACAAGGTCAGCCTACAACAGTTGTGAAGAATTTGATATGTATATATGTATATTTATTATGTATATTTATTGTAGGTAAGGGAGAGGGTGTTTGTTTGGCTTTGTTTGTTTGTTTGTTTTTAAGGAGAGGAACTTTTAGTTATTTCATATTTTGTAGTTTTATGGCTCCAAATGTTAGTCAGGTCATTTCTCAAGCTAAACGAATTCTCTTAGAAGCATTAGCAGCTACAATGAAATAATGTGTTACTCTTTTATTCAACATATGTTTTCACATTAGGTGTTTATAACACTTTACTCAAAAAAAATAACAGTTTATGGATTTGAGATTTGGTGTTCAGGATATTAGGCACATACTAAGTTTTCACCTCACTTTAAGCTTATGACATAGAAGGCAAATTATTTAAATAATTTTTATATGTAAAATGGGATAACATCTATTATTACAATGTGTTGTGAATGTTGAAAATGAAATGTAGCTTCAAATGCTCATCAGACATGCTATTATTCAGTTTGGTCTCATTACTTGTGATATTTCAACTCCCAACTTATCTTGGTTGGAGACTCTTTATTGCTTTTCACAGAGCAGAGTTGCACAGGTGTAGCAAGATCATGATCATTGTCCAGAATAATCAATATCACCTTAGATAAAATGTTTAAAATGTGGGCAATTCATATTTTTCTACATATTTGACATTTGTCTGGAAAATTTTTTTCTTGTAGACAATGACTTATTTTCTGAATAATTAATAGCAAACATTAGAATCTAAATGATTACATGTCATTCTCAAATACAATATGCTTTCAATACAGGTATAAGGAACAGGTAGAATAAGACCTATCTTTAAGATGTAGAATGATTTTAAAAAGATAGAAAACAATTTATTTAAATTTGCTTATTTGAACAAAAGGTGTAGCTCTGAGTTTGGTCAAAATGAATAAAGATTAGGATGGCCAAAACTGTATATGCTAAAATTTGAAAATTTGGTACTAAATTTACTAGACAAATATTTCTCAAGAAAATTCCATCTCCAAAATTTATCAAGTTTATCTCCACTTCCCATGAATTATACCCTTTCTCTGACATGATGTAATTCTTAGTTGAGGAAAGAGAAATCTCACGTTTGTAACCCTGTGAAGCCTTTATCCATAGCAATACAGAGTATACACAAATTTCAGTTGGTTTTTTAGGAATATTTTTCTTGTACTCTTGAAATTCTACATAAAGTGTTTTTTTCATCTTTAATTTTACTTGTCAGAAAATGTAATTAATGAATTTTAAAATTTATATCTTGATTTTTTTTAGCTGTTTTTCAATGGACAAAAATGAGAACTAGATTCAACATCATTCTTTTTACAATTTCAGACTTATGGGATTGGATGAAATTCAATCCGATTTGGGGGAAAGGATATGTATAAATAAGCATGCATTCAATTTAATTTCAACCTACATTTTTATATAGGGAGTTTTTTTATTATTTCAGCTCACAATCTTTGAACCATTTTTCTAAAATTATACTTACATCTGTTCTGCTATTAAATGTATATATAGCAAGTCTAAACCACATAGATTAGAGACAAATATGGAGAGATGGTAACATCACTTAATAATGTGTTACAATAGAGAAGAAGTTAAAGACTTTGGTAACTTTGGTTTAATTAACAAAAGTTTTCATTTCTTAATTTGGACTGATATAGAATTGTAGGTGAGTTGGCTACTCTCATCAAGACTAGCAAGCAGGGCATGTTGTATCCTTTCCTGTCCAACTCCAGTAACATGGGACCATCATGGTACAATAAAGGTATTACATTATTTTCACTTGGGGTAGTATCTATGGATTTGTTTGATGCTCACAATGTTCTATGGAGTTCTGAGGAATTTGTTGCTCATGCACATTCTAAGCCTTTTCCTGTGGAATTTATTGTATAGAGAGGAGGAAACAATTTGGAGTTTACACAGTTATACTGGCTATATAATGAATAAGATATGCTTCTGGCCTGAGGATTTTTACCCATGTGGATGGTGAGATAGGCCTTAAAACAAGTCATACTCAATGGAGGAAAGGACATGGGAAATTAAAGCAGGAAGATATAAACTCTGGCCACCTGAAAGTAGTAAGACTAAGATAAGGTGAATCCAGACGCAGATGGATAAGCATCCATGGGTCACAGGAGCAAAGGAGGAATTCCAGAGGAAGTCAAAAGCCCTATGCTGTGACCTGTTATCCATGTGATGGGGAAGACTGGGACCTTCTGTAAAATAGAATCAGTATTGCATGTGTGGGATACATACAGACACAGTAAGAGGAGTAATTCGTGAATGTGTCAATGTCTTCTCTATCTTAGGTTGGTCAAAGGATTGGGTGAAGTATACAAAATGTTAATTTGAAGTAGGGCCATTTGTATAGTTAGTCCTTGAAACGACTATAAAGATATTACTATCAGAGCAGAGATAAAGGTTATTTAAGTGTCTTAACTTCTAAGTATTTTGCAATCACATTTTTATTTCCTCCCTTTCAAATATGCCTGTGCATAGTGTTGGCTTGGAAGAGAGCGGAGCCCTCTCTCTCTGACCAGTTTAGGGAGTGGTGTAAAAGATGAAGCAATTCAACCCTGGTTCTCCAACTTCTTAAATTCCTAACCCAACACATAAAATACTAGCATCTTATTCAATATTTTTGCAAACCATCAGGTCACTTCTTTGAAGAGATGTTAAACTCTAAAGAATAACCCTAGACTTTGCACTTTGTTTATAACTGCACAAAAGATTCTTTTGACCTGAAGTGGCTTAAGCTAAGTACTTTTGCACAAGTGCTAACTAAATTTGTTGTTTCTGAAACCCCACACTGTAGTTAACACCAAGAATTCTAAATAGGCTGTATATATAAATATTTAAGGCTTATAATGAGCGGTACCAATATACTCACAGAAAGATCTCCTTCCATATCTACTCCAGAGCATAATGGATTATGCCTGTGTATGTGATCTGAAGTTTGTTCTAGATTCTAGCACTTTTATGAAGAGGGTGTGCTGTTCCACAAAAATAACAACAAATAAATCAAATAAATGAACTATAGCAGCAAAATATTTGGAAACATAACAGACTCATTATGCTCAGAATGTAAGATATCAGGAAACACAGGATTTAGGTTTGAGGTGGCTTTTTCTTCTGGGTCTCTCCCAGCCTGGAGGAACAGTTAGTGAACATGGGGGAAGGAGAAAACAAGGAGCATTCTTGTGTCTCTGACCTTACTACTAGTACCACTTTGTTCTGACTTCTTTCCCTTTTGGGCATTTAAGGTTGGAAAGAGGAGAACCCCACATGTTTTCCCATCTCTTCCAAACCATCCCAGCACAAGAGCTTGCCTTCCATTAGTGCATGATGAAACAGTCTTTCCTTGTTATGCTGGAAAGCTAACAAATGTAAGACCTGAAATAAGATGGATTAATTATAACCTACAACTTCAAATATCTTTAAGAGACTATGCTACAACAAAATATTACATTTTTCCTATAAATATATATGACTATTATTATTATAATAAACAAACTCAGTGAAAATAACACTGTCCTTTGGGAAGGTAATTATGACATGTGTTTCAAGAATTGTCAAAATGTTCCCACTTTTTTTTTGCAGTGCTGGAGATGCAATCTGGGGCCTCAAATTAGCTAGGCAAGGGAACACTGAGATACATCCCCAACTCTAAAACATTGATTCATTTTTGCTCTGTAATTATATTTTTGTGAAATAGTCATAGGGGAAGTTCTTCTAAACATACAAATTAACATAACATTTTTTTTTCTAAATATAGAATCTTATAAGTGCATAAGGATGTTCATTTTATCTTTGTTTTTAAGAGTGAAATGTTATAAATAGCTTGCCCCCTTACTATCATGTGCTGGCAGATACATTTTGTGTATTCATGTTGCAAAAATCTTACACAACCATCACCAATGCTAATTATGGAGAAAAAGTATCCTTAAAATTTTCATGACATGCCAAGGCCAATTAGCATATGATGTGGTTTCAAAGATTAATACAAATATGTACATTCTATGCATATGTAGACAGATAAAATTAGATAAACAATCATATGCTAAAATGAAAGCATCTTAGGCTTTTCATTTTTTTAAAATTTTATATTCACCTTTGAAAAGTTAATTTTAAAATGAAGTAAAATGGATCTCAGAGCATAAGAAAGCCATTGATGATGACTAAATTAAAATGTTGGCATTCCAATTATCTGTGGTTAATGATATAAAGTCTATCCTCAAATTAAATAGCTTCCTGTGAGAACTGACAGGTAGAAGCAAGATTTTATTGTATGTGTGTCCAGTGACAAATCTCACAATAATAATGTGTGACCAAGAAAGGCAGAATGTGACAGAGGAAAACTGAGAGCACCAATATAATTGGGTTCCTGCTGTATGCTGGGCACACGTGTGGCCTTGTGCTTGGTCTCCTGCATGTACTCTCTGGGTTAACTACTCTGGTGCTCAGTGATGAAGCACTTTGCAGAGTGATCATGAATCTGCCACATATCCCTTCCTCATTTTCCTCCTTCTGTGAAATATAGGAATGAGCTCAAAGATTTAAGAGATTATTTCAGCTCTTAACTCTATTTGATACTAGTATGTCCCTGGACATAATTCTGAAAGGTTTTAGTGGGATCCATGATAAAGCATATGTTTGACAGAAAAAGAATGTGAGCTAACTGGAGGTCTTGGGCTTGCCCTAATGCTAGGGAAGAGTGACCGTCTGCATGAGTGTGTGCAGAGGAGTGCTATATGTAGACAAGGCCAGATGAGACAGAGGGAGATGGACAAACCCTGGGGTGGCAGGATGTGACCTAAAGTCTCAGCAACTCCACTGAGTGATCTCAAGCAATTTACTGGTTTAAGCATTGAGTTCTAACACCCCACCTGAAAGAGTGTTTAATAATAGATATGTCATCTTTTCTTACTAGATTCCTAAATAAAGCAACATACCTGTGTTAAGGTCTGTAAATAAGTCAAAAATAACACCTGGTATTTTGCCAGAAAAATGTTAGAGTTCGTAAACAAGTCTGGATGGTGCCTGGCAAAATGTCAGAGGGAGTGGTTTGAGAAGTAACAAAAGCGAGCCATTAAGTGTGGAGATTCCTTATTGGTTGATTGATGTATCTAGTTTATGCTAATTAAGATAAGCTATGCAAAATGTATAAATAGCTCTGTTGCCCTACAATAAATGGCTCCTATTCCTGCTGTATCAACGTACACAAGTTATTCGTCACCCCCCGGTTATTTTGCTGCAGCCGGACCCCGGCATACCTGTAAAATACTTTAAAATGTGACAACAGTTAACAGAGTGCTAAGTACACAATAGTTGCTTAACAAAAATTAGTTATAAATGCAAGAAATTTTTACATTAAAACCAAATTTTGTTATAGTGGGACCACTACTTGTCATTCACAGTTGAAATCTTCCAAAAATATGATCATTTCAGGAAGAAAAATTTCACGATGGGTATTGGAGTCTGGAAAACATCACTAAACTTTGACCTAGCAATCCTGTTTTCTGGGATCAAGACTATGAAAAATACACTAGGAAAATAAGCATAACAGAATTGTATTTACAATAAAGAAAATTTAAAATCTAGATAAATGCTCACCATGGCAAATTAAATATACTACAGTGTAATAGCCTAGTAATTTAAAAAAAATCATAGTAATTAAAATATTTGCAAAGGCATTAGAAATAAAGGAAAGGGGAAGGAAAAGATAGGATAATATAAAGAGCCAATAACATATAAATTAATAGATCAACAAAAGAAGACTAGTAGAATAGAGGAAGGAGAATGGGTGAGGGGAGGATGAGAGACAAGCGAGAAAAAGGGAAGAGAAAAACATGATTATTAACTGAAATCAATTTCCATGCATGTATGAGATTATTGGGATGAACTCAACTATTCAGTATAAATATACAGCTTTAATAAAAACATCTTAATGTGATTGTATTAAAAAGTAAAGCCTTTGGGAAGTGATAAATGGAATGAGGGCTTTTTAAAAGAGACCTCAGAAGCCTCCCTTGCCTTCCACCAGGTGAAGACATAGTGAGAAGATAACACTACAGGATCCACTAAGGGGGCCCTCACCAGAAACTGAATATGTGCCTTGATTTTGGACTTCCCATCCTCCTTATCTGAGAGGAATAAATTTCAGTTGTTTATAAGTGAAAAAGGAGGAGGAGGAGAAGAAATACTTCTTTGTATTTTATGAAGAAAGTCAGGATGCAAAAGCTAATATGAAAAAAATATGTGCACAACTGTTGGAAATTATAAATATGGAATATGGAAGCATTTGTTTTTAAGTTATGGGATTTTTCTAGATTACTGATTTTTTCCCACATTATCTGTCATCATTAAGACATCATATAATCAGAAAAATAATTTGGCAATGAATGTGAAATGACCAATTATTAACCAGTTACCAGAATGGGGGAGAGGCAGTAGATAATCAAAGTGGTGTAACAGAAAATAATAGTTCATATTATTTGTGTGTTCTAAAAGCATCACATGTCACTACTATATTTAAGACATTTTGAGCACAGATTGACTGATTAGCTTTTATTTTTTTATTTGGATTATGTTTCTTAAGAAAGATAGACAGCAAGAGATTAAAATTCAAAAGACAAGCTGGAGTACATTAAGATCTAAGACATATAATGTCAGTTTCAAGCAGTGTTTTTCTGAAAATGTGAAGAAACTGGAAAAGAGAGTGTTACAAAAAATAACATTGCTTGTTTAAAAAAATCTAAAACTACCACAGTGTGAGTTAAGAAATAAGAAAAGGAATGAGATATAATTTCTGCATAAAAAAAATAAGACTAAAATACCCTCCACCTCCACCTGCGAGTGTCATTTCTGCTGGTTCTTTTAATCAATCTTTGATAATATGGTCACCGTGTTGTAATCTAAGGTGAGATATCCTTGTCATTTTTTGGAGTAGAAGGAGGTTTCTGTTCATATTAATCAGCTTTTCATTGCTGTGATGAAACTATCTGAGACAAATTAACTTAAAGGAGACAGATGAATTAAAGGAGGAAAGATTTGTTTTGGTTCATGGTCTCAGAAGTTTCAGTCCATGGTAGGCCAGCTCCATTGTTTTGTGCCTGAGGTGAGGCAGGACTTCATGGTTGAAGGTCATGCAGACAAAAGCTGCTCAGCTCCTGGCAGCCAGGAAGCAGAGGGTGGCGGTGCAGGTCAGGGACAAGGAACAGAAATATGCTTTCTGGGTGTGCCCCAGTGATCTCCTTTCTCTAACTCTGCCCCACTTCCTAAAGTTTCTATCACTTCCTAATACTGCCATCAAATTAATAATCCATCAGTGAATTAGTTCAAGGATGAGGTTCAAAAGCCCCACCTCTGAGCACTGTTGCCTTGGTGACCTTCAATGCACCAGACTTTAAGGGATATTCTAGGCCCAAGGCACAATACCCTTATTTTAAAAGTTGACATTCTAAACTTCTCTGGAATATGTGTTAAATTAAAGTGACTTCCTAAGAACAACATGGTGCCCCAGACTTGGAACACTTTAATTCAGACAACCATTCTCTGCAGAGTGCAAAATCTGAATCTTCAGAGGAACTCAAGCTGGTTTAATGGCTTTGAGTTTACAGATTATATCCATCATTTTAGCTCCATTATGGGTAAGAATGGAAAGAATAAGATGTAATGCTTTGAGATCAATATGACTTTATAGAAATGGCCAGCTCTGATAAAGGCTACTGTATAATTTGGAAAAACTTGCATGACTTTCTTGTATCTGACATCCTCATGAGTTAAGTGATGTGATTGGATTACATGAGTTAACACATGCAACCCTGTTGGGCAGAGTGAGTACTCAATACATAAGTGCTCTTCTTTAAAGGATACTTTAAAATAGTTTAGTACATTTAATAAGCAAAATTAAATGAAACAAAGTATTTTTAAACTGAAGTATCTTTTAAAGTTAAATATATTCACAACAGAGTAATGACTTAGAAAGCTGAGGGAAGAAACTAAAAACTTCTAGACTTTTCACACTATTTTATCTTCTCTCTAGGTAAAATGAAGGAAGTGTGGATGTTTGTCTTCCCAGTTTAAAACTAATTTCTCTGCTTCTTTGTTGGTTCACTTTGATTTTTAGAAACTCTGAGGACTCTTTTTTTTCTTTTCCCTTTAAATTAAATCCTCTTCCTCAGATTATAAATTAAATCAATAATTTAGAATCTTAAACATATATTTCCTACACACTGACACACATAAAACTATCCTAGACTTTGTCTTGTCCTTAAAAGCAGAAAAGAAAAAAATTCCCTAGGTTTATTGTATGGATTTTCTTTACTTCCTATTCACAAGTAAACTCATGGCAAGTTATCAAAATAGCTGTAAATATGGCCATGATTTCTCTGGGATGGTAAAACCACTGAACACCACTAACTCTCAGGATGCTTGGTTCTGATTAACCTCATAAGTAATTGATACTTCACCAATTCATTCATTCTTTCATTCATTCTTTCTTCTTTCTTTCTTTCTCTCTCTCTTTTTTTTTTTTTTTTGAGCTCTCTTTGTTCTTGCCTTCTATGGAGTATTTATTTTCTTCTGCTTTGCTGATAGCTTCTTTATAGAGTACATTTTTTTCTGCTATTGAGTCAGTACAGTTTGGAGTTTCCCAGGGCTCAATTTTAGCTGTTTTATTTTTCACTGAATAGTCATTCCCTGGGCGAATTCTTATACTCCCAAGGTTTCAATGATGAAAATTACATCTTATTGCAAGACAGCCCCTCCCAGCTCCCGACCCACATGCTCAGCCTTTGCAATATCTTCACCTGAATGCCATAGGAAGAACACAGACAGCCTGTTCCCGATACCTTCATTCAGTGTTGGCTCCTTCAGGAAACAGCAATACCTTCCACTGAGCTTTTAAATCCAGAATCTGCTTCCACCCACATCCCATAGGTCCTGATCCCTGTACATTTCAAATCCCTTGCTCTGACCCACCCTGATAATTTACAAGTTCTATTTTATATAGTCTCCTAAGTAGATGACTTGATCCCTTGCCGGGGACTTTTGTTACACTGCAGCCATAGTGATCTATTAAAGACACAATTCTGAACTTTTAATTACCCTAGTAAAGACTTTTAAATGATTTTCCTTCACTGTCATGAAAAATTCAAATCTCCAACATGGCTTTGCAGACCACAAATGAGCTGACCCTCCTTCTATCTCTAGTATATTTGTTGTTCCACCCCAACTTCTCTTTTGCATCATGATTTGGATGTTTGCATCATCCTTTATATGGCTTTCTTATACAGTCTTCTCTTGTGAATAGAAGGACTTTTCTTTTTATTTTAGTTTGTCTGTTGTCAACTTATGTTTCAATGTTCCACTTAGGTAAGCTAGTCCTATCTCCCCTAATCAGTGCACTTCTATTGTGTGTGTGTGTGTGTGTGTGTGTTTTCAGCACTTATGCTTGCAATTATTTATTTTTTTAAAGAAATATGCATTTTCTCTCTTGACTGAGGTGCCACTGAATAAGAATCTTATTTATCCTTTTGTCAGTATATCTTCAATCTCTGGGACAGTGCTTGCCACAAAGTTGGCTCTCAAGAAACGGTTATTGACTTATTGAGGAACACACTGGTTTACTCATTTTTAAAATCAATGGAAAATAAATAAAAAATAGAGACAAGGAGAACAAAATGAAACAATTGAACCATCAGTCTATTTTTTGTGTTTTTTTTTTTTTTTCATAGTGGAAACCACGAGGGATCAGAAGAAAATTTTCTTGCTCTTCTCCCAGGACTTTTCCTCCTTCTCAGAGAACTGGTGAGGGAAGGTTAGGAAAAATCCTGCTAGGCTGGATTAAGGCTGAAGGAAAATGAAGCCTGGTGCAGGTCACTCACCAGGCCTCTGGCCAGGTCTTAAACCAGGCAGTAAGAAGGATCCCTAAGACTTTCCTTTTTGATCTGGCATGTTGTTAGGATGCTGATTATGATTTGAACTTGAGGGAAGGACAGGAAATAAGAGCTCACATTTGCAAAGGATTTCCTCTAGTTAAATAACCCCCCTAGGTAAGAAGCAATTAGGTAATAATAGAAACGCTTGTCACTAGCATTAATTAACAACTGGGTACTAGGGCACTATTCTAAGTCATTGTATGCATAATCTCTTTTATGCTTCACAGAAATTTTATTGAATAGATATTTTCATATTTCTTTATGGACACTAAGTTCTGAGGAATTAATTGGCTTTCCCGGGAACTTGAAGTTTAAAGGTACTAAGATCTCCATTCTAATCCAGGAATTCTGCATGCTGAACTGGGCTCTGGGCCACTCTGGGCAGTGCTTTATAGACTCAAAATAGTCTTCCTACTTGGGTTTTATATGAAGTTAGCAGGATGAATCCTGATGAAAATATTTTCCTTTAAATTTCCCCCATTTCCATAACCTGATCCTTTCATTGTTTTCTCTTCTGCAAATAGGAAAATCCTCAAGCATTTGTTTTTTAATGTTGCAAACATGTAAAAAACAAGTATGTCCATTCAACTTTATAAAAAATGAGTGTACTACATTATTTTCAAATGCAATTACCTATGGTTTTGACACAATCATATTTCTTTTCTAAATTTTTCAAAGATGCACATATTTCAGAAGGTTGTAATTTATTCTTGGATTTGCACTGGGAGAAATCAGGCTTCATTGTCAGTAAAATCTAAGGCACATGGATGCTCCTAACTGGGGGATAAGAATTACTTGGTAGGTAACATCAGAACGGGCTAAATGGATTTTTGATTAAATTTTCAAAATGCTTGCTCATGTGGATAAAGTAGAGAGATTTTTAGCCTCAGAGGTAAATCTTTTTACACATCAAAGTGTTAAAAACTAAAGGCCTATTAATGCACTTTCTTCTGTTATGGTATGATGTAATTTAGGGTGTCAGAAGAAACCCATGGTCTGAAATATCTCCACATTAGTCTGCACAAGGTGTTCAAAATTCCAATAATTTCAACAAAATCCTTCTTTCCAGTTTAGGTAATATCCCTAGATAAAATGTTTGAAGAAATAAGTTTGTGTCAAAAGTAGTCATTAACACATTGATACACATTGGTTCTCAGATATTGTCTGGCAAGAGTTGAGAATGGTTTTAAGAGGCAAGATGAGCAGGTACAGTGCTTTAATCATATGTGATGGGAAGTTTAGATGAGGCAAAGTCCAGAACTGGGCTAAGGAATACCTTGAGAATGGGGAAGAGAAAGAAAAGGAGTTTGGGCAACCTTTAAAATAAGCTTTTGTGGTTTCTCGAGTTTGTCTAGCAGTGATAGCGTCCTGGAAAAGCATCCTGTTGCATTATGGTATCTTCTAAGGGGCTTTGGAAAAATCCTGAAGCCGATGATGTTTCTATCTGCAACCCAGACATGATATTGCTTTAGAAACAAAGGCAGATGTGCACAGCTATCAGAGATGGACAAGATTGTTGGGCTCATGAACCCACAGTATCCTGAATTTGATTGTCCCTAAGCAACACGTCATTGGAGCATCCATGTTCTCTAAGAACTCAGACTTGAGTCCATCTGAGGTGGGTCCTAGCAATCTGTATTATTATTGGCAAATCTCTCATATCATTTTCATAATCAGTCACATTCATAGAACCCTGATCATTCAACAGATCAGAACAGTTGAAAGAAAAGAAGGCACTTGCCCCAAATAACACGGTTATGAGATTCTTGCTGAGTTAAAAAATCTCAAACTCTCAATTCCAAATGCATGTTCTGTCAGCTGCAGGAAGCCCTCCCCAGCTGTGCTTTGATTTATCTTGATATAAAACTGGCCGAATGCCTTTTTCCTCTTTCCTTCGCTGTGATTTTTACCATCAGCGACAACTCCAGATAAATCAGATGAGAAGGGTGGGGAGTAAAGACGTGATTGCCCTGGTGTTAACCTTTTAATTAAATCAATTGCTTGTGCCTCTAATAAAGGGAGTGTTTAAATGGAAAACAGAAGAGACTTAGAAGATGACATACTCAATGCCCTCATTTATGGGCAATGCAGAAGGCAGCAATGCCTGGAAGCCTGCATTCTTCCGTTTGAATGGAGGAGGACTCTAGAGATTAGAATTCTGCAGAGCCCTGAGTTGTTAGAAACAATACTTCAGGGCCACAGATGCTCTGCAGTGGCTCCACTCAGCCGGAGGAGGAGAAGGAGGAGGAGGAGGGGTGAGGCCATCCCCAGAGATCACCTATTAGCAGGTTGGAGAACGCCCAGGAAAGCAGGCTGCCTTGTTATTAATGGCAAATGAACTGTGGATGATGCTGTCAGTCAGCGTCTCTCCATTGGCCCAAGTTCTCCATTCCACATCGTTCGCATATGGTGTTGTTTTTGGAGTTACACTCAGGCTGGGTTTGAAGTCTGCTTCCCAGGTTCTCAAAAATGGCTGGTAGCCAAAGTGCTTTTGTATTGAGAACTAATTGGGGGTGAGGAGAGGTGATGCGGTCAGCTCTGGAGATAGGGCAAAGGGAAATGTCTAGAGAATCTATTTTTAGTTACCTTGGCGCCTCAATTGGCCACTCGGAGAGGGAGTTGCTCAGAGCCGTCAATAAGTGGATCCCTAATGTACCACACCTGAACCCTAATGAGTGCTTGCCATTACACACTGTCACAGCAATGGCGTATTTCTCACCACTATCTATTCAGGTCTCTTTGCATATTCTTTTTTGTGTGTGTCAAAATGCAACATGACACAGTTTTCCCTAAGACAGGCTTGAGCTTGAATACCAGTTTCCTCATGTTAAAGGTATGACATATGGATTTAGTGGGCTTTCCCTGGGTTTTTTCGTTCTATTATCAATTGAGGAGAATAATTTTTCTCTTCATTTTTTTATAAGTAAGAATTCATTTAAATTAATGTCACTATCTAGCAGATGAAATTGTCAGATTATATGTTCCTTGAGGACATAATCCCACCCTCCGGTTAGTCCTTGTTGTAACACCAGAACTCTCCAGGGAACTTGTTTTGGAAAAGAATTGATATATGTATTTGAGTGAATGGATGGATTTACGATTAAAAATGGCACAGGGCAAATTTAAATTCCTCACAAATACACCTATTCTCAATTCCTTAATGCAACCTTCTGATAGTCCACACTGATTACCTTGTACTCAGAATTTTGTGCACACTTTATGACTGGTAGCCATCTATTCAACTAATATTTTTACTTATTTTATTTGCAAGTTTTTTGACCACAATCTGTATACCCAATCCTGTATGATTTCTGAGAGACCTCACATGTTTAAAACATGCCCTCCAAAGGTAAAAGTGTATACAATGACATTTTGGCCAATGAGGAATCAAATATATAAATGACATTGTGTCCCACAAGATCATATCCTCTAGAGATGTCATAGCTTCCTTACTTTCTCTAAGTACACTCCTTAAAGTTTACACGATGCTGAAATCACCTAACAGTGCACTTCTCAAAATGGATTTTTCTTCTTAAGTGATGAGTGACTACCCTAATTTCAATGTGATATGTTTGGATAGGGGAAGGAATCGACAACAAGGAAACATTAGAATAGAGCCACTTAAGACACATGGGTGACACAGAATGTTTTCTAGAACATTCAATACTACCAAAATATGCTACATCCAATGCTTCCAGGTATGTTTCTACATGTGTGTATGAGTATATGCCTATGTATGTGTATATGTCTTAAATATTGATGTTTTTATAAATAAATATTATTTACATTTTCATAGAACTCAGTAAAATCTGGGACAGAGAGATATTATATGGTTTCAGCTGATGATTTCTTCAGCTGTCGCCTTTATTTTTAAGGTATTCTTATACTATCAAAAGAATGATTCTGAAGCTAAAGAGTTCTTTACTATATTATATATAATATAGTAAAGAATATATTTATAGAGAGAATTTAGTAAAGAACTCTCTGTATACACACACACACACACACACCACATATATATACATATATATATAGGATTTAGTAAATCTTGCAGAAGTTAGGCAACATTTCTTGCTGGTAGACTATTTCTTTAATTAATAAAGAAAAGGACAAATTTCACACTACTGTAAGGCTATCCTCCCAGCAGGATATTTGTATCCCAGGAAGCTAACCCACCAAATGAGGCTACATAGACATTACACATGGAGTTGCTCTTTTGAATTGTGCTGGGAAAATGGACATAGCTTGGAAGACACATTATTCGACTTAATTGCATCCCATCCTACCTCCCCTAGCAACTGCACACAGTGCAGATTCAAATAATTTTTGATTAACCTGTATTTGATTTTTAAGTGTAACTGGGTATTATGAGCTCTCAGCTCAAGCTGAATCCATACCAAACTCCCTCAGCAGATTTCTTAACAAAAACGCAAGGCCCTTGCAATGTTTCTATGCTTCACCATATACCCTGTAGTTGTAATTCAACCTTTGAGATGTTCTCTTCCTGACAGCTGATGTCCAAGTTTCTTGGAATGTAGTCTATCTGTCATGAGCAATAGAAATAGCCAAGAGCTGAGGCTGGAATACTGTTTTTCTACATTTAGAATTTAAGACAGATGAGATTGTGAAATACTGTGGAAAAACCTAGTATAACTTTTAACTAACTCCCCTCCCTCTAATGATAGGGATGAAAGACAGTGCTCTGAACCTCATACAAAGAAGGTGCTAAGTAAATGTGAAACGTAAGAAAGTTCTTGTGCATATATTTTAGACAAACATTTTAGTGGGCAAAGTATATGATTTCTAAAATCCAAGTCATATATAATTTATTACCCTGGAGGCTTGGGAGTGATTTGTTCAGCTCTTTAGATACAAAAATAAGGAAACTTATAGTGACCATATGCATGAAACACACACACAGGGAATAGAGGTTGACATCTATTTTGGGCAAGAAATTTGACAAAATATTGGCTAGAGAAATTCCTGCCACATCATTGACTGTCTTGAGCACAAGGTGAAAGGATTTATTGACTTCTTACTGTGATTCTAGCATGCTGTTAGGCACACCTTATGCATACATCATACCCCTAAATATCCCTACAAGATTCACTGATGTGTCTCCCTTCTTTTGCCAGGAAAGATGAAGCTTAGAGAATATAAAAAGCATTACTTCATTTACCAAGTTAAGAAATGGCAGAACTTGGATTTGAATTCAGATCTGAGTCAATGTGTGTATTTTTAACAAAACATCCATTTAAGCCATGTAAGTCCTTAAGCAAAGGTTCATCTGTTGCTAGGCAAAGCTCAGATATTAAAAATACTTGTTTTTATCATTTTTAATTTTGCTTAACTTTGCTTTTGCCATTTGAGTTTTTTTTTTCCCCCTGTGTTTTTCTGCTCCCTAAAGACCGTATTGCTGGCTACTGCTGTTGATAAGTACATTTACCAGTAACTAATGCTGTCCAAAGAGCACTCCAGCCCAAAGAGGTTAGGATTTTAATACAGTTTGAAAATTGCTTTCAAGATATAAAATTCCTCCTCAACATACAATGAGCTACCTATAAATCCATTGTAAGGTGAAAGCATCCTAAGTTGAAAAACACCTTTAATACACTGGATGTGCTACTTGTTACAGTTAGCTTAACTGATGTTTAATGTGCCTACATTTAGGCAAATCATCTAACACAAAGCCTATTTTATCATAAAATGATGACTACATCATGTTATTTTTTGGTTATATGTATCCAAAAAAAGAAAAGAAAAGAAAAGAAAAAAAAAAAAAACCTCTGGCAACACACACTGCACAGTGGCACAGTGCCAGTTGTGTCTTTCCTGGTCACATGCCTGATTTGGAACGGCAGGAAGCTGTGACCATCCAGCATAATGATAGAGAGGATCATATTTCGGATCACTGACAGCTGGGGGGTGGGGGTGGAGGGGAGTTACAATTCAAAATTTGAAGTATATATTCTGTGTGAACCTTCTATGTAAACTCATAAAATCACATCCATATAATATATAATATTATTATATAATAATGTTCTGTGATGTATAATATAGCCATACATAATATGTATGATCAGAAGTGGAAATATCTAAGTTGGGAATTACTTTTGTTGTCAAAGGCTCAATGGTACATAACAGAATGAGTCTGAATTTTGAAGAGGGGCAAGGAGGAATTATTTTCATGGCAGGGGTCCTCAAAACACATTCAGCTAGACACCTTCCAGAGACTGAGACAATGAAAGACTATTTCAAGAGGTTCATCTGAGGCTGGGGTTGTGGCTCAGAGGCAGAGGGCTTTCCTTGCACATGTGAGGCACTAGGTTCGATCTTCAGCACCACATGAAAATAAAGAAACAAAATAAAGATATATTTTTTAAAGGCTCATCTGTTTGTTCACTACATGGCTATTAGTATAGCTCTGTGCCAACAGTAACAAAGGCTGTGCATTGTTTTATAAACTTAGTCTGAAAATGCACATGCTAAATACTACTTCTATGATGATGATGATGATGATGATGATGTCTACTATGTCTACTGATTCAATGGAGACACTATAACTTTTTTATAAATAAACTATAAGTGTTTTTAGTTGGAGAAAATGACATCACATGAAGATAGACTACCACATTCAACAGAAAGGAAATATGAGAGAGCATGGGACATACAGGTAATATCTAAGCCCCTTGACATGGGAGACTGGGGGTTTAAACAACAGTTATTGCCCACATTTCTGAAGGCTGCTAAGTCCGACATCAACCAACATGGTGGATGATATGGACATGATTGCAGGGGAGGATCTACTTCCTGGTTTGTAGATGGCCACTAAACCCAACATGAGGGCTAACCATAAAGACCTAATTACCTCCTAAAGACCCATCTCTAAATACTATCTTAAGGTTTCAAGATATGAATTTGAGGGAAACAAATATTCAGCTCATTTCAGATAATTACAAAGCATATTGTACAGTTATAGATAAAGGATTTTGAGCAAATAATCAAAGGTAAGAAGGAGCTGTCAAAGGGGCTGTTAGTGTTTGTTTAAGGAAACAGAAATATACAAAGCCTGGAGAATAGGATAACACCAAAGGATATCAAGAAATTATGAAAAAATGCAATGTTTCTATTTAAAGCCATGAGTAATAAAGTTTTTTGTGAGTAATCCTCTGGGAAGAATTTAAGTTCTGTCTTTGAGAGCACCTCAAACATTCTAAGTGCTAGGCAACTAATTGCTAACTGAATATAGGAATGTATTTTTTTCTTTCCAAAGTAAGGATAATGCAGAGCACTTATAACTGTCAATCTCTCCTCCTACCCTTCGATCTCCATGCACTGGTAGAAAACACAACCGAAGAGATGAGATTATTGATCACACATGCTTTCAAAAACAGGAATTTGAGAATGTTTTGCAGTGAGAGGCAGTGTCCACCAGGTGGCAACAGCGGTGAATCTGGTCCAACTGGGCTGTCTCCCTATTTATTCTATTGCATCTTAAGTGAAAAATGATTTTAAAAAGCATAATTTCTTACCTGGGAAATTATGATGTTCTCCTTTCACACTTGAATCATTTATACTTAGGAGAAGACTTTTGAAAGAGAAGGAAGAGTTGTTGTTGTTTTTTTTTTTTTTTCCCAAGCGTAAAGGAGACAATTTCAGTTAGAGATGATTTTTAATTGAGACTTGAAACAGATACTTTGAAAAGACTTCTGTACCACATGATAAAGAAAATTGGGAAAGGAAAATGTGAATTTCCAATGAAAGTCTAGAACATGATTTTTACAGAAAGACATTTGGTATGCACACATAACTTACTGAACCTTCCACAAGCTCTGAAAATTCTTAAAGGAAAAATAATGATATTCAGATATGGTTATTTATATGCAGAGCTTGTAGTGGAATGGAAGTAAAAAAGATGTGGATTCCAGTCCTACAGATGCTAGAAACTGGCTTTTTTTTTTTTCACCTGCTAAAGATTTTTTTCCTTTTATGTACTTTATTTTTCTCATCTTTTATAAAGTGAGACTATTGGATAGCCACTAAAAATAATTATTCTCATTGGATAATCATTAATATAGAGTTAGATTCTGTACTAAATAATTCATGGAAATATCTCACTTAATTTTCACAACAGCCTCACGAAGCAGGCCGTCATAAAATCCCACACTGGCTTGAGGAACTGTCACCCAAAGCTAAAGTGACATTTTCCAAGGCAAAGGAAAGGTAGATGTAGGAATCAAGGCCTGAATCCAGTTCTGACCAACTAAAAAAATCTTTGCTTCTATCCACAATGTTTAAGGCATTTATTTATGATGTCTAAACATCCATCTATTTGCAGTAAGAAAGATAACAGGATATTTTTAGGAGTATTTGGAAAGTGGTAGTATAGCAATTGTAGAAGCTAAAAACAGCTGGAAATAAATTGTTTGCCTTAAATAATTATATGATTTTCTGATTGGTGCTGCAACAAGTCAACACAAACTTTATATTTTAGAACAATACAAATCTATTACTTTGCATTTCTGTATTTGGAAGTCTGAAATGGTCTCTGTGGGTTAAAACCTAGGTAGCAACAGGGCTGTACCCCTTCTGAACATTTCTAAAGGGATTCATTTCCTTGCTGCTTCTATCTTCAAGAGCCCTCCTGCTTTCCTTTGTGGTCTTCCCTTTCATCTTCAAAGTGAGCAGCATAGAATCTTCAAAGCTCTCTCTGACTCTGACAAGGACCCTCAGGCCTCCCTCTTCCACTTGGAAGGGCCCTTCTCATTGTGTGGGACCCATCTAGATAATCCAGGATAAACTCAGAATGTTTAACATCTACAAACTCCCTTTTGCTGCGTGAGGTATCTTATTCATAGGTGTTGAAAATTAGGACATGGATGTATTTGGTTACTCATTTTGCCATGAAGGCTGGTATATATTGCTTTGCTTTACACACATTTTACACTCTGGATTGAATTGTTTTTCTTTCCAACAGCTCTGAGAGGTAGTTGACTATGGGATTTTATGAATAGTTAAAATTCACCAGCAAATGGTTCAAGATCATCAACTAGTAACGGAGTTCTTTATCTTCTCCAGAGCCCCCATACAATAGGATCTCTGCAATAAGAATCATGGGGCCTCTTTTACCAGTGCATTCAGTGTGCTGGTATCTTTATGGTTAGTGTTGCTATTTTCAATTTCCCTTAGGGTTTCAGGCCCTCTGATCACCAGCTAAAACTACATTATTCTGCTGGCAAAAGAGAACACCGTTGTCAATCTCCAAAAGGTTGATACTGTCATGCTGTTCTCTAAAGAGACACAAAATTCTATGCAAGATGATATAGTTATGAGCTAAAGATAAATTTGCTTGACATGTTTTGTTTAGATAAACAACATTGTCTGTGATAAGTGACAGTTCTATTTCTTCTGTTTCAATACATGTCACTTATTGACCTTTATCACATATTGTTTTGTATGATGTTGAATAGAAATTGTGTGAGAGGATATTTTAGCCTTTTTACTTATCTTAAGAGGAAAGCATTCAGTCTTTTACCACAAAAAATGTTTGGGTTTGTTATCAAGACCATTTATCAGGTTGTGACAGTTTATTGATATCTTTTGTTTGCTAAGGAATATTTTGGAGTTTTTTTTTTTTTTTGGTTTGGTTTTGCTTCTGTTTTTGTTTTTAATCACAAATGTATATTATATATTGTCAAATACATTGTATGCAGTAATTCATGAAATCATATGAGGGTTTTATTTTCCTATTGTAACATAATGTATTTAACTGAGTTTCTGTGAATACTAAACCAGCTTTGTAATTCTTGAATAAAACCCCACCTAATCACAATGTATCACGTATATTGTGCATTTAGTTTGCTAATACTTTTGTGTCTAAGTATATGAGAGACATTTTTTAGTTTTCTTTCATTATGTTTTCTTGACTGGTTTTGATATTAGAGTATTCCTGAACCTTGTAATGATGTGTAAAGTGAAACTTCCTCTTCTATTTCCTTGGAATAATTGTGAATATATTACTATATATAACCATATACTTTATTATTTGATAGAATTTTCCAGTGAAGGTGTCTTCACTATGTGAAGGATTATAAATAGATATTTAATGTCTTTAATAAATAAAAAATAAATAAATAAATAAAATATTTATTTTAAAATAAATAAATCTTTAATAAATAAATAAAAGATTATTTGGAACATTTCTTCTTCAATATGTCATGGTGGTTTGTCTTTCAAAAATTGTAATATTTCATCTAAATTGTTCAATTTAGGGACATGGAAGACTCATTTTAATGTCATTTAATGTTCCCAATTTTACTTCTGATATTGTAATTTGTATTTCTCTCATTTTTTGTTTGTTTAATTTTTTAATTTTTAATTTTTTAATTTTTTAAAAGTATTTAATGTTTTTATTCTTTATTGCTTCTTAATGTCTGCTTTGCTTTAGGTTCATTTTGTTCTTCTTTTTCTAATTTCCTATAACGGGAATTTATATTTTTATTCATCTCAACATAATAAAATAATGCTGTAATTTTTCCCTCTATGAAATTTAGTTGCATCTCAGAAATTTTAGTATATTTTTTTAAAATTTTTATTCAGGTTAAAATATTTTCTAGGCTCCATTAAGACTTACTTTTCATCTAATAGATTATTTACATATGTTAATATACTTCCAAATATTTTGAGAGTTTTCACTTTCTGTTTTTAATTTCTATCTTAATATTATTATTATCAGGCAAAACAATTTAAATATGATTTCAAGTCATTTAAACTTACTAAGAATATTTTTATAATCAAGATTAAGGTTTATCTTTGCAAAGATTCCACATACACTTGAAAATAATTTGTGTTTTGATATTGTTATATGGAACGTTCTGGAGGAATGTCAATTAAATTGCATTTGATACTGTTTTTCCATCCTTATGTAGATTTTTTGATATTCTGTCTTTTTGCTTTATTTGTTGGTGAAAGGGTATTGCTTTCTCCAACAAAAATGTGGATTTTTTTGTTTAATTTTTAGTTTTATAAGTTTTTCTTCATGTGTTTCAAGGTTCTCTTAAGTATATGAACATTTAGAAATCTTGGTAAATTGACATTTTTATTATTTTATACTTATTAATTTTTCCAAGCTCTTCTCCATGCTCTGAATTATACTTTGTTTATATGAAAAGTAGCTACTCCATGTGGAGATCTGTTAATGACTGAGATTTTGTCCAATATGCAAGCTCAGAATCAGCTTACTACAATTTTAAGGATGTAGATGGAGGGCACCGAAATCTTGAGTTGGAGACCAAGGACAATTTATGCCTCACAAAAACAATAATATCTAGATTGTCAGCACTTATTTATGAGTTTCCTAAGCCCCAGGTTCTACAAGGAAACAATAAAGGAACATAATGTTGTATGCATATCAATGGTTGATTATAGGTAAGGAAGACTCAGCTTTGATCACACGTATCTTTTAAAGACAGTTGTAATCAAGCCAACCTCATACTGAATGGGGAAAACTAAAAGCATCTCCTCTAAAAAAGAATAACAAGACAAGGATATCTGTTCTTACCACTGTTATTCAATACAGTATTGAAATTTTAGCCAGACTTATTAGGCAAAAAGAGGAAATAAAACAGATGCAAATAGGTAAGGTAGAAGTCAAACTGTCACAATATGCAGATGGTATAACCCTATACTTAGAAGATATAAAGACCTCCACCCAAAGATTGCTAGAACTTATAAATTCAAGCATAGTAGCAGGATACAAAATTTTCATACAGAAATCAACAGTTTTTCTATGCACCAATAATGAATCTTCTGGGGTAAAAAAAAAAAAGAAAAGAAAAGAAAGGAGCACAAAACAACATAGAAATAAATCTAATCAAGGAAGTAAAAGACCTCTACAATGAAAATTAATAAGATACCAGGAGAGGAAGACTTCCAATGTTCATGGATAGGCAGAATCAATATTGTTAAAATGACCATATTACCAAAAGTGATCCATAGATTAAATGCAGTCCCTACCAAATTATCAATGACATTCTTTCAGAACTATAAAAAACAATTCAAAATTTTATATGGAAGAATAAAATACCAAGAATAGCCAAAGCAATTCTAAGCAGAGAAGAGCAATGCTGCAGGCACCACAATACCTGCTTTTTAAATATAGTTCACAGCTATACTAACAAATGCAGCATGGTACTGGCATAAATATGGATACTTAGACCATTGGAATAGAATACAGCGGGACAAACCCATACAGATGCATCATCTCCTCCAGACTTTCTAACAAATGGTACTGAGTATTCTGAATGTCCATATGTAAAAGAATGAAATTAGACCTCTATCTCTCACTCTGCACAAAAGTCAACTAACAGTGTATCAAAGATCTAGGCATTTGATCAGAAAATTTTCAATTGCTAGAAGCAAACTTAGGGTTAGCAATTCAATGTATAGGTGCTGGCAACAACTTCCTCAATAGGACTCCTAAAGATCAGAATATAATGCCAAAAATTAATAAATGAAATGGCATCAAATTAAAAAGTTTATGCATAGTAAAAGAAATAACAAAACACATGGAAAGAGAGACTGTCTACCAAACAAGAGAAAATCTTTGCTAGTTACTCTTCTGACTGAAGATTAATATCCAGAATGTATAAAGAACTCCAAAAACATAACACCAAATAAACAATTAACCCAACCAATAAATGTGCAAGTGATCTAAAGATACAGTTCTCAAAAGAATAAATTACAAATGGCTAACAAATATGTAAAAACATATTTAACATCTTGAGCAATCAGGGAAATGAAAATCAAAACTATACTGAAATTTTATCTTGCTTCAATTGGAATTGCAATCATCAAGAAAACAAATAATAATAAATGCTAACAAGGATGTAGGGGGAATGAAACATTTATCACTGTTGGTGGGATTGTAAATTAGCATGACCACTATGGAGATAAGTATGGAAATTCCTCAAAAGAATTGGAATGAAATAACCTTATGATCCAGCTATACCACTTCTTAGTACTTCTCTAAAAGTTAGCATACTATAGTAATATATGCATATCTCTGTTGATAACAGTGCAAATTCACAATAAGCAAGTTATGAAACCAGCCCAGGTCTCTCTTAACACATGAATGAATAAGAAAATGTGATATAGATAGATAGATAGATAGATAGATAGATATAGATATAGATAGATAGATATAGATTGATAGATACACACAATGGAATTTTTTCAGTCATAATGAAAAATAAAAATAATGTCACTTTCAGGAAAATGGATGGAACATGAGAGCAGTATGTTAAACAAAATAGCCAGAACCAGAAAGTCAGAGGTATTATATTTTCTATCATATGCGTAAGAGAGAGAGAGAGAAAAAAATGGAGGTGGGAATCTCATGAAAGTATAAGGGACATCAGTAGAGTAAGAATACCACAGAAATCCAGGACTCTAAGAGGTACAGGAGAATAAAATTGACCAAAATATGTTATGTGCATGTACAAACATATCACAATGAATTCCACTATTATGTATAATTATATTGCAATAAAAATATTAAAATAAAATGAACAGTAATGTGCCTATTGTTATGGTTCGTATCTGAATATGTCTCTCAAAGAGTTCATGTGTCAGCAATGTTCAGAGGTGAAAAGATTGGATTGTGAGAATTGTAACCTCATCAGTGGATTAATCCATTTGATGAGTTAATAATTTGAATATACTATTAGGTGATAACTGTAGGCAGGTGGGGAATGGAGGAGGAAGAATACCACTGGGGAATGAATGTGCCACTGGCAATTCTGTCTTGTCACTGGCTTCTCACACGCTGTCTGTCTGATTCCTGACTGCTGCTAACTGAGCAGTTTTCTTCCACCATGATGTTCTGCCTCACCCAAAGCCCAGAGGAATGGAGTTGACTGACCATGGACTTAGTTACTGAAACAGTGAGGCCAAAATAAACTTTTATTCCTCGAAATTATTCTTGTTCGGTATTTTGGTCAATAAAGAGTTGACTAACACCACACCCACACTTTAGTCCAAAGGAAGACACTTGTACAACAGTATTTTTTGTTGTTTTCTGTTTCTTGCTGTATGCCTATGTATATTGGAAACCTGAGAAGATATTGATAAAATTTTTGCTTACATCTTTTACAAAAGAAGAGAAAGTTAATCTATTTATATATAACAGGATATTTCACATTTTGTGAAATTTTGAAATTTTGCTCTTCCTTCAGGCTGGTGTTTCCAAGTTTCTATTTGGTATAATTTCCCTTCCATATGAATGATTCTCTTTAGTATATCTTTTACAGAAGATTTCCTGTTAAAAAATATTATCAGTTTTTCTCCATCTAAGAATATATTTATAGCACCTTTATTCATTATGTATATTTTATTTGATCTAGATTTAGCTGACAGTTCTTTACATGTGGCATTTTATAAATGAGGTTTCAATGTTTTCTGCCCTCCCTGAATTCAGTTGAGAAGCCCAGGATCATTTAAGTTATTGTTCCCCTATATTGTTTTCCTTTAACTGCTTTAAATATTCCCTTCTGTTTTAAAGCCTTTAGTAGTTTTTTTTATGATGCTTCAGAGTCTTGATTGTTTTTAATTTACCCTACCTTAAGGTTCATTGAGATTTTTGCATCATTTTTTTAAAAAGAGAGAAAGAGAGAGAGAGAGAGAGAGAGAGAGAGAGAGAGAGAGAGAGAATTTTTTTAATATTTATTTTTTAGTTTTCTGCAGACACAACATCTTTGTATGTGGTGCTGAGGATTGAACCCGGGCCACACGCATGCCAGGCAAGCACGCTACCGCTTGAGCCACATCCCCAGCCCAGGAGATTTTTGCATCTTGTACCTTACATATTTCACCAATCTCTTCAGCCATTATCTTCCATCTTTTCCCCCAAGTCCTACTCTTTTCTCTTCAATTTTTTGGCATTCTGATAACATGAATTTGATGATTTTATTTCACAGGCCTCTAAAATTTTTATTTTTTTCTTTTACTTTTCAGATGGGATAAGTTCTATTGATGTATCTTCATGGCTATTAATTCTTTTATATATTTTCTCTACTCTCTGTTGGGCCCATACATTATGTGTGTGTATGTTTTCTTTATATCTTTTTTTTTTCTGAAATGTTGTAACTTTTTATGTTCCAAAAGCATTACTTCTTACTTCTTGGCCCCTATTAATACCAGCTGCTTTAGCATCTTTGATGACTTCAACATCACTGTATTTTCAGAGCTGACATAAATTGATTTTCTTTTCCTTTTCTAGAAGTTATTATTCCATATTCCTTTACATGACCAGAAGTTATAGATTATATCTCAATTTTTTAAAGACTGTGTTTTAGTCTTAGAGTCTTGTTGAAGACATGGATCTTCATCATAAAGGACAATTCATCATGTTATGTTCACCAGCTGGGTTTCTATATACCCTACGGTTGCAGATACAATTTCAAGTCAGTTTTCAAAGTTTTCACAGTTCTGTTCTAAGTCCAGCCTCAGTGGTCAATCTGGAATGCAAAAAGTGGTCAGTGGTTTAATTTCATTCTCTAAGTATTTGGTATGCTGTTTAAATCTATACATGCACAGATCTGAGATAAGTTCAGGGTTTCAATTTCATAGAATCTTTTTTAAAGAACTCTTTTCTCTGTATCGTCCTTGTCACTTTCTTGAGCATAAGAGATACTATTTGTGATCTGACAACAAAATCAGAGCTTAATTCTCTGTTCTGTCATAAACCTTTTATGATTATGTCTATCTCTGGAACCAAATAGCCAGCAAAACAGGAGAAGACAACAATGTGGTCCTCCCCTTGTTATAGTTTAGATGTGAGGTGTCTCCCAAAAGCTCATGGGTGAGACAATGCAAGGTTTAGAGGTGAAATGATTGGGTTATGAGAGACTTAACCCAGTCAGTGCATTAATCCACTGAGAGGGATTAACTGAGTGGTGACTGTAGGCAGATGCAGTATGGCTGGAGAAGGCAGGGCTCTGAGAGCATGGCTTTGGTTCTCATATTTTGTTCTTGTTGAGCAGAGTAAACTCTGCTCCCTGGTGCCAAGTCTTCATCTGCTTTCCTCAGCCACACTCTTCACCATGATGTCCGCCTCTCCTACAGCCCCAAAGAAAGGAGCAGGCAGTCTATAGAGTGAGACTTCTGAAATTGTGAGCCCTCAAATAAGCTTTTCCTCCTTTTATTGTTCTTGTCAGGTCTTTTGGGCACAGGTGCACAAAAGCTAACTAAAACACACCTGCACTTTTGAGATCACAGGTGCTCATTTTCTGAAACTATAGGTGTCATCCCAGTTGTTACTGCTTCTGCAACTACTGTGAGATTGCCTAGTTGATGGGTAAAAGGCAAACAACAAATATTTTTTTAAAAATCCATGGACTTCCCTCTTTTGTCTCTGCCTCATCAGTTCTCACTTTGCCTCTGCTTATGCCAGAGACATACAGATTCTTTTCAAGTTGCTTCCATATTTGGTGCCAGTGTCTGAATATTGTGCTGTCTTTAAGTCCAAGTTAGGAAAAACTGAAGGAACAAAGGAGAGAGGATTTCATGTCCATTTTGTGGTAGTTCAAAATCTCATTCTCTCCTCCAATACTCCTGCTCCCCTTTTCTTTAGGAGTTCTCAGCTTTTCCATGCATCCTTCAAAGTTTTAGCTACATTCAGTGGAAGAGACTTGTATCTCACTCACTGTTCACTAGAACTTCAACTTATTATTATCCCTTTAACTATTTTAAATTATAATAATTTCAATACAGCTTAAAGATACTGTACAAAAGAACATAGTAATTTTCATTTCATTATATGAGTTGATTTTTTTGTTTTATTTTATTTTTGTTTCTACGGTCAATTCTTTAACAGAACATTGCAACTTAACAACAATTTGAAATCAGAGCCTTATCTATCAATCAGGACAAGAAATGATTATGTTGGAGATAATCAACAACAACAGTATCCAACTAACTCAGAGTATACTCTCATTAAAACTAACGGGTAGGAGTTGAACCAAAATGAAGACTGATTTTTTTTTTCCAATCAGCCACAGGAGTCAGCAAGAAATAGCCAAAGACCATTGGCTTACAGAAAATAGCAGACTTATTTAGCTCCTTAATATGCTATAAAGCCCTGAATATGTTATTTAACTTATGTAGGTCTCCTTACTAAATCTCTAAAATGTGCTATAAAAAAAAATCTACTTAGATTTGCCCTTAATGCACCAAGACAAGTTAAATCAAAGTACCTAGTAAAAAGAGGTATTCAAAAAGGCAAGTTAGGGCTAGGGTTGTGGCTCAGAGGTAGAGTGCTCACCTAGCACGTGTGAGGCCCTGGGTTCCATCCTCAGTACCACATAAAAATAAATAAATAAAATAAAGGTATTGTGTCCAAATACAACTTAAAAAATAAATATTAAAAAATACTTACCATTTTTTAAAAAAAAGGGCAAGTTAATGCATATGATACCAATTGTGCACTTGTATTAAAAGAGGAAGCCACATTAAGCATACAAAGCTACAAAATTGAATATGAGATAAAGGAGAACTATATATAAACTCAAGGATGATCCTAGCTATCATGAGAAAAAAAATAATTAGAAAAAATGAATGTACATACTCAATAATAATGATAATATTTTTATGGCAAATTGTGCTATTTTTAAGCATAATTCTCATTCATATTTCACCCCATTGAAGCTGTGCCCTCTGAAATAAGCATATTATTTCTCCCACTTGGCAGATGAGGAAACTGAGTCCAAAAAATGTCATATAATTAGAAAGTAGCAGAATTGATATTCTAACCAAGCAAATTTGGGACCAGACCCCATTCTATTAAATACAGTGCTGTTCTACCTACTTAGGAAATACATCTGGCATTGTTACTGTGGTGATTATATAATTTTTATTATCATATTAATCTTGCCATTTCCAACATCTCCCTTTGAATTAAAAGTATTTGCTTTACCATGGTCTTGAATTTGTATCCAAGCCTGAGTAATTAAATCACCCCTTAGGGGACTCATATCTTTCTCAATGCACTTCAGCTGACAATTATGCTTATGTAAGAAGAGCATTATGTCACCTCTTAGAAAATCCTATGAACTAGAGAGTTGGCAGAAGTTGCATCTTGGAGAGGAACATAAATTTTTGTTTGCATAGATTATAACTGATAACAAACCCTCTCGTGAATTACATGCTAAAGCCAAATCATCAAATAATAATGCATTTGCAGAGCCATTGTGCTATTGAAACAGATGAAGCTATATTGATAGCATCATAGAAGACCATGTAAGGAATAAAAACTAGCCCCTCAAACATTTGAAAAATTATTTATGGTAGCACTAATCATAATAGTTAGAGAAAAAGAGAAAGAAAAACTCAAATATTTGTCAACAGGAAACCAGATTAATAAGTTGTTTATTCATGCAACAGAACCATCTATTAAAATGCAAATAAATATATGACAACAATGTTGTATAGCAGATACAGATCTTCTTGTCAAATGAAAAAATATAAAATATGATTTTATCTTTTAAATTTAAAAATATGCAAAAATTATTATTTTAAAGAATGGAGAGAGATGATTTCTTTGGAGGTAATAGAGTAGCAGGAGACAGGATGAGGGACGTCTGAGGTATGGCTGATATTCTTGATCGGTATGCAGATGGTGAGAATGTGAGTGAGGTATGGGAGTAGTTTGCTGTATGCCTGTTTTATGTCATGATGTGTCTGTTCTACTGAATACAAGCTTAGATTTTCAAAAGTTGAATGAACGAAGCAAAAAGGGACTTGGGTTTGACTCTTTGGGTTTCAGTTTCCCTATCCATAAAACAAAGGGGCATGCATGTTGCACTCTCTGATTGCTGTGCTTAGTTAGCATTAGATTTTAAACCTTAACTCTTTGTGTAACAAAGGATCACCGCTTATAGGTGCATGGAAGAGAGGCTCAGTTCTGTTTCTCATCTCTGCTCAGTCCACATTCTTCCTTAAAACTCCACATCCATTAATCAGATTTCTTTGTTGCTTCTCTTTTAAAAATATTTCCAGATTCCAACCATTCTGCACTATCTCCTTTGCTATCCTCTTGCTTTAAGCCACTATCAACTCTCATCTGGACTATAACAAAAAGCCTCTCACTTGGAATAAATTCTCCTGTTCTTGCTGCTCTGAAACACAGCAGTCAGAATGATCCTCTTGAAACTGATGTTAGATAGTGTCACTCTTCTGTGAAAAATGTTGAATAGGCTCCTACATCATTCACAGTAAAACCACATTCCTTACAATGGTCTAAAAGGCTCCACAGTATCCTGTGCCCTAGGATCCAACTGAAAATCTGCTACATCTCCCTCCAACTCCCCCACTTGAATCTCACTCATTCTCACTGTGGTTCCCAGGACTGAACCACACTCAGAGCCTTTGCACTTGTGAATTTCTCTGCCTAAAATGCCCTTGCCCTAGATATTTGTAAAGCCAGATCCTTTTCAACTTTCAAATCTTTGTTCAAACATCACATTCTTGAAAACACTGTCTCTGACCATGATACACACACACACACACACACACACACACACACACACACATATACACACACACACACACACATGCATGTATATATTTGTAAAATGCTTCATCTCCAGAACTCCTTAATGCCTTCTGAAATATTTTTGCTATTTTTCTTCTTTAAGTTTTATCAGTAACTAGCTACACAGGAAAATTGTGTATGTGTAAGGAGCTCTTAATCCACCCCTTGGGTCTTCATTCCAGATGCAGGTGCTTGGTTTGATGTCTCTCAACTAGTTGACTAAAAAATTTTGTCAAAACCATAGTGCTTATCTGTTTAGAGCACTAACAGAATTTAAGGTGTTCAAAGTTATCCTAGAAAATAGAGAAGGGGCATAGCCAAAGATACTTTTAATTAAAGAAAAATTTAAAATGGGGCTGCGGTTGTGGCTCAGTGGTAGAGTACTTGCCTAGCAAACATGAGGACCTGGGTTCAATCCTCAGCACCACATAAAAATAAAGATATTATGTCCACCTAAAACTAAAAAATAAACATTAAAAAAATAAAGAAAAAAAGCCCAAGGAGCTTTCTCATATAAAGAAAAAAGAAAAAAAGAAATAAACAGGATAGGTCTCTGTTTCTTTGGGGCTAAAATCTATGGGTGGAATTTTAGGGAGATAAATAGTATGTAACAAGTATATTCTTTCAAATATTTGAGCTGCCTAATAGTATTTTGATGAGACAGAAAACATAAAGCATTTCTTGCTTGTAGATTCTTCAGGTTTGGATATGGTAGCCACCGATCAGACACCATGGAAACAACCGGTGCTGTCCCCAGGGGAGTTATCTAAGAGTTTCCCAATGCCTTTGCAAATTTAGAAAAACAAATCTTTTGGGACTCAGGAGTGGATGATACTTGTCTAAACTGTGCACTTCAGGTCCTTGTGTGATTTTGAGAAAAGATTTGCTAAGTATATAAATCTAAGAAGTGTTTTCACTAAATGATGATAATCTGTGGTGTTCAGGGATCTCAGGAGGTCCTAGTTGACCAGTTTCCAGGAACAACATCTCCTCTTGTGTTGACTGGCGTCAAAGATGAACTTCAGGCACTGTCATATTCAAGCCATTTATGCTTGAAGTGCTCCTAAAAGACAGATATTGGGAGAAGGCTGGTGTCATGAGCGGAAAAAAAAAAATATCAGGGGAATAATTTGAATGTTTTCAGTTTAGAAGGAGCAGAAGGTTACAGTGTAACAATTTATTCCTAATTAAAGTTTGTTGTTGTTGTTGTTGTGTGTGTGTGTGTGTATTCAGTTGTAGGTAGACACAATACCTTTATTTTATTTTTATGTGGTACTAAGGATTAAACCCAGTGCCTTACATATGCCAGATGAGTGCTCTATCACTGAGCCATAGCCACAACCCCATATTTCTAATTTCACTAACATTAAAAGGACTTTTTTAGCTGGGTGCAGTGGGGCACGCCTGTAATCCCAGCATTTCAGGAGGCTGAGGCAGGAGGATTGGTAGTTCAAACCCAGCCTCAATCATTTAGTGAGGCCCTAAGCAATTCAGCATGACCCTGTCTCTAAATAAAATATTAAAAAGTTTGGGTATGTGGCTCCGTGGTTAAATACCCCTAGGTTCAATCCCTGGTACCAAAAAGAGAGAACTTTTTGTCTGTCTTGTTATTATTTTTCTGCCCCTTCTTCCTTGCTTCTTTATTCTTTTTTCTCTATTCTTCCATCTTTTCTTCCTTCCCTCACTTGCAAAAGATAGTTTCATATTAAGGCAATAGAGCATCATATGTTGAGGAATGTAAACAAAGATAAATTCTGTCACAAGAATGGAAGACAGAGGTGAGTAACAAGAAGTCAATGTGCAGTTATGTGTCACTGAACAATGGAAGCAATTGCTGAGAGAAGTGTTGTTCATTGACTTTATTGTCTGTAAGCATCATAGCGGACTTATACAAACCAAGTAGCCAGGACAGCATTAGGTGATATAATTTTATGGCAACACTCAATCAAATATGTCCTGTCCATAATTTTAAGATAAATATGTGGCAGATGACTGTAGATACAGTTCTAAAACTCCTTGTTTCTATAAAGGGAGGAAAATAGACTTCCAAGTTGCTTTTTTAGGATGTTTAGCTTTAACGTATGTTAGTACAATAACAGACGCTTGGACATCTGGAGCAACTCCTGGGCTCTTATTCTCTCAGGAGGATGAGACTAAGTCTCATCTCTCTTTTCAAGGCAAGTTATCCAAATTATGCTTTTAGGTTTTCATTTTATAAAATTTATTTTTAGATTGTTTTGCGATGTGATTAGTAGTGAATGGAGTTTGGTGAAAGACACACTTAGGTTCAAAATTTATTTCTATCCTCTAATAGCTGGATTATTCTCTTCATTCCCTCACTGTGCCGAGCTCTAGAATATTCAGCTGGAAAGTGGAAAATGGGATAGGCTGTTTGAGATTTAAATCAGATAACATGTGTAAAGGGAACGGGCAGAGCTCTAGGGAGTCGGTAAGTGCATGGTAAATACTAGCCAGGTATTATTAAGAAGCAACAATATTTGAGTCCCATTTATACAAAGATATTCTATTTTTTAAGGTTTATTTTGAGATAATAAACTATGAGCAGAGCAAACACACAGAGAGATAAAAATTCCATGTGTAGGACTGAAAATATTCTCCAGTTATCAGAAGATTGGTAGAGATTGCCTGAATTAACACTTTTATTCATAAGAGGGTTTGACTGCCACTTCCAGGGTTTTTTAGTCATTACACATGGTCATCAAATTGCACGAATACAGCATCTCTTTGAAGCCCTGGAAACCTTATTTTGATATGTGAAATACCTCTAGTATCTTTGGGCAGGATGACAAATAAAAATAAACACAATAAGCAACCATTAATTTTAGTTTCTGTTAGGCAGAGTCCATCTCGATTTCCAAGTGCTTTGTGATCTAAATAAGATCAGCAGGACCAAGTCCCAGTTCTGAAGTCTAACTTTTTTTAGTGTGTGTGTACTGGGCGTTGAACTCAGGGGCACTAAACCAATGAGCCACATCCCCAGCCCTATTTTGTATTTTATTTAGAGACAGGGTCTCACTGAGTTGCTTAGGGCCTCACTGTTGCTAAGGCTGGCTTTGAATTCACAAACCCCCTGCCTCAGCCTCCTGAGCTGCTGGGATTATAGGTGTGCACAATGACACCAGACCTGAAGTCTAACTTCTTTCTCAGTATTTCTTATCATTCTTGTTTCCATCATATCATGCTCAGCCCGGGACTCAATTTTGCTGTTTTCTCAGATTTATGATTCTTACGTCTTACAGGTTGATAATTCCTACTCTGTAAATCTGAAATGTTCCCAAATCAGAAGCTTTTAAAGGATCAACATGATGGCCCAAGAGAAAAATCCCACACTTGACCTCATATGATGGGTCAAAGTCAAAACACTGACACACTAAATCACTGGCTTAAAATTATGTATAGGCTTTGTGAATAAAGCATAGAAGATACATCAGTGGATTTTATGTTTAGTCTTGGTTTCCATCTTCAAGGCATTCCAGTCTGTATATATGAATACTCCGAAATCTAAAAGGCATGATCTGCAACACTTGTGATTCCAAGCATTTCTGATAAGGGATGTCCAACTGTTTTGTGCTGTTTCTTTCTTGTATCACCTCACTCCAGGCCAGCACCTCCCATTTCTATATTTCATACAAGATACAAAAAAAAAAAAAAAAGAAAATTGGAACCTCAATGTGGTCTTCCTATATGTAGTAGATTCTGTTAGAATTGTAATGGGGGAGTGGAAGAGGGGCAGATGGGACATGACTGAAGAAGCTACACAAGATCACAGCTACACAAGATCTTCCAAACAGAATGTTAAGCATCCTCCCATTTTAAATTGACTTTAACCATTCCCCTACTTGGCCTTTTGCTGGTTGCTTCTCTTGATGGAGATGGAGGTTCAAACTTTAAATTCCTACTTCTCACACCACGGATGCTTCTTTTTGAGCCTGTTCTGCTCTGAATTCTCTATTATCATTGAGACCAAAAGAAGGTGGCTGACATTTTCTAGAAAGGCCCTTGAGCTTTTCCTATTCTTGGTTTCAGCCAATACTCCTATTGTCAGGAGTATTGACACAATCTTCTTCCTCCACAATCAGCTTGTTAATGTATTGCCCCCAACAAAACCTGCCTGAGGTGGGGAAGAACACTAGGGGTGGAATGGTGGCAGAAGAGGAAGCTGCTCAGCTGAAAAGAAGCTGGGATGGGGCACAGGAACATGAGCCCTTCCAGGGCATGCCCACAGTGACCCTCCTTCTTCAGTCATGCCCCACCTGCCTATAGTCACCACCAGTTAATACAGACTAGTGAGGTATCAGCTGTCACAATTCAATCATTTCACCTCTAAATATTCCTGCATTAATGCAGGGTTTTTTTGGGGGGGTGGGGTGGGGACACCTTCTGTTAAAAACATAACATCCTCAGATTCAGGCCTCAAATGTCACTTTGGGCCATCATTTTCTATAGGTGAATTAATTACCTAAGACTTTCTAGGATACAAGCCTCCCATTTTCTGATTCAAACTCCTCTCTTTCACCCTAGTAAAAGCTTGAAGCAGTGTGGCAGGAGGAGAGGCTGGATTGGGGGAAACACCAATCATGATGTAGAACTTTTAGGGTCATAGTAGAACTTTTTAACTTGATTCTCAGAGATCCTAGGAAGTCATTAACCTGCATTCATATCCCATTTTTCTTCATGAACTATTTTGGTAAATTTATTTTTTTAAATATTGTACTAAGACATGAAGTGAACCTGTAATGATATGTGCTGGGCACAGGTGAAGAAAATGGGCTTGAATAATCCTGAAGACCCTCAAGTGTTCTTCAAATATTGACATCCTGCCATGTGTAAGAGGGGCTAGAATATTCTGTGAGGTCCGTGGTGGACATTAGTTGGCCCTGACCTCCTCTCCATCCACCTTGTATGCCAGCATTCACTCTCCTTTCCAGAATATACTTTATTTTTGCACACGAAATTCATGATTTCCTATTTACCATAAGGTAAATAGGAGGGTAACAGCACACACAGCTCTGGCAGTAACTGTGAGAGTCTCCGCTAGTGAGCACAGTGCCCCATCACCTCGAGGGAATTAGGAGAGTGTGGCAGATTACACCCGTGAGAATTTGGCTGGAGATTCTGATAATGCAGACCATTGACTTTTCTATGGGATTTAAAATATTTCTCTTTATTTTTTAAGCTAACTTTATTTAAGATTTATCCCTTCCTCTTTCCTTCTTTTCTCCTTCCCTCCCTCCCTACTCTTCTGAGGTTTGAAGATTTCAGTCCATAATTGTTTGACCTCATTTTGGTGGGAACATGTGGTAGAATTATAAACAAAAAACAAAAACAAAACAAAAAAAAAAAAAACCTCATGACCAAGATGTAAAGCAGCTGGTGTCCTATTATCCCCTTCAATGGTGCATCTCCAAGGATGGAACCTCTCATTAGGCCCCACCTTCTAAAGGTCCAGCACCTCCCAATAGAATTATGGTCTGGGGACCAAGCTTTTAACACATAGTCCTTGAGGGACATTCTAAATTTAAACTATAATAGTAAAAGAGAAAGAAAGGGGGCTTATCTAATCCACAGTTCTAAACTTTGAAAAGTCTAAGATCATGCAGTCCTATTTGTTTAGCCTCTGGTGAGGATCTCATAGAGGACAGCATCATCGTGGTGGGAACACAAGCAAGAAATCGGATCACATGGCCAAACAGGAAGCCAGTGAGTGGGGCAGGTCAAGCTCACTCTTGTGCTCCTTTATAACAGCTCATTACTCACGGTGGTAACTTGAGAACCACTTAACCCCTCCTGAAGTCAGCTCCATCAATGGCCTAAATCTCTCCCACCAGACCCCACCTCTTAAAGGGGCCACCACGTCGCACACCACCACACTGCAGAAAAGTCTTCCTCCAACACATGCACCACATGCAAACCACAGCAGAGACCATCCACTGTGGCTTAAGCACCATCCCATCTCAGGCAGACAATGTCTAACTCTAGACAGAAGCCACTAAAAACACCCATCATACTTCATGGAAAAGTGGGAAATGTGTGTGTACTTGGAGTGTTTCTCCTTTTTCATAACCCAGGAATATTTATTCCTTTTCTATTGTGTAAGCCACACCATGTAGAAGCTCTCAGTTTAGAAGTATGGAGGAGGCATAGGAGATATTCCTATTTACTCATCTCTTTCTACTTCTGCTTTACTTCTTACCAATGTTAGATTTTGCCACATTGTCACCATTTCACTTTTGGAAAATGAGGTAATATATCTTTATTTTTCCTATTCAGTGGCTTGAGGTAGTCATGTGTGTATGTTTGTATGTATGTAGGTATCTGATTCAAGATTGGTAGAGTTATAACAGAAAGAAAGAAAAAAATAATAATCTTCTGTGTACTTGACATAACATTAAACTTGCCACATTAATAAGCCATGTAGTTCTTTTCCCTTTTATTAAAATATGCCCAGCATTAATGAGCTACGATATCACCACTTTGCAAGGATCATAGTTCTAATGACTGTGGAGTTTATGCAAATGATTTGAAACAGCATTTGTACAAAACATCTTCAAAGTTCACTCTAACTGGGTCTGCATACCTATTTCACTGAAAAGTCAGCCACCTTCACAGTCAAGCATGAGCAGCTCTGGGTAAAATGTTGGAAGCTTTTTCTTTACTTTTCTCTGAACTGCTTGCTGTTATCAAGAACTCCTGAAGATTCATGAATACATTGTTCATCCCCTAGAGAAGAAAAAATTCTTTTTTATGTTTTGGTAGTGCTTGCATGGGTTTCAAATTTGGGCAGATCACAGTTGATATTCTTTCCCAATACTGAGTATCTCTTTGATTTTTTATTTTATTAACTTATTTAACCTCTTTAAGTAAATATTTTATAAAATTAAGGTCACAAACAACATGTGGTTGTAATATTACTCTAATTTCCAGCAACATATGAAGACTGAAAAGGAATAGAAAATATCAAAATATCAAAGTTTATCACAAATTATAAGAATAAAACTTTGTTAACTATCACAAGTTGTAAGACTTAAATTCCATATACCGTATGACATATTCATTTAGGCTTCTGAGTTTCTCAAAATAAATAAATAAATAAATAAAAACATTATATTAAGCCTCATTATCACCAAATCATTTTGCTATTTAAAATCTTTATCAAAGTTGACTATATACCACCTTGATTGCTAGGTCAGGAATGAATTTCTTTCCTATTTGAACCTATTTTTAGAACCAAAATACCCTTAGAAGATAGAGGATAGCTGGAAGGTGGGGGAATCTTTTGTATATATGTTCCACTGAGACCATCACTGCTGAAGATCAATTCCTGAACTTTATAAACAAGGTCTGGGAAGTTGTAGGTTTAGGTTTAGGTTAAAGATAACAGCTGGACAGGGAGGGGAGAAGAGTGTATCCATCCAGTCACATGGTGAACATAAATGCAGGGATGGCCAGTCAGGAGTTTGCAGAATAGCCAACAAGTTTTTAAGAATGCCAAGATTAATTTTAATGTCTAAGATCAATTTTTAAGTGTTATCTATCTGCTTAGGACATTCTTGTCTCTAATATCAAAAACGAAAGTAGAAAAATAAGGTCTAATGTAAATAAAACAATATGGTTTTTTAATGTGCCATATTATACTAACTCCTTATTTTTCACATATATTTTCTCTATGATCTATAGTGTTTGAGTGTTGCAAAATGGTGTTTTATGGTGATCATAGAAAAGAAAATGGTTCCCATATTTGAGATAAAAGACTTCTCTGAAAAAAGTGCAGGTATGAGTAACAATTTGGGATAAGAAGTTCCCTGAAAAAAAAAAATAGGTATTTACCACTTTTCCACAAATTCCCAGAAATATATGTTGATGTGCTGGATTTTTCAGAGCACCTAAGGTAAGGCAGTCTTTGAAAATGTCAAAGGATGAAAATTTGGAGATATCAGCCAATTGACACCTGTTTTACAGGAAGATCACATAATGAGTTTTACATTATAAACATATGTAGTTTTTAAATGACCAAGAACAAAGATAGATATATGCTCTTATATCAATGAAAATAGGATAAACATACGCAATTGTTTTAATATTTTCAAATATCTGTAGGCTGAATAGAAAAATAAATTTATAATGCTCCTTAGCAGACTGCAGTTAACAGGTCACCAACTAATTTGAATATCACAGTTTGATGTTAGATTAATTTTAATTCATATTATGAGGATTTGGCATGCTGCATGTCCAAATGCATGTTTTTTAAATTAGTTCTTTTTAGTTATACATAACATTAGGATTCATTTTGACATAATTATACATCATGGAATATAATTTGCTGTAATTCAGTCCCCAGTACTTCCCATTTCCCTCCTCTCCTCCTTCCCCAGTACCTCTTCCTCTACTCTACTGATTGTTCTGCTATTAACTTATAGTTACTTTATATAAATATGAGCTTTGTGGATGTACATAAAGGTAGATTCACTGTGGTATATTCATATGTCTACATTGGAAGGTTAGATCTGACTCGTTCCACTGTTCTTCCCTGATTCCATTCCTCCTTCTGCCCCCTCAATCCACTGATCATTCTTCTACTTTGATGAAACACCCCCACTTTATTTTTTCTTTTTTCCCCCTTTTATTTTGATCTCATTTTCACATATCAGAGAAAAAACATTTCACCTTTAACTTTTTGGGTCTGTCTTATTCCCTTAACATGATGGTCTTCAGTCCCATCCATTTACCACCCAAATCCACAACTTCATTCTTGTTTATAACTGAGTAACATTCAATTGTGTATATATACCACATTTTCTTGATTCATTCATCTGTTGATGGGCACTAGTTTGGTTGTATAACTTGACTATTGTTAATTGTGCTGCTGTAAATATCAACATGGCTTGCCAATAAATATATGAAAAAAATGTGTAGCATCTCTAGCAATAAGGGAAATGCAATTGAAACTACATTGAGATTTCATCTCACACCAGTCATAATGGCAATCATAAAGAATACCAATAATAATAAATGTTAGTGAGGATGTACTGGAAAAGGTACATTCATTCATTTTGGTGGAATTGCAAATTAGTACAACCACTAGGAATGAAACCACCGTATTACCAAGCTATGGCACTCGTAATTGTGTATTCAAAATATTGTAGTTAAGTTTTAAAGAAGATATTCTATATGAATACTTGATTCTCAGTGAAGATCAATTTGTTTAAGAAAGGAAGAACTGATGGAAGGTAGGTAAAATCTGGCAGGCTGAAATACTCAGGTTGATTCCTTGTGTATGTTGATATAATAAATAAAGAGCTTTAAAAATGTGTATATGTGTGCATTCAAGTATATTTATGTATGTGTATGTTTTTAATGTCTAGTGTTGAAGACAGGAAAGTTCTCCACAAGTGACAAGTAATTCGAGATGGTGGAGGTCCTGAGTGAAGAAATTGTGGAGCAGAAACTTCTACCTGCCTTAATATGGACTTACAGTAGGAATGAAAAATAATATGCTTTGCTTTAAAACACAGAGATTTTTTGAGCCTAATTGTTACTGAAGCATAACTTAACCGATCCTGATCAAATCAAATGGCAAGATAAATAAAGAAAATACATTGTAAAGTGTGATTGCCTTCTCAATCTACTTCTGAAAACTGAGTGACACTGGATAAGTTAGTTAACTTATATGTGCTAAGACTTTCTCATCTGAAAAATGATAATATTTTCTTGTAGGACTGTTGGGTTGTTGTAAAGATTATGTTTGAGGTGATGGATATGCCAAATTCTTTGGTGTGATTAGTACACAGTATTTGCATGTATTGAAATGTCACACTGTAGCCCATAAATATATATAATTACTATACTCAAAACTAAAAATATGTTTAAAACTAAAAATATATTATAATAAAAACAATATTAATAGTGATAATACACATAAAACACTTAAAGTGATGCCTAGTACCCATTAGATATTCAAAACACTTATTATTAATATTATTATTATTGCTGCAATACAGTTTGAAGTAGAATAATTTGGCTTCAAGGTTTTAAAACAACTTATTAGTGATGAACACTATTTTTATTTTTTAAAGGATTGGATTCTTAAAGGAATTCAATCACTTTAATTTTTAGAAATATATACATTATATCAGGGATGTTTTCTTATTATATTTCATTTATATTTACAGCTTTTTTTTGGTGGGAAATGATTGTACTTTTCTTTTAGTTACTGAGAAAACTTACCACATCCAGCATGAAAACACAATTTTCTCCAATATCACAGTTTGTGCCATCTCTCTGCCATATTCCATCTGTGTTTAGAGATATAACACTAAAATTGTGAGAATAATGTGTTTTTTATCGCTATTGTGGCAAGAATTTCACTTTAACTTGAATTAGTTACTAAATTCAAACAAATGTAATAAGTAGGCAATATATAACTTGGTAGAAAAAAAAGTTTGAGATAAACAAATTGGTGGATATTATGGAACCCCTCTTCCGTCAGCAGTTATGAGATTTTAGTTTGGCTTTCCAAAAATGGCTGCTTTACCAAAAGAAAATAGGCAAAATTAGTCACCAGGTGCCCTTTGCAGGAAACTTTGTTAAGAGTTGTTAGATAAATGTCTGAAACTATTATGATTCAGATATGTGGTGTCCCCCAAAAGCTCATGTGTGAGATAATGCAAGAAACTTTAGAGGTATGAGAGACTTAGCCTATTTTTTTTTTATTGGTTGTTCAAAACATTACAAAGCTCTCAACATATCATATTTCATACATTTGATTCAAGTGGGTTATGAACTCCCATTTTTACCCCGTATACAGATTGCAGAATCCCATTGGTTACACATCCACGTTTTTACATATTGCCATACTAGTGACTGTTGTATTCTGCTACCTTTCCTATCCTCTACTATCCCCTCTCCCCTCCCCTACTTAGCCTAATCACTGAATTAGTCCACTGATAGGGGTTAACTGGGTTAGTTGTAGGCAGGTAGGTGTGGCTGGAGAGAAGGGTCAATGGGACATGTTCTTGGGTTTATATTTCGTCCATCGTGAAGGGAACACTTTCTGTTTCCCAGTGCCATTTCCTGAGGTGCTTTTCTCCACCACCTTCTTCCTCCATGACGCTCTGCCTCACCTCAGGCGCCAAAGAGTGGGGTCAAACATCTATGGACTAAAACTTCTGAAACTGTGAGCCCTAACATAAACTTTTCCTCCTCCGATTGTTCTCCTCAGGTCTTTTCAACACAGTATAGAGAAAGCTGACTAAAATAGATACCAGATATTACACTGTGAGATTGTCCTGTTTTTTGACCCCTCAAATTCTCTAAGAATTTCTTGCAATGACTCCACATCTTCAGTAATGAGGGAAGTATGATTTTTTGTTTTGTTTTGTTTTGGGATTAGGGAAGTGCCGGGATTGAACTCAGGGGCATTCGACCACTGAACCACATCCCTATTCCTATTTTTTTTTTTTTTTTTTTGTATTTTATTTAGAGACAGGGTCTATACTGAGTTGTTTAGTGCCTCGCTTTTTGCTGAGGCTGGGTTTGAACTTGAGATCCTCCTGTCTCAGCCTCCAAAGCCCCTGAGATTACAGGCATGTACCACAGCTCCCAGCAATTCCAGTTCTTTTGGAGATACCTTTGATCATATGTTTTCTATCTGACTGTCAAGCAAACAAAAACAAACCCTTTCAATTTTAAATCCACATTGATCAACCTGCTCTTTCACTAAATCAAATATTTATTTGACTGGGAAGATGAAACTAAGTGAGAGGGTAGGTGGGATCCTTAGATATAGCTATATTTGTCTTCTCCCTTTCACCTTGAACTTCCTCTTTTCCCCACTGACTTAACCCAGAACTTTAATCTCTTCTATTTGAACCCTGCAGCAAAACAAAGCAAGTAAATAAATAAAACCTCCACATCCTATTGAGCAGGAATAGAAATGGCAGCTCACTTTTAATAGCCATGTGTTTTCTCTCAGATCTCAGTGTGAAGGTATTTTTACCCTGAGTGGAATTGGCAAGTGTTTATACCATTCACTCACTTATGTGGGTGTAAGATATCTGAGTGCATGTATGAATAAATTTTTCCTAAAACTGAATGTCTTTTGTTGCTATCAATGTACAGGAAGTTGTGAAGAACCATCTGTCCTTCCCCAGGGATACACAGAATAGATTTAATGGAATAAGCCAAGAAACACAAGCCAAAGCCTAGGTCCTAAACTATATATTGTCACTCATGCATCATCCTCACTACATGTCACTGGGAAAACTGACTGCCTGTCTGGTCTTTGCTTCTCTATTGCATAATGATAGATTCTTATGAGTACAATGGAAAGTTTTGAAAAATTCTTGTTTCCTTAAAAATAAAAGTCTCTATTGGGGGAAAAAAAGTGTCATGTGAGAAGAGAAGAAGATAGGTAAGATTGGATGTGATTAATTAAATCATGATAAGAAATGACTGCTGTTATTGGAGAAGTGAATTGGGAATTATGCTCATGAATTAAATTCACTATGTCATTTAAATTTCCTGAGTGTATTACAAATTCAGAATTATATACTATTCACATCTTGACCCAAAGAGACTGGACTTGAGATAATTAAAAGTCACCCATTTTCACTAATGAAAATTTGCACAGCCAGTTTTGGACCTCCAGTTTTGCCTGACTCTGAAGCCAGCATCCTTAAACACTATGCTCTGTGACACCCTTCCCCACCACCAACCATTGCAATTACTACCAGATCTTAAAAAAAAAAAAAAAAAAAGCTATATATATACACAAGATGCAAAAATTTCAGTAAATTAAGTAAAAATACAAAGTTAAAAATGTATTTGATCTATGATTGAAATTACAAAACACAAACACACAAATACAAAAAGAGGCTGAAAGGATTTATGCCAAATGTTATTGGTAGTGGCACTTTTCAGGTTGTTAAACTCTGCTTCTAAAATTTTTATTTTTTTAAATTTTTTTGTACATTTTCCAACAGGAAGTATATTTAATGAAAACTGAGTAGATTTCATAGTAACGATAATATTAATGTAGGCAGGTAAAGTGTGGTCTCAAGACCTACCACTCTCATGTCTGGGACAGTCTTTTGACTGTCCCAAGGCATGTTCTCAAGGAAGGATAATACTGGCAGTTTAGGGCTAGGACGTAGCTCAGTGGTACAGCATGTGTTTAGCATGGGTGACCTCCCAGCATTCACTCCAAAAATAAAAATAACAGCAGCTGACATTTAATGACTATTTTACATTTACCAGGGATTGAGCTAAATACTGTATTTTTGTTTTCCACTGAATTCACAAGACTACTGTATGGAGGGGGTCCTATTCTCTTTTCCATGTTACACGGTAAAGAACTGAAATCCAAAAAAGTTAAATAACTTCTGGAATTCACTCATAAAGTTTGTAGTGGAGCAAAGTACAATTCCTTTACCATTAAATAGCACTGCCTATCAAGCCTTAAAATCCTAGTGACTTGGAAGTCCAAAGGTAACTTTAAGGAGGTCACTTTTATCACATTTCTATATTAGAATTAAAAAAAAAATAGACTGCTGATGGTTTAAATTTATAGTCACAGGGAAAATTTGGAATTTTAAAGTTAATGCTTAATGAATTACTTCATCAATTTCTCATTTACAGCAATTTATTTGGTGGGGGAAAAAAAGCAACCTTTGTCCCAGTTTATCTCCTCAGGCTAGTTCCTTAGTTTCTAAACATTTGGGGAAAAAAAAAAAAAAAAAAACATGTCTTTTAATTATGAAAGCAATTTTGGTGAAAAAAGGTCAGCATTTTTTATTCATTGATGGATTGATTTTTAGAATGCCTGTAGCTATGCAATTCAAGACTCCACAATGGGAGAAGAAATTGATGTTCAGATACAAGAGCAAAGAAAACTATCTCATACATGAATCCTTCAGTTACAGGTAAGTTTTGGAAAAAAATTAACACAGCAAGCAGATTAGCCTGAATATTGTTTTATAATTACTTCAGGGGTATCACTGGCATGTTTAACAATTGATGTCATGATGTAGTCATGATGTGGCATCCAAGCATCATGGCGTTAACACTTGTTCCATTTGTCCCCAAACAATTGATCTGTTCCTCTTGGCAGCACTTGATACTATCTCAGTTCTATCTATCAAACTTTATGAAGAGTCTGCCATGATCCAGAAATTCTCCCAGTATTGCAGAGACAACCACTATGATGCTATCCTTGTCCTCCTAGCCTATTGGATCCTAATCGTAGACTGCTTTATATCTCAGAGATGGACTAACATATGTCAAAATGCATTTTATGCACCAAGTAGGTTACTAGAATGGAATTTCTCTCCAAATAGTACTAGATTGGAGGAAAATGTAAGCCATCAACAAAGTCATTCATGACTTATAAAACTAAGTTAATGGAAATGTCTAGCAGAGGAGAGAGAAAAATGAGAAAGAGAAGCAAAGGGGGTGGTTTTGTTCATTGAACTCTCAGGGAGAAATAAGACAACTCATATAGACTTAACAAATATCATAGCTTGTTAAAACATGACAGGGAGGCAGCTACAGAGAATTCAGCAGCTGCGAGGGCACTGGTAGTAGTAGTTCTCTGAATTAAAGGACAGATGGGTACTACAATCAGCATGCCCTTTGGCAGGATGCAGAGTCTGTGGTCAGTCCTCTGCAAAGAGCTCTTGGCCCTGAAGATCTCTGCAGACTACTGACATGAACCTGTGTTCCTCATTGCATGCAGTAGGATCCAAGAAGCTCTATGCCATCAGATATTTTAAGAGTCACAAGTATAAACTAGATACTCTGTCCCCAACTTCTGCCTCTATCACGATGAAGATTAAAAATAAAAAACAAAAACTGAAGTGGATTGATATTACACCTCCTAGATCCTGTCAACCTCTTGCCCCTTTGATTATTCCAAACTGAAAAAATTGTCTAAATTCAAAGACTACACAGGCCATATCAACTAACAGAATGTGCAGTGATTTAAGATAACTCCAGCGGTTTTGGCTTCTACCTGAATTTCTAACACAGCATGCATGCATGAATGCATAAATAAATAAACAAACAAACAAACAGCTTTATACAGATGCAATTTACATGGCATATAATCCACTCATTTAAAGTATATGATTCAGGCTGAGGATGTTACTAAGTGGTAGAATCCTTTCCTAGTATGTGTGAGGCTTTTAGTTCTATTCCCAGTATTGCAAAAGTAAACAAATGGATTAATTTATTCAATTAATGTATATAATTCAATGATTTTCAGTATATTCCCAGGTATATACAGCAAACTCCACAGTCCATTTTAGAATATTTTTCTTTACCTAAGAATATACCTTTAGCTACTACCCTTTCACCCTACCCAACATTACCGCTTCACAATTAACATTGTAGTTCATACATAAATATGCCTGTTCTGCGTATTTCATATAAAATAAAATGGAATATTATACCATGTGACTTGGTATGTTTGGCTTATTTCACTTAACATAGTGTTTTCAAGTTTAACCTAAGTACACCAACTGTCATTACTTCACCCGTTTTATAGATAACTTAATGTCCATTACAAGGATATGCCACATTTAAATTTTTGTTGTTTTCTGACTTTTTGATTCTAGTTTTGTTAGCCAGTAGGAAGCAATATCTTATCCTGATTTTGACTAGCTGTTCTCTGAGGTCTTACAATGTCAAACATCTTTTCATGAATTTCTTGTCCATTTGTATAGTTTCTTCGGAGAACTGTTTATTCAGAATTTTTGTATATATTTAAAATTGAGTTCTCTTCTTATTTTGACTTTAACTAGTCATTAGATTTCTAGCTATAAGTCCCTCCTTATATGTGTGATTTTGCAAACATTTTTCTTCTGTTCTTTTAGTCTTTACTTTCTTGATAATGTACTTTAAAACACACACACACACAATAGTTTTAATGAAGCTCAATTTATTTATTTTTTTCTTCTGTTGCTCTTATTTTTGGTATTGTCTTTAATAATCCATTGGCATTCTTGTAAGGAGTTAGCTGAAAGGTATTATTTCTGGGCTCCCTATTCTGGCCTTACAAAATTTTGATTACTATATCTTTGGACTAAGTTATGAAATTGGAGAGTATAAGCCACACAAATATTAACCTAATTATTTAGTATTCTTTGAACTATTTTAATTCTCATGCTATTCTTTATAAATTTTAGAATCAGTTTGCCAGCAGAGTGCAGGCTACTCAGCAGGCTGAGGTGCGAGGATCAAGGATAGAAAGTCCAAGGGCAACTTGGGCAACTTAGTTAGACCCTGTCTCTAAATAAATAAATAAATAAATAAGGTTGGAGAGATATTTTAGAAGTGGAATACTTCTCAACCCCAAATACCACAAAGAATCACCTTGTCAATTTTAGCAGTGTTACTTTTCTGAATGATGAACAGGAGACTTTTTTCTATTTATTTAGGTATTTTAAAAATAAATTTAAACAAAGTTTTATAGTTCTGAGAGTACATTTTGTACTTATTCTGTAAAATATACTAATTGTTATTTGTATTATTGTAAATGGAATGTTGTTTTGAATTTCTCTTTCAGGTTATTAGTTTCCCTTCACATTATATTTATATAAGTACAATTTAGTATTTGTATGTTGATCTCACATCCTAAAACTTTGCTGATCTCAATTATTAGTTCTAATAGTATTTAGTGGATTGCCTAGGAGTATACACATATGATTCCATCATTTGTGAATAGAGATAATTTTATCTTTTCTTTTCTCACCTGGACATATTTTAGTTCTTTTTATTGTTTCATTTTTCTGGACTACAGTCATTGGTTCAATGTTGATTAGAAGTGGCAAAAGAGGACATCTTTTTTGTTTCTAAACTTATGATGGAAAGCATCCAGTTTTTCAGCATTAGGCATGATGTTAGCTCTCTCTACGAGTGTGTGTGTGTGTGTGTGTGTGTGTGTGTGTCTTACATGTCCATCATCAGATAAAAGAAGCTCCTGTCTTCTAGTTTATTTTTACCATAAATGCCTATTAGATTTTTCCAATGATTTCTTTTCTGAATCTATTGTGATGATTTTTTTTTGTTTTTTTTTGTTTCTCTATTAATATGATACATTATGCTAGTTGATTTTCAGATGTTAAAGCAATCTTGCCATTGTGGAATAATTTCTACTTGGTCTTAGTGTACAGTTCTTTTTTTAAATGTTTCTGTTCGTGCATTATAGCTCTAGAAAATACTGGAGTTCATTTTGACATAATCATATGTGCCTGGAATATAATTTTCTCCACTTCAGTCTCTAGTACCTCTTTGTTTCCTCCATTCATCCTTTCCTCTGTTCAGCTATCTCTACTTTACTGGTCTTATTTCTATTTTTTTAAATTGGTGCCTTATAGAGATACACATGTAGGTAAAATTCACTATGGGATATTCATATACATACATATTAATAATTTGCTCAGCTTCATTCTGCAGACCTTCCCTTTTCTTATCCCTCCTTCCTTGCCCCATAATTCCCTTCCCTTCTGATACTTCCCCATCTCCCTTCTATTTTCATGTAATTCCCCCCTCCCTGACATTTTGGTTTCCTTATTTTGTTCTAACTTCTATAAATGAGAGAAAACATTTGATCCTCATCTTTCTGAGTCTGGTTTATTTCATTTAGCATGATGTTCTCTAGTTCCACTAATGTCTAAGCAAATGGCATACTTTCACTCTTTGTGACTGAATACAACTGCATTGTGTATATATACTGCATTTTGTTTATCCAGTTGTCTACTGAGGGACACCTGGGTTAGTTTCATAACTTGACTTTTGTGAATGGTGCTGATATAAACATTGGTAGGAGCAATTGATATAATATGCTGGTTATAGTTCTTTTGGATAAATACCAAGGATTGAAATAGCTGGCTCTCATGGTGGGTCCATTCCTTGTATTTTGAACAATTGCCATATTGTTTTCCACAGTGGTTGTTCGGATTTGGAGTCCCACCAACAAAAGTATGAGTGTACCTTTATTCCCACATCCTCACCAATATTTATAATAATTTGCACTACTGATATTTACATTCTAACTGGAATGAGATGAAATCACAAGGTAGTTTTGGTATGCATTTCCCTGATTGCTAAGTATATTGAGCATTTTTTTCATACATTTGTTGGCCATTTGTATTTCTTTTTTTGAGAAATGTCTTTTTAGTTTCTTTTGGCCATTTATTGATTGAATCATGTTCTTGAATATACAGAAGTAATACTGTCAAAATTTAATACTACCAAGAAGATTATATAGTTCTTTTTATAAATTGTTATGTTTAGCTTGTTAATATTTTGTGGAGAATTTTGTGCCCAACACATAAACTATAGTGGTCTGCCCTATCCTGCCTTGTGATATTTTAGTGTAGTTTTGGTATTAACGTGATAATAACCCAATAAAGTAACTTGGGAAGTATTTGCTCATTTTTGTGTTTTAGGAGGGATTATGAAGTAAGGAATTGATATTAATTCTTTAAATGATTGAAATAATTCATCAGTAAGTCATCTGAAAACTATTGCTAACAGGCAGTCAGTATAGATAGGTAAATTGAGTCAGGTCAGAGCAAGGAGGCCAATATGAGTGAGTCCTGGAAGTTGGGAGACTGCCCCCTGAGGAACTGAAATGCCTTCAGAGACCTTCTTCCACCCTATCAAGACAACCTTCCCCAGCTCCAACCTGTTGCTAAGGTAACCTGTCCCAGGAATTGCCCCTCCCCACAGGGAGCTATAAAGTTGTCCTGGGCTGCTCCACCCTGCTCTTCTCCCTTCAGCCCACCTATTTCCACCTTTTGGCCATCATATCCAGCATTCCTGGGCCTAGTCACTTAGGCAGAAAGGAGTAAGATAAGGGGAAGAGGGCAGGAGAACAAAGGACGTCTAAGACATATAAAAAGGCATAATACTTTGCTTTGCTTCTCAGGGTTCTAGGATACCGGCTATGACCCCCTTCTCCCTCCCGGAAGAAGTGTGTTACCCCTTTTTAAATAAACCCTGCTTTATATGCTTACCTCCACGTGCTTCAAACTTCAACATATGAGGGAGCAGAACTCTTCACTGATAACCAGTGGTATCATTACTACTGATAAATTTTAATTTTATCAGTCTATTCAGATTGGCTACTTTTTCTTCAGTGGGTTTTAGTGTAATATAAATGTTTAGACATTTTTGCATTCCATTTATCAAAATTGGAAACATCATTATTCAGAATATTTACTTTTGATACTTTTTATTTTTATAAATCATTAATAACAACCCTCTTTTGTTACTGAATCTAGTTGCTTCCATTTTATCTTTTTTTTTTCTCCAGGTCAGCATGGCTCAAGGTTTGTCTGTCTTGTTCCTTTCAAAGAACTAGCTTCTGTTTTATTGACTTCTCTTATCTTTTTTTTTTTCTTCTCTATTTCACTAATTTTTGCTCTACTATTTGTTATGGCCTCTGTGTTCTTTGCTTTAGATTTAGCTTGGTCTCCCTTTTTTTTTTTTTTTTTTTTTTTTTAGTGTCTTGAAGTAGAACATTAGGTTATTGGTTTAAGCTCTTTCATATTTTTTTTAGATAGAAATTTACAACTATAAACATCAGTCTGAACATCTCATTCATTTGGAGAATTTATCACATCATATTCATTCATTTCAAGGTATGTTCTTATTTCTATGTTAATTCTTCTTTGATCCATTGATTATATAAGTGTGACTATTTTCACATATTTGGGATTTTTCAAAATTTTCCCTTGCTATTGATAAACCCAGCCTAATTCCCTCTTAAGACTGGGAACCATGTCACCACAAAGACATGAAAAGCTAATTTCAGCTTTACTATAAATTACTGCAATTTCTAAACTTGCTTGGAATGCCTGCCCATGCCTTGAACTCACCCATGTCTGGCTTTCCCTGACCAGAAAACAACCCTCTCTGAATCTCTAATGAACCTCATACATTCTGATGTTGGGGCCAGCTAAAATGTTAACTAGCCTTTTGTGTTATGCTTGTCAAAATTTTGTTATCTTTAAGTTCTCAAACCCCGCTTTGTGTAACTTTCTGTGCTATAAAGCTGTGCTCCTAGAGAGCTTCGGGGTTGTTTTCTGTTCCCTCAGTTTTTGGGAGAGGCAGCCTGGCTGGTCGAAATTATAAGCTTGCTTTGATTTGATTTCAAATGGAGTTGGTTGTCTTTTCTTTGTGTCGTGGTTTAACAGTTATCTCAGTGCAAATACCATGGAATGTTCTCATCTAACTGAATTTCTATAGATAGTCTTAAATAGATACTTTTTTATGTGCTTTTATTCTTACAACCATTTCTAAACACTTAAAGGGTTGCTTTCTATGATTCCCACCAGTTTTTTTTTTTTTTTTTTTTTTTTTTGAGGAGTGGGTCAGCTGAACTTCTCATGATATTATTCTGGAAGTCAAATGAAAAATTCTTACCATTCTAGAATTGAAGGGTATGATACCTTTGAGATGTTTCATCCAATGGTGGGCTTTTAGAGAGGAGGGACTTGAAGTCAGAGTTGATATGTAAATTTCCCATGTAAAGACCAGCAGAAGACCCAAGCCTGAAGCACCCATCTCCCTCTCCTCTCTGGATCTTTTTCTATCACCAGATTTGACAAACTATAGTTTATGGGCTAAGTATGACTGTGCCTACTTGCTAACAAATCATTCATTGCTTCTTACTTGTGATAACAACTGTGTTTAGTGTTTGTGACAGTGGCTGAGAAAACTAAAAACATTATCAATCGGGCTCTTGCTAGAAATACTTTGCCTAGCTCTACATTAAACAAATCCCTGAAACTGATTTTTTTTTCAGTTCGGTTTCTTGAGATTTCTCCTCTTACCAATTTCCTTTACCAGCATGTTATAGGCAGGAGATAAGCTGTACAAACAAAGTGGAGATTCTGGGATCACTTAAATTTATAAGTTTGGAGTAAGAGCCTTGTAGCACTGAGACTCAGATTTTTGTTAATGAACTATGCTGGGACAGGTGTCTCTGAAGCCTCCTGTTGATATGGGAGCTTCAGGAGGAGGGTTTCTGAGTGTACATGCGACAATAGTTCTCAGAATGTTGGAAACTTTGAAAACTTTCTTGGATTGCTCTCACTAACATGAAAGACAGCCACAAAAGTGGAGAGGCAAGCCTGGTGTGATCCTCATAGAATCAGGAAGTAGAAAAGAGGGCCAAGTCCCTGTTGCTCACACCAGATTTGCAGGCTCCCTCTGTATCCTTTGTTAGCAGATCAAAACAAGAAACAACCAGCAACATGAAAATGTGTTTTGAGTCTCATCTCCAGCACAATGTAGGAGAGAACAAAAGTGCAGTTTTGAAGCCGAAAGACAAGTGCTTCACAAATGGGGCATTTTTTAAATTTAATAGGCCATAGTGTATGCTTGAAGAGGACTGTCACTGGGAGAAAACTTAGTCACTTGAAGGAGAACATGATCTGTGCATGAGAGTTACACTGAACAAGGCACACATATTTCAAAGCCATGATCACTAAAGAAATTAATTTAAAACTCACGTGGAATGAAAAACAAGCATTGAGAAAAAAAATATATATATATATTCACAAGGAGAGAAGAAGGTTGTCAACTGATTGCAAAATGCAATCATTCAAAACCTAAGCCAACTATAAAATTAACTAAGGCATATGTAGGCTGTCTCTAACACCCACAAAATCCCAAATCAAGAAATAGGTGTGTAGTTTGTAACTTTATCAGGCTTTTCTTTTTTGTTTTTTGTTTTTTGTTTTTTTCTGGCAACCAATGAGAATAATTTGGGGATGACACAGGTATATAATAAATCAGAAGTAAGACTTTGCAATTGGTTATCACTATGAAAACAGAATTAGACAGGCAGTCAGTATAGATAGGTAAATAGAGTCAGGTCCCATCAAGGAGGCCAATTTGGAGTGAGTCTAGCAAGTTGGAGACTGTCCCCAGAAGAATTGAAATGTTAATTCCTTCTGAGTCCTTCCTCCACCCTTATCAAGAACCTGCCCCAGCTCCAACCTGCTATTAAGGTAACCTGAAGTGTGCTTCTCTAATGGTCAAACTTCAACATGTGAGAACTTGTCACCAGTAACCAGTGGTGACATATTTGGAGGTTCCATGGAGATCTACACTGAGGCAAGCTTTTCTCCATGCACCCTACATCTGTTTGAGTTGTATCTTTTAGTCTCTTTCATTTTGGAGAATGATGGGCACCCATAGGCTACTTATTGCATAGTGCAACTTTTGTAAGGACAGAGGAGGCAGGGCACCGAAGATAGCAGGAAACAGTTTTATTTGGCTGCTGCCAGGTTCAGAGGGCTCAGCTTTTGCTGTAATCAATCAATCCCCTGAATCCTGAGTTCCGGTAGTTTCAGAGTTGTATACCCAGCATGTAAGGGGAGGGGCTCAGAAGTTCACAGTCCGCAGAAATTCACATAAAAGCAGCTTTTTCTTTCACTGTTTTGGGCAAGTTAACCCTTCAAGGACAACTCCTGAGAAGGGGAGAGCTTCTTCTCCCCTTTCTTTCCTCCCCCTGCCAGCTGTTACCATGGAGCCCAGTTGGTAACTTCTCTTAAAAATTTAGACATCTCTGTGAAGCCCAGCTCAAGGCCAGTGGCCTTGTTTGCACATTTCTACAAATTACTATACTGGATATGTTTGTGAAAAACTAGTAAAGGGAGTAAGGGGGTGTCCAGCACCTGGAGTGCTGGTATCTTCCTGGCCAGTGGCCAAGTAAACAGGGCAACATGAAAATAGGAAGTTTATCAACATTGAACTCTTTTGCAGAAACTCTTTTACTAATAGTCCCAAAATCATCTATGGTGCAGAATTCTGGAGAAGCCCAGTTAAGACTTTTCCTTGGAGGAAGGGGGTGCCACTTCACAACCACCACACTTCAAGACTCAGGTGAAAGGTTTCCTGGTCTAGGCAGCATTCAATCACCTCTTCAATACAGAGCAGGCATGTTGGGTTCTGCCAACGCCGCTTCCTATTCTTCTGTTCAGGTCCGGAGAGCAATTGGCATGAGTACACAGCATCCCTAGTCCTGATCTGCCTTGGATGCGTGAAGGTGGATGAAGGAATATAGAACAACTACGAAATTTCTGGCCTTAGCTACACTCAGGCGAAAATCCGAAGGTTCCTTCTCTAGAACCCCCTCCTGACTGCCCTAAGGGGTATCTAGGGTGATCAGTAGATGAATGGCACTGAGGAAAAGCTCCAATTACATTTGCCTCCATGTGGGCCAGTCAACACTCCCCACCCCCGAATGCATTCCCTCCTGGATGTACCCCTTCCTTCGCCAGTCAGAAACACTAGTGATTCAGGTTGTAGGACTGAGAGAAAGACATGGGGTGATTAGTTAAAAAACATCCAGGTTCCCTTTGTTGGCATAGTTAGCCTTCACAAGCCAATTAAAAATCTCCCATTACTGTTTCTGTGCTCAGATGTACTCAATGTATTAAAAAAAAATTGCTACAAGAGGAAGGCATTTTTTTGACCAAACCTTCCCATAAACTCCTCCAGAAAAGGGTATTTGTTATGCACTTAACAATCAATAGATGTTCCCCTTACTCACTGGAGATTCCTTTAGTCTACAGGACAATAGTTAGGCACAAAAAGTTAAGACTATACAATTGTTCTCTCTCTCTCTCTCTCTCTCTCTCTCTCTATCTCTATCTCTATCTCTATCCCTATCTCTTTAATAGGTTTTCATAGTCTGGAGTTATAGTGGCAGGGAGAAAAGCAGTAATGCCTATAAATCTGAATGCTCCCAGGGTCTCTGACAGAGGGCAGACTGGGACCCTAACACTTTGCCAAAGGAGGCCAGAAATAACTGGCAAAGCCAATGATGAGACACAGTTTAGGTTTTCTGGACCATAATGAAGCTCAAATTTAGGGAGATGTTCCTAATATATTAGATAAACAGTTTTCTCTTAAGAGGGAGAGAACTTGAATTTCCCATCACTCAGGTGGGAGCTTCTCTCTCAAGTCAGTGTGTAGATTGACCACTAGTCTACACACTGGGAAATTACAGATGATCAGGAAAAGTGCCTCATTTTTACATATTGGCAGGCCTAACCTCAATCTCTACCATGAGAGAAGGCCTTAAGACATCACCTGCTGAGGAAGAAAAATCAAGGGGAGCCCCGCCCCAACTTAAAACAAATAAGAACAAATTCAGAGAGATTTTTGGAGGATCTAAATAAATATTTTGGGATGTTTTAGAACTTATGCCAGGTGCTTGACCTCACCTGGAAAGATATTATATTATTACTTAGCCAAACTTTAACCTCCAATAAGAAGGAGGGCACTCTAAAGCAAGCAGTTGAAGAATTTGGTGATGGACCAAATCTTGCCCATGCCCCAGCATCAAAAACTGAAAACAAACCTAATTATTCATCTAGAGTGCAGGCAATTTCCAGAAATGATCCTGACTGGGACTCAAATGATGAATGGGAGCTTGGAAAATTACAAATTTCCAAATGTTGGTCCCTGAAGGTCTCAAGAAGGTCAAGCAAAAGCCCATTAACTGTTCTAAGGTCTCTGAAATTACTCAGGACCCCCAGGAAAGCCCAGCTATTTTCATGGGGAAACTCAGGGAGACAATAAAAACACACCACCTTTAACCTTGAATCCATAAAGGGCCACCTACTTTTAAAGGATAAATTTACCAAAAAAGTTTAGTCCTCCTCTGAGTTATGAACAGCTCTGGGGAGACTTTAAGCCATTAAAACGGGGCCTTAGTTTGTCCTCAACTTACTTATGAAGCAAGATTTAACCTGTTTTTCACTGAGGCCCCAGGAATGGTTGCACAAAATAATGGACCTGCTTAACAACCAGTAGCTTTATCTCAGTAAGGAGCTTACCATCGTAGCTTTGTTCTCAAAACTAATAGAAAGTAAGTTATTATAATTTTCAACATACAAACCTGTCCAATTACCAACTAGGAAAAAAAAATGGTTAAAACGCCTTAGGCATAAGGTTTCTCCAGCTCAGAATAGCAGTTCAGAATAGCAGTTTTCCCTGTACCTTCCTGACCTCAGCCAGGACTTACATTGAAATGCTAATGGAAGAAGCCTGCTAGCTCTGTAGGAGACTGATCTGAGACCCAAGAAAAAAAAAAAAAAAGTAAAAAGTGTCTTTTACCTGAACTCAAACTAGACTAAACTGAAAAGCAAATTGTATGATACTTTACTAATTAGTGGCTGGTCATTTTTTCTAGTACTCTTGCTTTTTCTTAGATTCGGTATTTTTTTGAGCTCATGATTTTGATCCTACAGACCTAGGTTAATGTTTTTCTGATCAGTCCTATTTTTTATTCAACTATGGAATTTTTAAACATTGCAATGGAGATTTCACCTTCAAAAAGCTACAAGCCTTGACTATTGTGTTATGTGCTGTATGTCTATATGTGCTTATGTTATGAAAATTGGCAGATATATAGAGTGCTCATAAAATTTAAAAAATGTATCCAAATACTTTTAATTCACTTGATTTAATTCACGTGATTTAATTTTAAACGTTTCAATTTAAATTGGGTAAACAGATGAAAGTAAAGATGTCTTTCAAGTTAAACTTACAAGTCTCTAGGTGGTCAAAGAACTAATAAATGTTGGTGTGTTCAAAATGTCTAATATCTCTAGGTTCTAGGACTTCAACAAGGAAGAAATGGCTAATACTGTTCAATATACATGTCTGATATTTTGGTAAAATAAGTAAAGCAGATTTGACCTGGGGTTACTCATTTATGAGTGATTTTGTTTGTTAGACATCTGAATAATTTACAAGGTTAAATGCTAAATAAATGTTAAATATAACATCAAGTACTCTTAACCCTTTGAATTTCATTGGGTAACACTGATGTTTTCATCAATTGGTAAATGAATATAAAAAGGGTTTAAAGTTGCTTTATCATCACTGAAAAAGGTTACTAAGAATTTAAAGTTCCAACAGGTATAATTCTATATACTTAAACACTGTGTTTTCATGGAATGGTAAACAGATGTGATTCTATATACAAAGGTTTAGAGAAGATTTCTATATACAAAGGCCCAAAAGTTTCAACTGTTCCAATTAAAGCGTAATGTAAATAATATAAAATATTTATTTTTATTAAAATGAAATAATGTGCCTAAATTCAGAAATTTACAAGGATTGTTTCAAAATGTGAACAAAAAAAGGGGGTTAACAGATGGGAAGGAGGATTAGAAGGTTCTAGGTATGGAAACCATATTTAATAGAAGGGAAAATGTGTTTTTGGATAAGAAGTCTTTATGTGATGAAGTAAGTAAGAGGGTTTAAGTAAGTGATAAAGAAGGTCTATGTGAATTGGTTATATATAGGTGAAAGCTATTTAAGGTTTCTTCCCTAAGGCCAAATGTTAATATACTGATATGAAACCTAAGTTTCATCTATGTGTTAAAAGGAAAAAGATTTCTTAAAACATTAATTTTTCCATAACATTGTGTTTATTAAGTTTTGGTTTTTTAAGAGGAAGTAACCTTGAAGAAATTAAACAAAAACTGGTTAAACAACAACTGTTATTTTATAGCATTGTACTATGTTATTTCTTTAAAAGCTAAACTTGGATATTATAAAAACATCAATGTAATTGTGGTGCTATTACTCTTCTTTGTATATTAAATATCTTCATATCTTCCAGGTACACAAGTCTTTAAGGTAAAAGCTTTGAAAGATCATTATATCAAACTGGTTTTCTCCATACTAAAGTTTGGTAACTTTAGACTTATAAGAATAACATTGGAGATTTATTTATATCATTTAAGGTTCTATAACTGGACCTGTTATCAATAAGATTAATATAAAGTTATGTTACTTTTCTTAAAAATATATTTTTTAGTTGTATGTGGACAAAATACCTCTATTTTATTTTTATGTGGTGCTGAGGATTGGACCCAGTGCCTCACATGTGCTAGGAAAGCACTCTACACTGAGCCACAACTCCAGCCCCTTATGTTACTTTTTATACCGGGGTACAATATAAATGTATTTTTAAGTTAATGAGAGACTAATATATGTAAAGGTTAATATTGTAAAAAACAAACATTTTGCTACTTTTCTACAAAAGGTTAAAAGCTCTCAGTCTTTCTTTAACTCATGTTTTAAATGTAATATCATATTGTGTTAGCTAATATTCATGGAATCTTCAGCAACAATACATATAAACTTTGTAAAATGATATTTAAGAAGCAAAGATCAGCTTCAGAACTAGAACACTTAAGATTTATAAAGATTTATGAAGAGCCCATCTCATCTGAGATAAGGCTCTGCATCCCATCTTACTACATGTCAGAATGACTCCAAAGTAAGCCAGATTTCAGTTCATTTAACATTATTTTCAAAAGATTGAATTTTTGTTGTTAAGATTACTAGGTTCTTGGCTGGGAATGTGGCTCATGCGGTAGCGCCCTCATCTGGCATGCATGCGGCCCGGGTTCAATCCTCAGCACCACATACCAACAAAGATGTTGTGTCCGCCGAGAACTAAAAAAAATAAATATTAAAAATTCTCTCTCTCTCTCTCCTCTCTCTCTCTCTCTTTAAAAAAAAAAAAAAAAAAAAGATTACTAGGTTCTCAAACAACGGATACAATATGTAACTCAGCCAAAACTCAAGATATTTATTACATGACCTAAATATGTTTTTAGTCTGATAAATTTTATTTTGTATTTTCTTTATAAACTGTTTAAAGTTTGCCTGACAATGTTTTGCATAGATATTGCTTTAAGAACACACAATCTGGATTAATTTAAGATAATAAGCCATCACCTACAGGACATATAGGATAGTACAGGCCCCAATTAATAAAAAGGGTAGATGACTGTAAAGTTATAGAAATTAATGTTAAAATCCAGTACTCTTAATTTAAGACTGGTGAAACTGATTTGCTAGATGTTTAAGATCAAGACTTAAAAATTAAAGTTAAATTAAAAGGGCCAAGAAAACCAATGTTTGGCTTTTGCCCTCTGAGTCAATCTGAATCCAGGGAAAAGGGAACTTCTCTAAAGAGTTTTGCAAGTCTGTGCCACATAAACTCCCAGTGAGGGAGATTAATGAGACCTCTGGAGAACAGAAAACCAATCAATGCATTTGCCATGAAAAGGAGGGTCATTGGAGAAGGAAGACATTCCTGATGCTTCCAAGGGAAGCCACATGGTTAGCAATACCTGGACCCATCCTAACACAAATGGCACTATCACAACTAAGAAGCTACTCTCAAGTTCCCCCAGGAGTGTCTCTGATGGAATCTCAACTGACTGTTAACAATAGATAAAAACAAAAATCAGTTTGACTTGCTTCATCTTAAACACCTAGCAAAAACAGTTAAAACCAAAAAAAAAAAAAAAAGCCATTCCTGGGTATTTAAAAAAATAATAGTTAAATATTGTGTTAACCCCCAAAATAAGTAAGACTAGAGGCTACAAAAGAGAGATTCTTAGGCATGAATGATTGATAACTATCCAAAGAAACTATCAAGAGGAACTGCCTACAGAGATTCCTAGCCTACACAGGTAGGCTTAATGTTTGCTAGTATGTTTATCCAACCCTAAGTAACAGAAATAAAGTGTTCTCTACCAGAAACAGAGATCATATCGGTAGAAGGATCTTACAAGATCAGAGGACATTAAGTTGTTTAATTACATCTTATGGGGTTGAACATCTGAAACATTAAAAGTTAAATGTTGTGTTTACATTCCTGATAACTCTGGGGATAGTAAAGATTTACAATCCCAAATAAAGGCCTTGTCCATTCTGACCTTGTTAGGGGGACAACTTATCAGCCCTCACACCTCCTGGTGAGAGAACTTCTACTATACATTGACATGTTCCAGATGCTACAACATTTATCAGTACTCATGTTTTTTGTTTCTCTCTCATTGAAGCACCCATTCCCAGATGACTTTACAACATGTTCTTCCCCAACCAGACTTCAATCCAACCTGACTTCTAAAAGGGAACTCAAAACCTGCATGCCCCACACTTCTGCCCCACTTCCAGCTCAAAGAAGGCAGAATGGCCATCATCCCATTTCCTTATAGTAGTAAGGAGTTCCTAAGATTAGAGGGGGGCATGAAACCAGAATTAGACAGGCAGTTAGTATAGACAGGTATATCAAGTCAGGTCAGATCAAGAAGGCCAATTTTGAGTGAGTCCAGCAAGTAGGAGACTCTCCCCTGAGAGATTGAAATATTAATTTCTTCTGAGCCCTTATCAAGAATATGACCCTGCTCCAACTTGTTGCTAAGGTAACCTGTCCCAGGAGTTGCCCCTCCATACAGTGAGCTATAAAGTTGTTAATTATTGTGTCCTGGGCTGCACCATCCGGCCCTTCCCCCTTCAGCCCACCTGTTTCCTACCTTTGGGCCATCCCACCAAACATTCCTGGGCAAGAAGGAGAAAGTTAAGAAGTTAAGGGGGAAAAGACAGGAGAACAACGAAAGCCTAGACATATATAAAGGGCAGAACACCTCACTTCTTGGGATATGAGGATACCAGTTATAGCCCTCTTCTCCCTCCCAAGAGAATTCTTTGTTACAACCCCTTTTTAAATAAACCCTGATTGATATGCTTGCCTCGGTGTGCTTCTCTAATGTTCAAACTTCAACATGTGGGGAAGCAGGACTCCTCACCGATAACTGATGGTAACAACTCTAAATATTTTTATTCCACAAGAATTTTAAGATGTCTAGAGCAGTCTTAGCTTGATGAACAGAAAAGCAGTGCCAACTTTACCCTGGATTGCTGTTACAGTCAGAGAGCACATGAGTGCTTGGACAGTGCCACTATGAAACATCCTTGAACTTTGCTGTGTAACTTCCCTGTATTCATATGTGAATACACCACTGGTGCAACTCCACATCACAGACAAGCACAAATGGGATCCTAATTTAAAAAGTTATACTCCATGTATTTACAATATGTCAAAACACAGTCTACTGTCTTTTCTATCTAGAAAGAATTTTTTTTAAAAAAATGAAATAATAAAAAAGAAACATCATTGTATGTTTCAGTCAGCATTTTTTGCCACTGTGACCAAAAGACTTGATAAGAACAACATATATAACTATATAAATGTCATGTACCCACACAATCACACATATCCACAAAAGTATAAGGACTATGCAATATATGAAGCTCTCACATTGTATCACTACAGATAGCCTGGGTTGCAGAGGATGAGTAAGCTTGGAGTCAGTACCACACAATTAAATAGAGACATACTGTTTAGGTAATATTATTAATTCGCTGACAAAACCAGTATGGTTTTGTGTTTGTGTTGAACTCTGCGTCCTTTAAAGCAATTCCACTTCCACTATTTTCTTTACTCTGTGACTTAACCATATATGTGGGGTCAATAAAGACAATATGTCCATTTACAAAATGTTTTTCAGTACCTTGTAAGTCCCAGGTCAACAGCGACAAAATTTATGTAATTTCCTTTTTTACAAGCTCACAGTTTGATGGAAAAATCCAATGACTGTTGCTCAATGAGTGAAAAAGTTGGATAAAGGTATGGGGAATGAAAATGGTGGGTGTTGACTTGCTAAGAGTGTTTAAAGTGAAAGTGGAAATTAAGTGAATGATAAAGAGAGGAGAAAGGGGAGAAGCAGTGAGGAGAAGAGCAGATATAAATGAGAAACTATGAGATATCTCGGAAGGCACTCAAATTCACAAATCCTCCCAAGGCCTCCAATTCAGGGATGAAACAGGGATTTGGCAAAGAATAAAATGGAGAAGAAGGAAGGGCTTCTGCCATGGATCGGACCCTGTTTTAGTCAGTTTTTATGCTGATGTGACTTAAGAACCCAAGGAGAACAACTGTAAAGGAGGAAAGTTTTTCTAAGGGGCTCATGTTTTCAGAGGCCTCAGTCATGGACATCTGGCTCCATTCTTTGGGGCTTAAGATGACGCAAAACAACATGGCAGAAGAGTGTGGCAAGGGGGAAACAGCTCACATGCTGATTAAGAAGCAGAGAAAGAGACTCCATTTTCCAGATACAAACATATAACCCAAGGCCACACCTCCAGTTCCCTACCTCCTCCAGCCACACCCCACCTGCTTTCAGTTACCACTCAATCCCCTAAAGTGATTATTTCACTGATATGTTTAAGCGTGTAGAAACCCAATCATTTCTCCTCTGAACCTTCTTGCATTGTCTCACATGTGAGCTTTTGGGGGACACCTCACATCCAAACCATAGCGGACCCTTTTTGTTATGCTCTAGAGGCTTAATTTGGGGCTGGCAACCGTTAAATCATCTTATTCAGGGTTTATATAATAGGACAAAAATTTGCAAAGATGAATATACAAATGTATATAGCAATCTATAATAAAAATATTAGAGAAAGGAAGATATGCACATAAGCATGAAAAGAAGTTGCTATTCAAGTTTTAAAATAACTGAACAATACTATATTGACTGTGCAACTTGGAGTAAAATTAAAAAAAAATACATTGAGATGATGTAAGTTAACCTTAGAAGCATGCTATCCTTGGAGAGGATTGTAGGAAAATGACAAAGGGGAGAGTCAAAAGGAATTTCAACAGTATATTTCCCTAAGAAAAAAAATCTCATGTGTAGGTACTAGAGTCATGGCTCAGTGGTAGTGTGCCTGGTTTATGTGAAGCCCTGGATTTGATCCTCAGCACTGCATATAAATGAATAAAAGATCCACTGACAACTAAAAAATACAAGAAAAGAAAAAAATCTCATGCATATATAACAAGAAAAAATCCTGTGTCATATCCACCTGATTTCTGGTAGACATATGTTTGAATTCATTTGCCAAATATTTTGTTTTTTCAACAAGTCGCTCTTTGGGGAAATTGAGCTTAGAGCTAGGAAAGTGAAAATTAAAGTGGGAGAATCAGAAAGAAAAATATTATAGGAACTATACTTTTTGGCAGAGGGAAAAATGATGACACATTGATAGTTTGCTCTCCCAGTTAAAGTTGCAATAACTCCTGTCTTCCGAATTCTAATCTACTTCTTCAGAATTCATGGATTCCACTCTGGACAGGCACGATTTCTAAGGAAATGATGATCTCAGCACCACACCCCCATTTTGTGTTTTTATTAGAACAGCTCATGGGTTTCAGGCCTGCTCCAGCCCCAGCACACAGGATGATAATTAAAAATACAGTGGTGTTGTAGCAAGAAAGATGTCAACAAACATTCATTCATCCTATCACCAGGATTTCTTGACTGATGGCCACAAGTAAAGTGAACAATCATCTACTTTATTATTCATCCGAATCAGGAGATGACTAAATGACATCTTGATTTGGTTTTTTAAATGTATGCTAAGGAGATCAGTTTCCCCAGTCCAGAGAAGTCTGTTATTCTGCTTTGAGTACTTGAATAGTAAAGAGAGTAGTCGTAATTCTGAGGAGCAAGTCAAGGTGTCTCCTTGTAGAAGAAAGTTACAGGGGTGATACAAAATGCATACTTGCATGGAAACCAAGAGGCTTAATTGAAAAGGATGGAGCCCCTGAGGATGGTTACATGTGCTGTTCAAACTTACATGTATGTGCTTCATGGTGATTGACTTTGCTGTCTCTACTGCCACTAAACTTAACTAGAAGAAATCTTTAATTAAAGGAGAATAATATTGAACAAGATTCGGGGCAATCATGATACATGGAGTCAAAATTTTTCAATGTCAACAATTGTCTCTTTTAATATTCAACATAGATCAGTGGCTCAATCCAGTCATTGATGCTTCCACACCTCACTACCAACAAAAGAAACATTTCCTTCTTGTTTTAAGAGAAATTTTTAAAAACTTTCTTTAAGTATAGGTTTGCTAATAACAACATTTCACACTTGTCCTTTACCTAATAATAGATATATTTTCTCTTTATTTAGAAAATAGTTTGCCCATATACAGTTCTTCTTCCTGGTCTTCCTGGTTATGAATGAGATGTCCATTCTTACTTCATTTCTCATTGCCCTCTAAAAAACTAGTCACTTCCCTGTGGCTGCCATCAGGATTTTTCTTAGTTCTTAGTTCCCAGAAGTTTCCTTTTAATGTATGTTGGTGTGGATTTTTTGGTTTATGTGGTTCACACATCCTCTTGAATCTCTTTTGCCAAATTAGAGCAGTCACTCATTTTTCCTTGGATACTATTTCAGTCTTATTCTCATCCCCATCCACTCCTCTCCTCTCTTTTCTTCTAGAGAACTAATAATATGAATATTAGCTATTTCTTTTCTTATTTATGTATATTATTTACTTACACTGCTCTATAGTTTCCTGAGAATCTGTTAATTTATTATGCAGTTTATTTTCTCTTAAGTTGTTTGCATTATTAAAATTCTCTTTCTTTGCCCTCCACTTTATTGATTCTATCCTTTTCCACATTTTCCACATTTCTACCTTGCTATTGATCACATCTGGTGATGTTGCCATCCCTGGAATTGTATTTATCACTCCTATAATTTTCCTCTAGTTCTTCCTTCAACCACTGATTTCTTTCTTTGTATTTTCTGATTTTTAATTTGTAAGTAATTGATTAAGGAATTTTATGATGGCTACTTTAAAATCTATATCATTTAACTCTCAAACCTGATAAATCTCACTGATAGCAGCTGTTGACATTCTTTTCTTACTCTTGATGATTTTTCCCAGTCCTTGGTATATGGGTATTCTATTATTAAACTCCGAACCTTAGTTATTGTCTCGTTTTAGTAAGTGGTCTCATTGCTTAGGGATAGCAGTAAGAGCAAGGTTGGTATACATGTTCAACTTCCTACTGGTGGCTGCCAACAGCACCTTGCCCAGGTGGGGCACTTCCTCTCACTGCCCTTTGCAGAAGAGTGGGCTGGTAGGTCTGCTGGCTTTAGCATTGTGCCTCATTTTCCCCAGGAGTGGAGTATGGACATTTTTTTTTTCTCATTTCTTGTTGTTTCCAAGTGGAAGTGGAAGGTCAGCTGCCTACTAGGTCCTGCTGCCAATAGAGAGGGTGGCGGGCAGAGAGGTCTGACACACTTTTGTTGCTATAAGGTTTGAGACTGAAGCTTAGTTGTGGCCTTATCCTCACTCACTGGGAGTGGAATACCAACTCACCCTCCCTCCCTCCTTCCATGCTTTGTAATGCATATTGTGGGAATGGATGCCTAAATTCTCACTGGATCTTTTCAATAGCATGGAAGAAGAAAAAGTGATGACCTTGATATTAGCCTTGCACCTACCTGATGCTCTGTGAGCTGGGTCCTCAGCTGCCCCCTTGTCCTCAGCTGCTCCCCTTCTCACCCTTCATTATTTTACCTATGCTGCTGGTGGAGCCTCCCAGTGACAGCTCTGTCTTACTATGTCTGGCTAAGCCTCCTTGCTGCTGGGTGGAGTGGAGGCTTAGCTCCCTGGTGACACTATCCAAGCAAGAGACAGAAAATTAACCCAAGTTTACCTCCTGTTGGAGGAACCTGAGGAGCAATCTGCCTGCTTGGAAGGGTGGGGAAGGGAGAAATGAGTTCAAGACCTACTATAAACTTTTTATTCAGTCCCAGGGAGTGAGTGGAAGGAGGTCAGCATGTTCTTTTTCTGTTAGCTGGAATAGGAAGTGTATTGCAAAAAATTAAAATAAGATAAAAATAATTTTAAAAATTTGCAATTAGGCTATCCTTTTCTCAACCTCTTGGCAATCTTTCTTGAAGCTTTTTGGTTGGTGTCTGTTGCAGTTTATGGATTGGATCAGAAGCATCTGCAGTGCCCTGTGGAGTAATAAAGAAACTCAGGGAAATTGCTGCCATGTTGTCCTTCAGATCCAAAGGTCATTAAACAGCATGACTTCCCTTTTCCACTTTCTAGAGACTTCTAGTAGTTTTTCATTATTTAACGTCCAGCACTTTTTAGTTGCCTGGGAGAGGACAGTGAGGACTGGGACTATAGCATCTTGGCAGAACTGGAAGTCAGAGAGTATCTGTTACCCCATTTTTTTGTAAGAATTAATCAAGATATTGTTTCTCAATATTATGTGATCATAATGCCCATTTCCATGCCTTGTATAATATAAGCAAAAAATCAGAGTTAGTCATAATGGATACCTTAAGGCCCTCTATGAAAACCATATTCAGAACATTGAGAAAGAAAAAATAGTGAACAAGAGTGCAAGGAAGGGTACGGAGGGCTCTCCATTGTGGTACCACATAGATGATGACAGATGAACTGTGATGACTTAAAGATAAAAGCAGGACAGAACAACACGGATTTCTTAAAGTTTGGTGTTAACATATTGCCCTGGCTTTAGACAGTCCTCCACAGAAGAGAGAGATGTTAATGTAATGGGCAGGAGTGATGATTAGTTTTTATTTTCATTTGAGGATGGATAAAATAAACTTTAAAAATATTGCCCCACATCATTTGTGACCATGAGACACAAGCTCAGAATAACTACTCTGAAATAGTAGTGCAAAATTAAAATTCAAAGCTATGTCAATAATCATCTAATAAATCATAGAAACAGAAAAAAAAGCTGAGAATTGAAAGTAGAAGGATAATATTTGGTGATTCAGATATACCACTATTAATAGGTAAAAAATGAAGCATGGCCAAGAAATACAAATATGACTTCAGCATCAATATTTAATTTTAATATTTTATCATTTCATAATTCTTAACATTTGTCTTGAATTTGACTGTATATCTTCAGAATCAAATATCATCATCCATCTTTTTTAAAATTCCATAATGTAGACAAATAAATTCAAATGTGCATAGTAAAATGAATTTTGTGAGCTCATCAGATAAATGTCAATGTGCATTTTAAAAATTTTTCTTTCCATCAGGATGGTGGGATTTTTTTTTCATTTGCTAATCTAACATGTTATAAATTCACTATTAATAGCAGGCTAAGAAAGCTTCAACTTCCCTCAAAGAATCCTTGAATTTAAATTCTCTTTTTAGAAGGAAACACATCCATATGTTCATGGGTGGATTGATCTTTTTTTTTTTTTTTTTTACTCTTTTCTTTTTTTCTTTCTTTTTGTGCATTTGCTTTTTGACTCTATCACAAATATTTTTGTTTTGCAATCATTTTTACATAAAAGCAAAACACATTTCTTTATTCCCTCCACCTTCATTCAGGAATTGCTGATAATTTTCCTTATTAGTTTTATTACACACTCTAAACATTGGAGAATAAGTAGGAGACATAGGATCTCTTTCCTACTAAATATTGCAAGTTAACTTCCAAGTTTGCCACAAAACAGGAAATTCAATGTTGATATAATTCTACAATCTAATTTAAAAATTTATTATTTATTTAATATTTATTTATTCATTATTTACTTTTGCATATTGTACCAATAATATCCTTTACAGTAATTTATTTTTCCTCTCCAGGGCCCAGCCCACTATCATACTTCACATTTAGAGTTGGTGTCCTTTTAAATGACATATTATTCATATACCATAAAATTAACTCTAACATCTACAATTCTGTAGTTTTTAGTTTACTTAGTGTGTGCTGTTATCACGCTATTCAATGATGTAAATATTTTCATCACCTCAGAAAGAAAACCCATACCTGATAGCAATTTCTCTTCACTCAATATTTCCTCCAAAACAGCTAATGTGATTTTCTTAGACCTTTTGTGTTTTTTTTACTTCTTTCACTTAGAATAATACTTTAAATTAATCAGGTTTCAGTGTTTCTATCTTTTCATGGCCAAATAATATTCTATAATATGGAAATGTGTAAATAAATAAATAAAGGGTGACACAGACAAGGTGCAGAGGCAGGGAAGGTGGCAGAGTGGCTCTTTGTCCAAGTGGCCCCATTTTTTTTATACCAATAGGTTACATTAGGTCATTAGTACCATAACCACATTATCGTTTAGAGTATCAGTAAGGTTGCTTATTCTGCAGTTACCTTTCCTAGTTACAATATGCAATATTAGGAGCTTTGTGAAGTTCTCAAGAAAGTCTATGGTCTGAAGTTACCTTTAGGTAGGCAGATCCAGGAGCACTGGAGCTTGGTGAAACATTGTAGTTATCTAGCAAACAAGTTCTTCTATTCCCAGGAGCTAAGTGCCTGCAATCAAGGCTTGATGCAGCTCCAACACAGAGGCACCTCAGGGCATTGCCATACCAGCTAGACACTGCACATACATTAGCTGTATTGCTAGATCCTAAGAGAGATTGAAGGGCATTCTAAGGGTGGGAAACAGGGTGCCTGTTACCACCCCCCCCACACACACACACCACTGTCCCTTAGAGTTTTCTCACCAGGGGAATGCTTCCTGTAAATTTCCATGGTCAGAATCCCTACAGAAATATCAACTTTTTCTTTTTCTTTTTTTGTCTGTTTACTTATTCCTCACTTTACATGCTTTTCTTGTAAGTCTTATATGTCTTTGTATATATCTTGTATGTATGTCCCTCCCAAGACTTACAAGTCTATTTTAATAAATAAGCTTTTGCATCAATGCCCCTAAAATACCTGACAAGAACAGATCACAGGAGGGGAAATTTATTTGGGACTCAAGATTTCGGAGGTCTCAGTCTATACAGAGCCGACTCCATTACTCTGGACCCAAGATGAAGGAGCTCATCATAAGGAAAGGGGCCCAGCTGAGAAAGAAAACTGCTCAGCTCAAGGTGGACTCAGAAACAAAAAGAGAAAGAGGGATGGAGGAAGGAACTGCGGGGAAGATGAACTCTTCCAAGGAATACCCCCAGTGACCAGAAACCCACCTTCTCCAGGCATGCCCCACCTGCCTGCAGGTACCACCTAGTCAGTCCATTCTATTCTCTGAATAGAACATCCCTGAATATCTCTGCATCAGTAGGAGCTTCTGGGGGAGACCACATTTCCAAACTAATAACATTATCTTATTTTATATTTGTTTTATTAAATCTATATCTATGTAATTTTTATACTATATATGCATTTTTTTCATTTAATATTGAGAAATGTCATTGCACTTGATGCTGTAGTGCATCTCAGTAGCTCAGGAGAATCGCAAGTTCAAAGCCAGCCTCAGCAACTTAGTGAGGCCCTAACCAACTCAATGGGACACTTTCTCTCTCTAAATAAAGTACAAAAATTTTCTGAGGATTTGGCTCAGTGTTTAAGTGTCCCTGAGTTCAATCCTCGGTACAAAAATGAAATAAAATAAAATAAAATAAATATCATTGCTAATGAATATAATTTTAATAAGATTTGTACATTGGTCTTATAATCTTCAAGCTTGATGAGCTCATTTATTAGCTATAATTTTTTTGTATGTAGTTCTTGGGAATATCTACATATAAGAACAATGCACTTAGATATAGAAGTAGTTGCCTTTTTTTGTCCAAACTCAATGTTACTTATTCCTTTTTCTGGAATAATTGTCCTAGCTAGACCCTCCATTAAATGTTAAATACAAATAGCAGTAGTCCCTATGATAATTTTGTTCTTGAAGCTTTTAGTCTTTCACCATCACATTTGATGTTAACTGTGAGATTTTATAAAGTGATTTATATCCATATATTGATACAATTACATTTTCATACAATAAGATGTATTTCATTAATAAATTATTCTGTGTTAAAGTACACTGTATACCTGGAATAAATCCTGACTGGTTATGGAGTATTCAAAAATATGCTATTGTGACTGAAATGAGCAGAAATTGATGAATGTTTGAGTACGGATTTAAGAATTTTTTTTCTTTCTTTTTTCTTTTTTTTTTTAATAAATAGTGGAACTAGGAACTAAGTTATTTAAACTTTTATGCCGCAGGACTCTTCTCTATAAAATGTAAAATAATAACACTACATTCATAGCAGATTTTTGAAGATTATATAAATTAATATAGATGAAGCACTAAAAATATTTGCTAGTATTATAATGAATTATTATTATTATTATTTTCAGAAAGAGAATTGTCCTAAAATTTATATTTTTGTTCTCTTCTTATTCTGTTAGGTTTCAACAAAACATTTCTGCCTTCATGAAGTCTGTCAGCTCTCCTCCTTTATTTCTTAAACAAGTATTTTTTACGTTTTACTATGAAAAAATCCTCTGATGATATAGGAGTCACCCTTCTTTAAATGTTTATTAATAGTTGCTCATGAAACATTCATAAACTAAGATTTAGTTCCAATTTTATTGCTGATTAATTTTCTCTAGTGGCTATAGAAATATTTTAATTTTTACCTCTTTGTTGAATTATTTTTAAAATTTTATAGATGAATAGACACTGTCATTTTCATCTATTCTCATGTACTGGTTTTAAGTATTTGATTTTTGAATTGCATTGTATCTATAATTACATTTGCTCTTTCAAATCAAATATGACTAATCTTTCTTTTCTTTAATTCATTCTGATTGCTTATCTTGTGCTCATGTCCTTGCTTTATCGCTTTTGTTGTATATTGTGCCCCAAACAAGGCTTTGTATATGATATTTATTTTTTATATTATATGACACATACATATGAGGGGTGTGTGTGTGTGTGTGTGTGTGTGTGTGTGTGTGTGATTTCTATGGAACTCTATGAAAAAGTTTAGATTTACTATTCCTTATTAACTGCAAGGCCATATTATATGAAGTAACAAAACATTTCAAAAATATTATGCACTGTGTGACTATTTTTATAATACACCTTTTGTATGCATGGAGTGAATCTAGATTTAAGTGTATAAAACATTAGCATTCATTTACCTCTATGCAATTTAATTAGAGGTGATTTTATTTACCTTAACTGCAATTTTACTTTCCTCTGTAGCAACTGTATATTACTGATTTCCACTTTAATGGAGGGGAGTGCCTTTGCATTATGCTGATATTTCCCAAAATTATTCCTTCTAATTATATCAATCATTTGAAATGATTTGATGATTTGCTGTTGCCTAAAGGATGGAGTTTAAATTCTTTATTCTAATATCCAAAGTCCTCTGTCAGCTGGCACACAGCTGCATTTCTAGTCTTATAACATAATTCTCACTCTCAAAACATCAGTTCCAACCAAATGCCTGTACCAGCTGTTCCCACAAATTTCCCTTTCTGATCTTTATGCACTTGTTCAGTTTATCTCCACTATCCAACAAACAGAACCTCTATGACTTTTCCAACTAGGCAAATCCAACCTATCCTACAAAATTCAATTGCCCTTTCTTCCTCTTTCACATATTTTCTTTAAAAAAATAAGCATAATAATGAGAGATTTTCTTCTGTGAGTAGAATACTGCCTTACTAATATTCTAATTTTTACCCCACTGGAATTGATTCTAGTGGCACCAGAGTAGCATGTACTCTCCTGTGGTTTGGGACCCGCCCAGAGCTGTAAAGCCAAGGAGGTGAGTGTGAGCTGACATCAGCACATGCTAGCTGCCCCAGCTGTGTGTCCTGGCACCAGGCTGCACCTGCAAGAGCAAGAGAGGGCTTTTCAAAAAAATGTTTCCATCTAGAGAGGAAGTCATTTTGCCATTACAGGCTGCCCAGAGAGGGCATTATTTTGTACTCAGCAGAATCATTTCATGAATTAGCAATTTTATAGTTCCTCATAATTAACGTTTTAAGAAATTTTATCTTTCCATCAAACTAGGATTTTAATTACATGCTCAAAACTTTTGTTTATATCAGACTGCCTAGAACAATAACCCATGAACTGTTTTATAAATAAATATGCATAATTCAGATATATCATAGCAGGAAAAGAAATCATGAGGGATTCTCTTAAGCAGATTCTTACATTTCAAGCAAATCACAGCTGCACAAATTTGTGACATGACCTTTCATCTCTCAGTGAGCAGATGAGAAATGTGTGGAAGACAGACACTATACTAGTAGTCAATTTAGACTTTTACTCTTACTCCAATCAACTGTCCCACAGGATCCTTTTTGTTTCAATTAAAATATAAGCATATTCTTTGAGCACTAACAATAAATATTTAAAAACCACCTTAGAGGTTTCATGTATGTTATCACTAGATAATAACCACATTCTTTCTTTTTCTGACTTTATAACTAGAATGGTGCTTAGGATAGCAGCATCCAGTAAATATTACTATAATGGATGAAATAAATCTAGTATGAATCATAGACATCACTGGCTTTTTCATGTTGAGGGCATACTGAGACAGGAAGGTGAACATCAATCAGAAAATTGCAATTTCTTTCCAATATGCTTTTCTGTACTAAAAGGAGAAGAGGGAAGCACATTTCCTACTGACCATGGGTAATAAAAAGCACACTAAGCTATGGAAGTAAATCAAGTTTGTTGTCTACAGTGTTGATAATTGCATTTATAACCAAATCACTTATTTTTCTTCAAATCAGAGACATTTTGCTAGTAGAGGCCTTGATCTTGATCTCTTCATTTATTTGATTTTTTTTTTGTACCAGGTCTTGAACTCACAGACACTTAATCAAGGAGCCACATCTCTAGCCCTACTATATTTTAGTTTAATTTAATTTAATTTAATTTAATTTTGAGATACTCTCATTAAGTTGCTTAGGGCCCCCACAAGTTTCTGAGGCTGGTCTTGAACTTATGATTCACCTTCCTCAGCCTCCCAAGTCACTTGGATTACAAAGATGTGCTACCATGCCCAGCTGTCTACATTTCTATGGACAACAAACTCATAATAATATTTCTAGAGGCAAAGCCCCAGAGTGATACAATACTCTCAAAAATATCAACGACTAAAAATTGACCACCTTGTTGGTCAGTGACATTAGAAATCACCATTTTGAAAGTCTTGTCTCTGGTATACTAACTGTACAGATGCCATTAAGGCTGTCACATGTTTAGGATGGTTGTAAAACAATAGCAATTGGGAAAGCTGTCCACACAGATGGGATGCATGCTCATGCTCACATCCCTACCGTTACCAGGACCATGTGTGCAGCCTCCCACTGTGAGGTCACACAGGGTTCATTCCACATATCAATACCAAAAATACCATTCTTCTTCTTCCAAGCACCAGAGAGGCAGTTACGCTGTTCCACACTATGAAACTTATAACCTCTATAGTCTTTTTCTTTGGCTTCTGGGGAACTCTGAACTAAACCTGGTGCCAGTCTCTCGCAACCTGCATGTGCCTGGTCCTTGTGTTCACCTCTGTGTGTTCCCTTTGCCCAATTGGATCTTACATTTTTTAAATTTTTTCTTTGATTTTTTAAAAAATATATTTTACCTTGATTTGCCACATTATTGTTAGTTGCTTGAAAGTCTTTGGAAGCACCTGGGGTACACATAAGAAAGGGAGTTGTCTAGCTCAAGTCATAAAGCTAAAAGTAGAATCAGAAGATATTAGAGCCAATTTTACCAATGAAGAACCTGAAATGTAGAGACTTGTCTAAGGGCAAAAAATTATCTGTTGCTACATTTTTTTTTTAATGTTTTGATCCGTTTTTTTTCTTTTCTCATGTGAACATATATCTAGAGTATAGATCAAATTGGTGCAGATGGCTATCAAAGAGTTCAGCTGTTATTTTTTTCAATTTTAATTTTTAATTAATATGTATGTGTGTATATATAATTATGGTACATACAAGTATATATAATAATATAATTGTACCTATTTATGGGCACATTGTACCATTATGTCCGACACGTTATAATATAATGATCAAATCAGGGTAATTAACATATTCATCACCATAAACATGTTTTTTTTTTTGTGGTGAGATCATTTGAAATTCCTCTTGCACCTACCATGTAATGTACATTATATCATTGTTAGCTATGGTCAGCCTAGTGTATAATAAGTCATCAGAACCTATTCCTCCTACCTTATTACAACTTTGTATCCAGTGATTAACCTGTCATCACCCCCTCTGCCCTCCCCAGTCTTCAATAACCACTGTTCCATTCTCTCCTCCTAGAACACCTTTTTCAGATTTTACAGGCAAGAGTGAGAGTTAGAGAATTTTGATAGTTTCTATTCATCTGAACGAACAGGATCACATTTGGAGTTTGACGTGTCTGTCTCATCTGCAAAGGAAGTTGCAAGTGTAAAGAAGATTGTTGATTTAGGGCCTGTGCACCGTGTTCCCTGGTTACAAAACAAGCTTAATTTTGAGCTCCACATTTCTTTAGAAATTTCAACTGGGAGTTTTAAAACGTGCCAAATATTAAATCTTCAACTTGCAACCTTTTCTTAAGACTTCAACAAGGCATGCTTGAGACAGTGATGACTTTGTGGGAATATTTTACAATGGTGCCTTGAGCCTCCTTGTTCAAGTTCCCTCAGTTGACCAAAGTGGGGGAGAAAACAAAAACTAAATTCAAACAAAAGAAAAATTGACATCTGCATCTGTACTGTCAGAACTGTGCCAAGAAGGAGGTGAAGTTAATGAAGACATGACCAGGCACCACAGAACTAATTAGAGTGCTCAGTCTTTCTATAGAAGAAGTTTGCTGGCATCACTCCTGGGTACTCATTTGACAATGACCTCAGGTCACACTTCCCAAGGTGGCATTAAGAGGAGACCCTTTCAAGGGCTCTTGATAGACATGCAAAGAAATATACAGGTGGATAAGTTTGTTTCTTTAGCTCTTAAAACTAAGTGGTTTCTTTTTACTGCAAGTTTCTGCTTTGTTATGTTAATGATCACACAGTCTCAAAAAGAGGGATTTGATGATCAGACTTTCTCCAACTTTTATGTCTGAAGGAGTCCCTTAGAAACACTGCCCCATGAACCACTTTTTGTGAAATATTGAGACACATAATAGTAAACATATTACCTTACTTATTCATATTTTACAGGATAAAAATATAAAAAGGAATTCAGATAGTCAATGCACATTTTGTCCATATAAGTATACAGAGCAATGTTCTGTGAGTTTGTAACCAGTTTTACCAATCATTAGATGTACAAACTGGGGTAAACAATTTGACCTTTGTGTTCCTCAGTTTTCTTATCTATAAAATAAGGATTATGATAGAACTGCAGGTAAAGGTTTGTTACAAAGGCAACTTGCATGATAAATGTGTTTCAGAGGCATGCTGAAAAGTTCCTATTCACATCCAGTTTTCCCCTTTCACTTAAATGTGTGTCTGGAATGCACAACTTGTCACAGTCTGCTTCTTTTAACAGCTTTCCCTTTTCACTTCTCCTTACCATCTCTTCTGGAGGGCTGCCTGGCCACCTCCTATTCTATCAGGCAGAGTTGGTCTGTTTTGATGTTTCTTATTTATTTGAAGAAGAGCATAGCAAAACTCAGCAAATATTCACTGACATGTATATTATTTGTTTCTTCAAATGATACAAATATGCACTATATTTAGAACATTTCATAGATTTTTATAAATGTAATATATATTATATATCATATATGATATTATATATCATATATATTATATATGATATATGTAATATATGATATAAATATAGTATGCAAGAATATATACAGATTTTTTTTCACAAACTCTTTTATAAACCAAAAAGTAAAAATCGTATACAAGAGTATGTCAATAGTGAATTGTCAGAAACAGAAATCAAGAAAGCAATCCTATTTACAATAGTTGTAAAAATATTTTTAAAAATCTAGGAGCGGGGTTGGGGATGTGGCTCAAGCGGTAATGTGCTCTCCTGGCATACGAGGGGTGCTGGGTTCGATCCTCAGAACCACATAAAATAAAATAAAGATGTTGTGTCCACCAAAAACTGAAAAATAAATATTAAAACTCTCTCTCTCTCTCTCTCTCTCTCTCTCTCTCTCTCTCTTTAAAAAAAATCTAGGAGTGAACTTAAGTAAGCAAGTGAAAAGCTGCTACTTTTATCAGTGTTTTATAATGAAAATTAAAAAAATACTCATGAAATAAATTGAAAAAGCACTAAAAGAAGGAAATACCTCCTGTATTCATGGATTGGTAGAATTAATATTGAAATGTCCATGCTTCCTCAAATAATATACAGATTCAATGACATTTTTATAGAACTGAACAAACACCTAAAATTTGTATAGAAGCACAAAAGACCCAGAATATCCAAAGCTGTAATGATCAAAAGGAATAAAGAAGAAGGCATAAGACTATCTGTCTTCAAAACTTTTTGTAAAGCTCCAGTTATCCAAACAGCATGGTATTGCCCTAAGTGCAGACTCATGGACCAATGATCTTTCAGTGGTCCATGAGTCTGCACTTAGGGCAATACCTAAATGTGTACCCATGCATCTACAGCTAACTGATTCTCAATGAAGGTACTAAGAACATGCATTGGAAAAAGGGCTATCTTTAAATGAATGGTGCTAGAAAAATCTGTGTATCCACATGCAGAAGAAACAAAGTAGACCCCTATCTCTTACAGTTGCAAAAAATCAATTCAAAATGGATTAAAGACCTAAATGTAAGACCTGGAAATATAAAACTACTAGAAAAAAAATAAGGGCAACATTTTAGTGGCAATTAGGGTGTTTTTTAACAAAACCCCCCAAACCCAGGGAACAAAACATAAACAGATAAGTAAGATTTCACCATATAAAAAGTTTCTCTTCAATAAAGAAAACAATCCTCAGAGGAAAGAGACAAGAGAGAAATGCAAATCAAAACCAAAATGAGAATGACTTAATCTCTGTAAGAATGGCTGTTTTCAAGAATAATAAAGATGACAAGTGCTGACAAGAATAAGAATAAAAGGAAATCCTTGTATCCTGTAGATGGGAATGTAAGTTTGTACATCCATTATGGAAAACAGTTGGAGATTCCTCCTAATATTGAAAATAACTGTCAAATGATGCAGAAATTCCACTGGTGGGTGTGTATCCAAAGGAAATGAAATCTGTATGACCAAGTGACATGTCACTTGTACCCATGTTCATTACAGGACTATTCACAATTGGCAAGAAACAATAATAAGGGAAATGTCCATTAACTAATGGATAAAAAAATGCAGTACATATAAATAACAGAATACCACTCAGCTTTGAAAAAGAGTACAATGCTATCACTTGTGACTACATGGATAGAACTGGAATTCATTATTAAGTGAAATAAGCCAGACACAGAAAGAAAAATCTGTGTGATTTCGTTCCTATCTGGAATCCTCCCCCACACCTCCCACCCCCCCAAAAAACAATGTTGATTTTATAGAAGTTGAGAGTAGTATGGTGGTCTCCAGAAACTGAAAATAGCAACAGGAAAGAGTGATTGGGAAAGGTGACTAATGAGTATAAACTAAGTCACAGGTAGAAAGAAGTCCTAATGTATACTGTACAATAGGGAGATTGTAGATTACAGTAATGAATTATAAATTTCAAAAAGCTAGAATAAACGATTTTTGAAGTTTTAATTATAAAGAAATTAAAAATGTTTGGGTAGACAGATATGCTCAGCCTAATTTAAACATTGCTCAATGTACACATTTATCAGAACTTGATATAGAACCAAATTAATATGTACGATTTTATGTTTTTATGCACAGTTAAAAATAGCTAGGCTCAGTGACACATGCCTGTAATCCCACTGATTTGGGAGGTTGAGGCATAAGGATCACAAGTTTGAAAAAGCCTCAACAAGGTCCTAAGCAACTTAGCAAGACCCTGTCTCAAAAAAAAAAAAAAAATTAAAAGGGCTGTAGATGTAGCTGAGTAGTAAGCATAACTGGGTTCTATCCCCAGTATGAAAACAAATAAATAAAACGCTTGAAAAGGTTTGAAAAAATGCCCAAATTTTTAGCTCATAGTATTTTCATTGTTCAGTTCATCAAATCAGTATTGGCCATGTTGTGTCTTCAGTCCTATGAAACCTCTTCAGCATATGCCCAAGGCTCATAGGTCCTTCCATAGTTGAAGTCTTTGTATATTCATTCTGCATGAACTTTTCTGAGACTTATTCCAAGCTCAATTCCCTTTAGGAAAATTTTGTCACAGCAGCAAAGTTTTTATTATTGCAGTGTTTACTTCTGCTATATTTAATTCTCGTATTAGCCAGATGAGGTCAATAATCTCACATTTCAGTTGAGAAAACAGAGATTTGGAGAATTTCCACAGATTCCAACTTGTGGAACTTGGATCCCAAACCAGGACTAACTGATGCCAAGGGCCATGCTCTTCGAGCTCCACTCTGCGGCTGTCATGAATTCAAGAATCAGACCCAGTTACCCTCTGCCACCAAGTGACTATGGGGAGGGAGCCAATCCCTGCACAGTCAATCAAAAGAAAGGCAGTAAAATCAAGGCAGAGAGTTATCGTAAGGTCTTCAAATATTTCACATTGTTCCGGAGGTTTATTGTTGTGAAGTTTGAGAAAATTACCAAGATTATTTTCCCTTTCTTCTATTTTTCTATTTATTATATACTTTGGGGAAAAATAACTATTTAAGTTCTCACCACAAATTGATTGCAAGTCTTAGTTTGAATTGCTTACTTGTGTACCTCACTTGTTTCTGTAAGCGAGAATGGTGCAGACATATGCATACACATTTCTCAGGAGCAAATAAAATACTTCAGGCTGTACCTCATTAATCTCCTTAGTATTCGTAGAATTTCTAAAGCAGCATCTAGCTGTACGTGTAAACTAGGTGGATAGAATTCAATAAGACCAATATTAGTCAAAGAGCTTAATGTGTCAATTGAATCTGGTTTTCTTCTTTGCAAGACCTTGTCTAAATCTCAGGCTTTCCTCCAGGGCCACAAGTCACTAAATATGTTATAATAAAGGCATGCATGCAGAAATAACTACAAAGTTTCAATAAACACAAAGTTTCAAAATTTGTGTTTCTCTTTTGTGTTCATTTCACAACAATTATTAAACATCTAATATACATTAACCTTGTTCTAAGTGTTGGAAATACACCAATGAACAAATCAGGTAGAAATTCCTGAACATATGAAAACACACACACACACCACAAACACACACACACACACACACACAGAGTATATTTTGTAGAGAGTTTGAATCAAAAACCTGATTGCAGTGTTGTGTAAATCAGAATAGGAGAAAAGCATTTGAAAACCAAATACAACATATTCTTTAGAGCAATTTTATTGGAAGGCCCAGAAAGAATCATGGGGGTGGAAGGAATAACAAAGCAAGAGTGTAATATTAATAAAAAGGAAAAAATAGGAGGAAACCCTTTTTTCCCCTCACATAAACACAGCTAAATTGAATGAAGGCAAATTACTTTATGACTTGATTTCAGTTTTACAGTCATTACTCTTCTGTCCTTTTAATGAAGATGATGATGCTGTTTAGTGTTTGGTTTTTTTTTTTTTTTTTTTTTTTTTTTTTTTTGTACTTGGTATTGAACTCAGAGTCACTCTGCCATTGAGCTACATCCCTTTCTTTTTTCTGTTTTCTTTTGAGACAGGATCTCACTAAATTGCAGAGGCTGGCCTTGAACTTCTGAATCCCTGCCTTGGCCTCCCACATTGCTGGGGTTATAGGTGTCTGTTCTTACCCTTGATAATTTGTAACTAGTAATTTTTCCCAGCACTCTCTCCAAACCAATTGAAATCCAGTCACAGTTCTTGCTTTTTCTTTGTCACTTAAAGACAAGTTCTAGTTAACTCAATTGAATTAATCTCCTTTAATTTCTGTCAGTGCTAATAGTGATCTAGCAATCACAATGACCACCTTGTATACTGCCTCCATAACTGCTCTCGAGTTTTCAAAGCCCTCTTAGATTTTGTTTTCTGAACTGCATTATAAATTCTTAGGAAGGGAACATAAATCTTGTATTCATTCTGTTCTTTTGTATTCATCCCAATCCCTAGTATTTCATCAAACAGGAAATTAATACTGTGCTTATTCCATTCACATACTAGATCATATTTGATTCTATGGCAGAATATTGGAGACTATCAAGTTCAAACACTTGAGACTGATGAAAAAGATTACCATCTTGGATAATTTATTTTAGCAATAATCTTTTTACTCTACAATGTCTGCAGCTAGTATTCACTATATCATACACATCTATTTACATGATTGTTATAACAGGTGCTTATTATATCATTAAGATATATAAGCTTCAATATGTTTTTTTAAGGTTTTAGGTTTAAGGTTTAATTTTTTTTTCTATTATGTGGAGGGACTCCTTCCTTCCCTCCTTCCTTCCTTCCCTCCTTCCTTCCTTCCCTCCTTCCTTCCTTCCCTCCTTCCTTCCTTCCCTCCTTCCTTCCTTCCCTCCTTTCCTTTCTTCCTTTATCTCCTTCCTTCCTTCTTTTTAAACTATAATTCCATTTTATCTTCTTTATTTATAATAATAAATTCAAATTATAAGATGTTAATATTTGCTCTTCAGCTCTTTTACTTTCTATTCTGGAATGGCTATGTTTTATCAGATCATAGTCATGTAGGAATCTGATCAGCTTCTTTGAAAAATATGAAAAATGGAAGTACAAGGTAGTGCCCAGGCAGTGCAAACTTGAGCATGGGCAATAGCTGGCAGAAAAACACTGTCCTCTTCTGTTCCCTGAGTGGGTGATTCTTAGCTGCTTTCTCTATAGATGGCTTCTATCTGGTACCTAAAAGGATCTAGACACAGTTGCCCACATTGGTCATCAGCTGAATAGGGTATCCTTGGATAAACTTCCTACATATAAACCTTTTCCTACATTCTTGCTATAACTTGTCTTTAATACAGAGCTACATGTATTAACTATATATCTACAGACTTGATTCATAAGATGTGGAAACTATATACCTTCATACAATGTGGATTACTTATTAAATGGGAGTAAGTTCAGAATTATACCATGCATTGATATAATATTGAAAAACTCTAAAACAAATAAATATATAACATCAACAACAATAGAATTGACTCTCAAAGAATATAGGGAGTGAAGAAGGAACATATGTAACATAATGTTATAATTTGAATCTGGAATGTTCCCCAAAGTCTCTTTTTGAAATATGGTTCCCAATGCTACAAGTTTCAGAGTGGGGCTTTTGGGATATTTTTGCTCTCACTTCATCAATGGGTTAATCCATCCGTGGCTGAATGGACCATTGGGAGTTAGGACCTACTTGGAAGAAGGCAACAGGTTACTAGTTGTGTGCCATTGAAGAGTTTATCTTCTCCAGTTCCCTCCATTCCTTCTCCTCCTCCTCCTCCTCCTCCTCCTCCTCCTCCTCCTCCTCCTCCTTTTCCTCCTTCTTCTCCTTCTTTTCTCTCTCTCTCTCTCTCTCTCTCTCTCTCTCTCTCTCTTCTCTGAGCTGCCATGAGTTAGCAGGTGCCCTCTGTCACACCTTTCCAACATGATGTTCTTTCTTAGAACATTCTTAAGCCTAGAGTAATGGATTCAACCTACCATAGACTGAGATCTCTGGAACCATGAGCCAAAATAAATGTTTCCTGCTCTAAGTTGTTCTTGTCAGATGTGTTAGTCACAGAGACTAAAAGCTGACTAACACAGAATCACATAAAACAAATAATAGTAAAAGACTTAGTGTTCAAACTAAGTACAAAGTGCTATGAGCTGGTTACAATAGGAATAATTAATTTTCTCACAGGATTCAGAGAAGGCTTCTCTGCAGAAAGGATAGTTATCACAAAAGGAAAAGTTGAGTTATTTAAGCAAGGAGTATAGGAAGAGTAGAGAAGGGTAATTCTGAGTTAACACGAGGCATAAATACTAAGAGCCTGAGGATTCATGGTAATCAGGGAAACACACATACAAATAAATAAACAAGCAAAAAAACAAAAACCAGTTATCTAGAGAAGAGACATCAGGGGAAAGTTCTTTACAACATTAAGACCAAGGTGAAGATTAAGAATAATAGCAGACATGGCTTTTGGGCCATGCTCAGAATATTTTTTTTTAATTTTAATGGTAATCTCATTGAAGTGTTTTTCATTATTACTGTAGAGTTGGTATTATTGAATTTCTATTTTCAAAATACCATATGCAACCTAGTGAAACTCTGTTTTTAATAAAATGTAAAAAAAGGAGGTGGGACTGGGTACATGGCTCAATGTTTAAGCACCCCAGGGTTCAATCCATGGAACCAAAAAACAAAAAAGTCTGGTTTTGAAATTATGGCATAAGTACCATTTCTTAGAGTTAGCACATATTGTAACAAAACAACAACAACAACAACAACAACAACAAACAACAGTGAATTAGGAATCAGCCCTGAATGTGTCCAATGTTTAATGGCCATTTTATGTACAAAAAAGGGAGAAGGGGGAAGAGATACAGAGAGAGAATAAGAATCAGATCAGAGAGATAAGAATAAAACAAAAACAAAATGATGATAAAGATATCAAGGGAAGAGAATTTTATAAATGACAGAGAGGTGCTGAGAAATAAAGTAAGGAAAAAAATGAAAATAAGGAAATCTGTTACAAAAACACAGAAGTCATTTGGTGTCAATCAAGATAATTTGGAATGTGGAGAAATTCCTACATTAGAGCAAGGCCATATATACCAATAGACAAACACATACACACAGAGATGCCATTTCGCAAATAATTTTATAAATAACTTACTGAGTACTCTATAGCTTACCATATTCTGGACCCTACACATGCAAAATGACTATCTTCACTCAAATACTACAAAGAATGTGTCATATTCCAAAGAGATGAAATGAAGGCTTAGATACATCAAATATTTGGCTGAGACCACACAAAAGGATTATTTTGGAGCCTGGTTTCAACCCCAGTCATGCAAGATCTGATGCCCACCCTTCCCCTTATGTAGCACAATATGGGAAGCCTCTACATCCTATAGAATGTGCTTTTATAGACTATAATATTACTTGCAAAATTTGGATTCATCTTACTCAGATGCAAAATTGTTTTCATGTTTTCTCTCTTTTTATAAGCAGGGTTGGCCATGGGGTTATTAATCATTGCTGCAACAGATAAAGCTGACTTGTAAAAACCAATCTCCATTATTCATTTGGAACCACATTGTGGACTGAGATACTGTATCACCAAAGGAAACAGATGGTCTGTGTTCCTGGTTAAAAAAAAAAAAAAAAAAAAAAAAAAAAAAAAAAAAACACTTTTTAAAAGCATTTCTATCTATGGTAAACAAGTTCCAGATCCAATCCTATCAAACATGATTCTCACAAGGTTATTGTGTACAGATGACCTTTAATTTGTTTGAAATAGGAAATACAGTATATCTAAATGACATTAGAAAAAAAAAGAAACACACTATAAGTTCAGTATAAATACATAATATAATTAAATATTTAAATCATGTTTCATATTTAACAATGAAAAAAATGCTACTTGGATGAATGTAAGTATGCTCTATAATTCAGCCTAACTGCTCTCTCTACCAGAGATGCTCTGATACAGGATCAACCTTCCAGATTGGAAAAAAAAAAAATTCTTAAAGCTAGATCAGACAATTGTGCTGTTCTAAGTCTTTAAATGATTCCCCATTCCCTCTAGGGGAAACAACATTGAATAAGTTAGTTAAAATCTTTCTGACTAGTTCCAGATGAAATACACCACAGTGACTGAGCTGAGAGTTCACCCCATCCCCATCAGACTCCAGTTCTAGTTCTCAACCACTAAGTGATCACAGTTTTCTGGAACAGGGTGAACAAAACATGTCTTTGGAGTCAAATTCCTTTTGTCATCTGTTTTTATTTGACCCTAAAGCTAAGAAATCATTCTACATTTTCAAATAATTGAAAAGAAATTTTAAAAAGAGATATTTCATAACACATGGAAGTTTGATGAAATTTAAATGTCCTTGTGAATAATAGTTTCATTGGCACATGGCCTTGCTCATGGGTTTGTGTGTTGCCTGTGGCTCTTTTATGGGGACAGAGTGGAGTGGAGTAGATGAGAAAGAGACACCATGGGACACCAAGCCTAAAAAAAAAATTCTCCAGCCTTTTATAGGAAAAGCTCATAAATTAAAGACGGTGGTCACAAAGAGGTAAATACAGACCAATGGAGGTAAGCAGGAGTCAAGATACAAAAGGTCAAATCACTTCATTCATGTATTTGGACTTATAACAAGCTGAAACATATATATCAAAGTACATTTTTTGAAGTTTTAATTCTTATAAATTGCATGTAAAATATAAAGGTAGTTATATGTTTTAATGCATATTATATTCAAACATGTCTGAACTATATATATTATCATAACTTGAGTATATTTCGGGGTCTTATATCTTTTGTCTTCATTATTTTTTTCTTCCTGAAAGCCTCTTTTTTCTTTTTTAGTATTTAACTAACACCAACTTCCTTTACATAATCTGCCTAGCCAGTGCCTCCCAGAAGAAGGGTCTATGACGTCCTTCTCCTAGTGCTAGGTGTTCCGTCTCTGCTCTCAGAACTTATCATTCTATATCTAATGGATGCTTTTGCATTGTTCCATTGTGGCTGATTTCCATAGCTGAGTTCCTTAAACCTTGGCTTTATTTGTCTTTTTATATCTTATACCTAAGAAAATGCTTCATGATGTAAGCTTGTGAATTAAAATTCAAGAAATGCCACACAAATCTTGGATCCACTTTGATTCTGGTTTTGCTCAGAGCAAAAACTGGGATCCATCTTTGATAAAAGTGTTGAAAATATCATAAATTCTTAGCAGCTTCTTTAGACTATTGGAGAAAACATCATCTATTAGAAGATTGACATCCAGGATTTACATGGGAAAATTAAGGCTTGCTTAAGATAAAATATCTATAGATATAATAGAAAAGAATCTTCTTAAAATATAATGAATGTTTTCTACTCATTTATTCTTTTGCATAACACTAGAGAAAAAAAAAGTTACTGAGAGCTCACTGCATAGAGACTGAAACCAATGTCAAGAAGAGTTGTTAGAATAATACAGGCACCCAATATGTACATGGTAAATGGATTTTTATTACCAACAAATAGATGGATAAATCAATACAGGTTATAGTACTGTTATCATGCACTGTGGTAGAAGTTTAGACTCTGGGTTAGAGTGTCTTCACAGAACTCCTTTTTATTCTAAATAAAAAGTAAAATAGTGATTACTATTTAAAATATTTACTGACTGCTTCCTAGGAGCCAGGCACCATCCTAAGTACTTTATAAGTATTGATTTCTTTAATTTTTAAAATCATCCCATGAGGCAGTACATCTATCATGTCTTCACTACAAATGATTTCTCATAATTCATGGCACGTGTCTTTTACTGCCTTTTCCTCACATATCTTTCTGGCTTTTGCTTCCAAACACCAACCATCTCTTTGTTTGTAATATATCTCCCTGTATGTCTCTTTTCATGTCTTCCATGCAGATACTAGAGAGAAATTGTTATGGTGTGGATGTGAGTTGTCCTCCAAAAACTCATGTGTGAGACAATGCAAGAAGGTTCAGAGGAGAAATGGTTGGGCTATGAAAGTCTTAACACAAGCACTGAACTAATCCTCTGACAGGATTAATTGAGTGGTAACTGAAGATGGGTAGGGTGTGTGGCTGGAAGAGGTGGGTTACTGGGGGCATAACTTTTGGGTATGTATTTTGTATCTGGAGAGTGGATTATCCCTCTCTGCTTCCCTCTGCCACACTCTTCCACCTTGATGTTCAGTCTCACCTCAAGTTCTGAGGAACTGAGCCCGATGTCTATGGACTAAGACCACTGAAACTGTGAGCCCCCAAATAAACTTTTCTTCTATAAAATTGTTCTTATCAAGTACTTCCATTGCAACTCTGAAAAAGCTGAATAAAACTGAAATTGGTACCAGGAGTTTGGTTATTGCTGTGACTAACCTGACCATGTGGTTCATAAGCATTTGGAGCTTTTTGGAATTGGTGCAGGAATTTTGAGATGTTTAGCATTGCAAGCTGGAAATGCTTTAGGTTGTTGTAAATGGAGCTCAGTGGGTGATTCCGGTGGGAACTCAGAAGACCAGAATGCCAATAGGACCATGGACGATGAAGATGGAACTAAAGAGGGTTTAGAAGAAAAGAAGGACACAATTGGCAGTTGGACTAGAGGTCATTCATGTTATGCTCTGGCTGAGAAATTGTCTGCATTTTTCCCTGTCCCAAGACTGTCTGTGAAGCTGATTTTAAAAGTGATGGATTTCTTAACCTGGCAGTAGACATTTCTAGACAGCATAGCATTTGGATAATGGCTTTTAGCCAAGTTTATTTTGATATTCAGGTGCAGATAGAAGAGCAGAAAGATTTGAAAAACTTGGACTTGAAAGGCAGGAGAAAAACTGAGCCTAAGGAAGTTGCAGTTGTTAAAGACATTACTGCCACTAAAAAAATTCCTGAAGACTTTGCCCAGAGACAATAAGAAAGATGGCTTGAGGGCACGTCAGGAGTTGGCAAGACCACACTCATCTCAGATTAAGAAAGTAAAAGTAAAAATTCTCTTGAGAAGAGACAAGAGGGGCAACCTTCTTGCATAAGGAGACTTAGAAATTATTTTAAAAGTGCTCAGCTACCCAGACACTCAGAGGTCGCTGCAGCCAGGATCCCGGGAGGATTTTCTTGTTCTCAAGATGGCGGCAGTCCTTGGTGTCAACCACATGGTGCTGGTTCTGCAGGAATGAATTATACTGAAGTTTAGGGGTTATGGAGGTTTTCACCAAAATTTCAAAGGAAGGCTTAGGAGGCAAGGCAAAATGCAGCAGGGTGAGAGTCCCTGGCAGCAGTTCCTAAGAGGGTGAAGGAGAAAGCTGAAGCTCATTGGAGACTCCCAAGATTAAGAAATGACAGTAACACAGTACATCATTCTAGGAAAACTACAGGGATTGAGCAAAGACAAGTCAACAGAGAGGCCACTTGGGCTGCATCCAACAAGGCCACAGAGGCAGAGCTACACCAATCCTTTGAACAGAACATCACAATGCCAAAACCATGTGTTCCAGATTCTGAACACAGACCTACAGGACTTGTTTGCCCAGCTGGCTTTGAGTCTTGACTTGCTCCTATCCTTTCTTTCTATGCTGCTATTTTTGTGAATGTAAAGGTTTACTCTGTATCTTTATATATTGGATGCTTGTAAATTGCTTTTGATTTTTATAGGAGCTCACACTTCAGGCTTTTCCCTGAGTCTCAGAGGAGACTTTAGACTTGAACTTTTGGGCAACCTTGGAACTGTTGAGACTATGGGGACTCTTGGATATGGACAGAAGGTATTTTGCATTTGCGAGATGGTTATGAGCTTTTGGGAACCAGAGAAGGAAAATTCTGTTTTGGATATGAGATGCCCCACAATAGCCCATGTGTGAGACAATGCAGAAAGGTTTAGAAGAGAAATGATTGGATTTTAAGAGCCTTAACCCCATCAGTGAATTAATCCCCTGATGAGATTAACTGAGTGGTAACTGAAGATGGATAGGGTATGGCTGGAGGAAGTGGGTCCCTGCGGGCATGCCTCTCTCTCAGATTTCTGATCATCATGTAAGCTTCTTCCTTCTGCCATACTCTTCCACCTTGAAGTTCAGCCTTACCTCAAGACCCAAGGAATGGAGCCTACTGGACTGAGACCTCTGACAACGTGAGCCCCCAAATAAACTTTTCTTCTCCAAAATTTTTGTTTTTGAGTATTTAAGTCACAGCAGCAAAAAAGCTGCCTAAAACAGAAATCTTCTTTGTTGACTCATATATGATCCTCTAGATTCTGCCTTCATAGCTCCCAGCTCCTTACACAGAGCCTCTTCACATGCTCCTGGCCACCCTAAGGTCAAACTTCAAGAGGTTCATATGGAAGATATCAGTGGGAGTGATTGGCTTCATCCATTTCTGTGTCTATAACCAATATTTTTAGATGGGGGTAATTTATTAAAATCAGAAAATTATTTTTCACAGTTCTGGAGATTGGGGAGTTTAAGGCCAAGGCATCAGCAGAGGAACTATTTCTGGTGAAGTCTCCCTCTCTGCTTTGTATATTGTGCTTCCTGTTGTGTTTTTACATGGTGGAAGAAGCAGACGGCTTCTATTCCCTTCCTTGAATCCTTTTATAGGAACACTTAATTCCATGCATGGGGGAGGAGCCCTCATAATTTAATGACTCTCCAGTGACCCTACCTCTTGACATTACCACTTTGGGGGTTAAATTCCAACAAACCAATTCATTTAAACCTCACATGCTTTTAAACCATAGCAATGCCTTTATTCATTTATCCATGATGTGCCCATTGTCCATCCATTCAACATTTATTTGGTTCTCACTTGCTGGAAATCAGCCGTGACTCTACTAGGTGCATGAGCAGTCAGTGTGACCAGCACTCTGATAGAGGAATCATGAGTCATGGCTCATAGCAGCAGTATGGGGGCAGCCTGGAAAGGCTGTCCCATGAGGATTTTAAGGAAGTAGCAGAATGTAAAGAAAAGTCACTGTAGAAAAGAAAGGTGCAGGGAAAGATGTTCTGAACAGAGACAACAGCACAAGCAATGTCACAGAGTCATGAGCCAGAATACCATTTTGAGAAAATCCTGTTAATCAATTGGCTATAGATTATGAAAGAATGGAGAGGTGAGTGGGTGTGGTGTCAGATGGGGCTGGGTACAACTTGGGTGCCATTGCAAGGGAGCTAACAGCTAAAGGGAGTACTTGGGGTAAGGATGAAGCAAGCAGCATGGTCCAGCCATGATGGTACTACATGGAAGACCATCAGATAAGTTACCACTCTGATAGACATTCTGGGCTCTATCTGTCCAACCCAGGAGATAGAAATTCTAACTGACATAGCAAGGGATAAAATAGACTCATCAGAGTGCTGTGACATTATAGAAATGGAGTTTGAAATGTGTGTCAATATTTGGGGTTTTGGTGAGGATTTTGCATGAAAAAAAATGTGCTATTTCACTACCAAGTTTTCTATTGAATCCTGTGTGTGATGTGTGTGTGTACATGGCGTGTGAACTTACTGTCGGTTTTGCACAATTAAAAAAATGTCTTCTCTATTTCTTATTTAGTATAGTATTATAAGTTGAGCAGATGTTTCAGAATGTGAGAGGAAGATTAAAGAACTGATAATAAAAGAAAGAGGAAAAAAAGATACTGTATCTAATAAACAAGTGTTCCCACAGGCTGAATTGTTAAGATTATAAAACATTTCAGTTAATCTCAGCAAAATGCACTCGTTTGTAACAATGTACTATTATTTTATAAATGAAAGACTAATCTTATGAATATATACATAAATCTTTTAGTCTGTGCCCTGTAAAGACCTCCCCACAAACCAAAACACCCTGGATGAAGTGCTCCAGCCCCATCCTGTTGGAAATTTTGACTAAATTGGAGAATTTAAAAAAATGACACTGCATCACTTAATTCGTAAGTCAAGCAAAACTAAACTGTGTCATTTAATTCATATAACAAACTTATAAATTAGGTCTTCTTATCCTCATGTTCTCATGTTGCATATAAAGGGAATGAAGTGCAGAGAAGTTAACAATCTAACCCCAGGTCAAATGCAAGTGTAACTCTAAAGCCCAGGGTTGTTCCTATGTTAACCAATATGCAGCAAAGTGGTGTTCATCAGAGATTTCTGCTTTCCACAGCAAGAGCTTGAATGCAAACAGCAGGACAGGAGGATTTTTTGAGAAAGACAAAAACTTCTATTTATGCTAGATCTAAATTTTGAACTAGCAGAAACTGCCTGTGTGTGTGTGTGTGTGTGTGTGTGTGTGTGTGTGTGTAAAACCATGTGGCTGCACATGGATGATTGGTAACAGCAACACTATACCTGAGGCAGAGGCCCATGTAATTGAAGTCTGCTTACAATACAACCTGTACACCTGGATTTTAAGACAACCCTCAGTGATTTTCTTTTTTCAAAGTCTCCAATCCATCGTGTCATGTCTCTCAAAGCCAGAGACTACCGACAAGATCACCTATTTCTAATCTCATCTATATTTCCTGCAGATGAAAACAAGATCCAGAGACAAGAAAAAAATATATATATATAAAATATTAGGTAGCAGCCTTTTGGGTCATATTATGTTCTCCTAATTTTCCAAGAGTTTTGTGAATAGCATTGGTAACAGCACAGCTTGTCAAGAGTAATATAAATGTCTTCGTAATGAAGAAAAGAACTCTGAAGATGGAAGCCTTCCCTGTGGCTTTCTCAGGGATACACCTCTGGCTGTGATGAAGCTGGTATTCAACCTTCGGTTCTAACACCTGCACCCTTTAAGCTCAAGCACTTACCCTCTTCTGTTGTCAGCCAGCTCATCTGAATAGGGTCGGGTCTAGCCCCCAGATTTGTGTCCTACAGGAAAGTGCTTCTCTTATTCTAGCTGCTACGGGAGCAGGCCCTCACAGGAGACTCACCATGTTGAGTGTGGAGGACAGCCCAAGGCAGATGAGCAGAGACACATTACAAGGACATCAAGAATAACTGCAGCTTATTGTAACTATGATTGCCCTCTATGTAAAAGCACAGCTAAATTTTATCCTCCGTGAAAAGCCCCCATGCTCTACGTGTGCAGAGCTGCACAGCTCACCGGCTTTGAGTTCCTTCCTCAGTGTCACTGGTGATTCATTCCATGACCTTGATCAAACCACTAAACCTTTCTTTATCTCAGTTTCTCCATCCATAATGTGATTATAAATAATACATGTCACGTAGCTACTTCATAGGGGTCACAAAGGCATTAATAATGTAATTATTTATAAAGTACTTTGAGATTCTTGAGTGAAATATGATATTTAAAATATCACGGTGCTCAAAATATTCCCTGACAGGCAGACTTAAATGAGAAAACTATTGTTCTCTGAGTAGAAAATATGTCTGATGGGGTACATAATTTTCCTTCAGAAAAATGCCTCTCATACCAGGTTCTCAAAACCTCATTAGTTTTGTTTAAGGTGCCTGAGACTCTGTGGTTTGTAGACCTCAGTGGGGCCTTAGTAGGATGTGCTTTTTTCTCTACACCTTTATGACTCTATTAAAACTAGAAGGAATGGGATAATAAGTGCCCAGAACCTGCATCATATGAAATACAGAACACACAGTTACATTTGAATTACAGATAAACAACAAACAATTACTTTATACAAGTGCATTTTAAATGAGTACATTTCTTTTTCTTTTTTCCTAAATAAATTTTATTGTGCATATTTGAGGTTTAGAACATCATGTTATGGGACACATAGTGAAAATAAAATGGTTATTATAATGAAGCCTTAGATCTATAGACATGCTCATCTTGCATTAACTGCTATTTTATGTCCTTCAAACTGCATGTCCTCATTTCCCCTTCCAACTAAATAATAAGCATACTTGCTATACTAAAAATACATTATTTATGTACAATTAAAATTCAACCGAATGCTATTTGTTTTTATTTAAATAAATCTTTTAATATTGTTTCAAATATTATTTATCTAACTTGTTTGTCAATGTATGTTAGTAAAATCTTGTATGGAATGATTGCAAAGATAATTTTGTTACATCCAGGTAATATACAAATTAACCTATTTATATTGAATGCCTACGTCACAATATTGTGGATTTCTCAAAAGCAAATGCTCTTTGATACTTCTTAAACTTGTCTAGAATTGCCATGGTTTCTTCAACACTGCCAAGCATCAGATAAATGTCTCCTGAATAAATAAATTAATGAATGAAGGAGTAAATGAACAAATTCCATTACACTGAAGGATTTTAAAGTGTCCTGGAAACTTATTTTAAATATTTGTATTTGGGTGACAGCCAGTTACCATATGAATTTTATATAGAAATTTCTTACTAAGAGGACTAAATTAGTTTGCTAACTTTCTTAACTTATGAGCTTTTATTAAATTCAACAAATATTTGTTGAAGTTCTCTTTGTGTGGAAGTGTTTATCTTGGTGCTGGATTTACTCTTAATTACTCATCAAGTTATTTGTTGTGGAAACAGGCAGGAGGAGACCCACTAGTTTTCAGTTATAAAAACAAACATATTCTAACTGCTTACTGGCTTAAAATTCATTGGAAAATGGGCATATCCTCAACAAAATCTGGAGTGTTGAGAATGGAAAATATGCAAAGATTCTGAAAAGCAATTTAGAAAGTTAGAAATAAACACATATAAGTTAGTTATGCAGGGAACATAAAATCTCCACGGAGAGATGAAGGATTCCAGGAGTCGTGAGGACATACAACCTGGATTCAAATCCTGATCTTTTCTAAACTTTGTTAACCTTCGAGAAATTTACTTTACTTCTCAGAAACAGCCTCTTCAGACACACTTGGGGATAACAGGAGAACCTACCAAAGGAGGCCACTTGCCCAGTGCTGCACATGATCATACCAGGAAGCACTTGACCTAGTCCTTGGGAGGGGAGATTTTCTCTTCAGTTAGCTTTCATCACTTATTGTATTATTATTGAAGCAATGGGGGAATCTGACACCTCTCAGATTACCTGTAGACTTGAAAAAAAGTAATTTAAAGTATATTTTTAAATAAGAGCAAACATAATTATGCTCAAGTTACATTCATAACTCTTCTAAAAGTTAATACACTTTCTTGCAAATAGATTGCTAATTGCAGGTCACGCTGGACTCTGTCTGGCTCTATATAGATTTTTGTGGAATTATTTATTATCCTTTATTGTTAAAGTTATACCAGTAGTGAAATGTTTGGGAAGCCACAAAAATGTTTGAGTGAAGTATATTTTTGGTGTAGCATAGGTGCTCAATAAATACCAACTCTTATTATATTCCAAGGTATCTATGTTTGCCATCATATGTAACTATCAGAAATAAGTTTTGCATTGGTTTCATTATTTGTGAGTTACACAGGAGGGAAGGGAGACTCCATGAAGGCAAGAAACATTTGCAGAGCAGAGCAGTTCACTGATGAGTTGAAGACGCATGGTTGCTGCTGCTACAGGCCCCGTCTTTCCTTGTACCACCTCTCCCACCGGAGTAAAGAGAAAGAGTACCATGGTGGAGCTCCAAATTTATTTTGCTTGATAGTGAGCTAGACTATTGGGTATGGCCACTTTCCTAAAATGAACCTCACTCACCAACAAAATAAACACATAAAGTGAGAAATGATCATTATAGAACTTGACAAGCAAGAACTATTAACAAAAATTATAATGATCCTCGAAACCTAATTGCTCCTGATTCTATCACATGGGTACTCTGGGAGCATCCCTGCCAAGAGGAGAGCAGTGGCTGCTACTCCCCTCTGGCAGAGGACATTTCCTGCCAGGGGCTGGAGGTAACATCAATGAGTCTCGCTCTACTGATGGTGTTAATTTCAAGCTCTGTTAAATACATGAAATAATAAGTGTACAATATCTTATTCAGAGCAAAATTACAGCACTATTAACTGCTTCACCAATGGTGAATAAATTACCATTTGACACATGGTGTGCATTGATCAAGCAAAAAGAAGATGCTGGAGGAAAGGAAGTCTTCAGATCCACTTTCAACTGCTCGCCCTGTGCCTCTCAGGCTTGTCTGTCTGCTTCTCATTCCTCCTCCCCTCAGTTCTGTGTTATATAGCCTGCCTTGCTGCCTCTACCTTTCTTTGCTCATGCAAGCCAGTTATTACAAATTACCCTGTTTATGGCCTCTCTCTAATACTCCCTTGGAGACCAATTTTGCCTCCACCCCAAGTGATTCTCTCCTTTTATTTTCATCTCTTTCAGTTAGATTGTGCAAAAGTAAAGATTGCTTGACCTCACTAGAGTTCCTTATTCTTAGGTCCAGAATTTGCATTTCAAACAAGCTTAGAAGGGAGGCCAATGATGCTGGTCCAGGGCACCTTTTGAAAGTCACTACTCATCAGAGGGACCCAGGATCAGAAGGGCATTTGGCTCAGTTATGCAGCTATTTGCTGCCAGTAACTTATGCTAGTCTTTGACTTAGCACCTGGTTGATTGCTAGGAGAACCCATTGTAATTGAATCCTTTGTCAGAGTGTAAAACCTTGGCTGCCTCCTTTTCAACTCTTTGCCTTATTGTCTATTTGTAGAGCACTTGCCCAATTATGTATACAATTCTGGTATTCCTCTAACATTCTTGCCAAATGTGTATAGTGCTTATTGGGAGGCAGGATGGGAAAAACAAATGAATGAATAGACAGACACAAGAAACAGGTTGAGATGTCAGAACTGGGTGTGATTATCTGTTCTGCAGTTTCCTCTTGCACTGGCTTTGCTTCATTACCTTAAAATTCAAGCTAAACAATACTCTGCTTGCAGTGCTGTTATGGAGATGACTTAAATTAACATTGAAGCTCTCAAGTACAGGCTACATCAGAATCTCTGGAAAGTGTGCTAAACCACAGAATTCTGAGCTTCATCCACCCAAAGTTCTGATCCCAGCCCTTGAATGCTCCCCAAAATTTGCATTCAAGGCGAAATACCCAGAAACACTGATGTGGCTGGTTGGTAGAACCTATTTGGAAATCCACTGAACTGATAAAAATGACAGGCTCAGCAAAGGGCAGAGCCATCTGTAGGATGTCAGAGTGCTATTTTCCTCTCTTCCTTGGCATTCATGGACTTAACTATTTGAATAGATCCAAAGGAACTTCCTGTCCCCAAGACCTCCTTCACCTGACTTCTCTAAATTTGCCATCTTCCTTTAACTATTCAGAAGTGGCATTATGGCAAATCTGGTTTTATGGAACCCCATTTCTTTGCAGATGTAGCACCTTTATCCAGATTTCAGCTTTTAATATCTTTCCTTCTACCCCTGTCTCTCTCTAATCTCCAGCTACGTTTGGCCTCTTCCCAGGAAGTCTCTCCCATAATTAGTCACACACATTGGCAGCAGTGGAGGTATGAGACTGGATTATTTTTTGCTCCAGGTGAAGGCAGAAGTTCATCTGAACTCTCACTGTTCAAGAGGCTTTGAATGCAGCCTTCTGTTAAAACAAACAGGCTGTCTCGGTGCAGACAGCTGTGTCTGCCCCCAAACACTTTCAACTTTTGAAAAAGAAACAGCAAGATAAAAGAGCATCACATCCATTCGGAAATTTGTCCGTTGGCAATAAGCCTCTGTTTCTTACTCTGGAAAGAAGCTTTGAGACTCCACTTTCTTTTCATCTCTCTCTGCCCACCTCCCCTCCACACACCGTGTGCCAGCACTCTCTCGAACTCCTCCTTCGTCCCATTGTGCCCAGCTAAAAGGATGCAAGAGGCAGAGATCAGACTGTACTTTCAAGTGATAAAAGCCAGTGTGCTCCATTTATAATGTCTCTCTCTTCTCCTACACGTTTCATCCAGGGATCTCCAACCAGTACATAAGTGCTCTGTAAAACTTGCTATTGTCCTTAGTTCCCAAAGGGGAAATTGAATGTAAGCCACACTCTTTATGATATCGCATCTCATTGACAGCAGTGGATCACAACACTAATTTAAGGGACACACAAGCTTTTCTGGAGCTGCTCCAATTTCTCCAATGTATGTTAATTGTGTAAGGGGAAATGTTAGAAATTAAAATGTAATTTCTGTGCAAGAGTGATCTCTCAGAAAGAATTTTGAAAATTCACTTTAGGACTGACTTTTTATTTTGAGTGATCAAGCAAGTGATTACTTAAAGAAATTGATTTTAAATAGCACACTATAATGGAACCCATATTGGGCAGTTAATAGACTTAAGATGCATTAAGAATCTAAATAAAGCTCATTATAAAGTTAAATAGAGAGCTAAACATGCCTCACCCCAACCCACACATACACTGGGCACTTAGAGAACTTCAGGAACAGCATCTTTATGTCCTGTTTCAAAGAATGTTAGACATTCAATATGGAATTCAAGTCAGTTCATGAATTTAAGGCTGACCGCATATTACAGAAGGATTCTGGGATAAAATCCTAACCCTAAGGCCTGGCATATTTCACCAGCCCTTTTAATTCTAAATATGTCTTCTCACTAATCTTTTTCTCTTTTGCATTAATACAAATTAAAGTTGCTTAAACAGATTTTACTTTAAGTGATCCTGTCTTGTAATTAGTTAGAAGCTGATCGATGAACAGAACTTCTTATGTTCTTACTGGGAAGAAGTCAGGCAAAACTCAATCCCTACAGACAGAGGTTCCATTTGTAGGACTGCCATCTATCATTGGAAGTACCCTGACTTTCATTGACTGCTTGCTCTGGTGCATGATGGGTGCATATATTATTTTGTCTAAATAGCATTGTTGTATAGCAAATATCAATAATCCAGCCTTCAAAGCTAGGTTAGAGATTCAGGAAGGTTCGGTAACTTGATTTTTTAATATTTTTATTTTTTTGTGGTGGTGCTGATAATTGAACCGAGGGCCTTGTGCATGTGAGGCAAACACCCTACAAACTATTTCCCCAGCCCTTGATTTCATACTATTAGACAAAGCTAGGATTGAAATTCAATCCTAACAATATCAAATACCTGTGTTCTCTGTTCCTGGCAATTATTAACTCTGCCATTGACAATGAGAGAGATCCATCTTGGTTTCAGCATACTTAGTCATTTTTTTCTACACGTATGTCCTGGATTGTGATTTAATTGAACAGAACAATTAAAAGTTATTATTTTTTTGCTGAGCACTTTGGAGTACGCCTGTATTCCCAGCTAAGGAGGCTGAGACAGGAGAATCATTAGTTCAAAGCCAGCCTCAGCAATGGTGAGGCACTAAGCAAGTGAGTGAGATCCTTTCTTCAATCAAAATACAAAATAGAGCTGGGGATGTGGCTCAGTGGTTGAGTGCCCCTGCATTCAATCCCTGGAACTCAAAAAAAAAAAAAAAAAAAGAAAAGAAAAGAAAGAAAAAGAAAAAATATTATTTCCCCCGCTTAGACAGCAACTGCTTAGTGATTTGTTAGATTATGATGACTTAACTATTTTTGAAACATTAGTTAGATGATTAGATTTGGATTCAAGGTTCATCTGGCCTTGATAGTGGTTTTCCAAGTTCAAGAGGGTTTTTTATTTGTTTGTTTGTTTCAGGAGGTGTTTCTTGAGCAGAAGCAAATAGAGTAAAACATGGGAGAGTCTTACACAATTAATTTCCCTACATTTGTCATCATTTTAAAATATCTTGTCAGATATTCAGGCAGGAGAAAAAAAACTTTTTCTAAAATATTGATACTGCAATCAAATTCCGTGTTACATTTAAATAAAAATCATTTTAGCTAGATTTTAATATTATTGAGTTTTCCAGAAATGCAACTAACCTATAAATTGAGGTGAAGTTTTACTTTCTTTTCTTCTTCTTTTTGTGTTAAGTATGCTGCCCAGAATTGTTCACGGCTTTGGAAAAGCACATCATGAGTAGCAAAGCTGTAATATTTGAATTGCTAATAAAATGCACCTGTTTCAGGAAGCATCATAGCTATTGTTTTCATTATGATTCTATCTACAGGCACAAACATTTATTTTTTCATGTCTTCTACTATAGACCTGCTTGGTAATTTACATATTGAAAAGCATATTATTTCATTATAAATTACTTTCCTTTTGTTCCTTCTTTATATTACTTTTGGTATGACATTTTAAAAAACTTCAAAACACTGAAAGGGTGAGGTGAAGCACTGATTACCAAGGTAGTATTGCAATTATAGGGTTGTTAGCATTGAGCTGAACTCTCAGTTGCCTGTACAAGTACTTGGACTTTTACCTTCTCTAGCTGTGTTTGTCAGATTTCCATCACTATAACAAAACACCTGAATAATTAAGTTATAGGCAAAAAGGTTTATTTTGACCCACAATTTTATAGATTGCAATCAAGAATTGGCAAGATCCATTACTTTTAGGCCACTAGTGGGCATTCCAGAGGCCAAAGCTGGGCCAATAAAGCATGTGTTAACTTTTTGCTACTGTGACAAAACACCTGAGATAACCAACATAAAGGAAGAAAGGTTTACTTTGGCTCATGATTTCAGAGGTTTCGGTTCTTCATTGGTTCAATGCTTTTGGGTCTGTGGCAAGGGAGCACTTCATGGTGGGAATACATAATGAAGGAGGCATGTGTACAATCCGGAAGCAAAAGGTGGAGAGGAAGTACTGAGGTGCAAATATCCCCTTCAAGGGCACACCCTCAATAACCTAACTTCTTTCTCCTGGGCCCCACCTGCTAAAGGTTCACCTCTTTCTAAATGCACCATAAACTGGTGACCAAACCTTTAACAATGAGCCTTTGGGAGATACTCAAGATCCAAATTATAGCATTTTGTTGTTGCATAGTAAAGTTCTCACCTCATTGCCAAGATGAAAAAGAGGAAAAGTAGTAGGCAGGGTCCCACTATTCCTTTCAAAGGTATACCACCCTTAATGACTTAAAGACCTCACTAGGCCTACCTCTTAAGGGCCCCACCCCATCCCATTAATACCACCCTGAAGGCCTTTAACTCAAGGATCTTTGGGAGGTTAGTCAATATCTATACTATAGCACTAGTGTTCGGAAAAAGAAAAAAAAATGTTAAATGTAGAAGTATAACTTCCTCTTTACTGATGTGGTCCTTGTTTGCTTTATTCTAAATGGAAAGAATGTATTTGTGCTACTTATAAGATTCTACTCCATATAATGCTGTTGAAATAATATCATTTAAAATTAAAACATCTACTAAAACACCAAGCTATACCTACTAATATGGCCAAGATTAGAAACTAGAATAAAGCTGAGTGTTGATAATATGGAGGATATAAAAACCCTATGTTAGTGCTATATGGGTTTGAGCTGGAGCAGCTAGCCTGGGTGGTCACAGGAAATGCATGCATATATTTCACCTTAGCAGTTCATCTCAAATATTTTGAATACTCAAATAAATGGGTATTTATCTCAAATATATTCTTGTATAAACATCAAATAAGTTCTTGCACAGGTACCTAAAGTAATATATGCAAAAAATGTTCATTCAGGTCTGGGGATATAGCTCAGTCGATAGAGTTCTTTCCCTGCATGCACAAGGTCCTGGGTTCGATTCCCAGCACTATATATATATATATATATATATATATATATATATATATATTCATTGCAGTGTTATATATGGTAGCCACATATTGGGATCCAACTGCCCAACTGGCACCAGGAGAATGGATAGTGAAAATTTAGAGTTTTATTCAGTAGTAGGGAATATTATAGTTGATGTATGTAGGAACATGAGGTAAACTTAAATTCTAAATGATATATAAAAGTATTGATGAAAAAATGTGGTATATAATCATATGCTATTTCCATAAATTAAAAATAAACATACAAATATACCTTTTGCAAAAAATAATAAAATATATATTAAACATAAAGAGTTGTGTATAGTGGGCAAGTGTAATAGTAATGTGTTATCAAGCTAAGAGAATAAATAGTTAAATTCTTGTATTATTTTTATAGCCTAGGCAAAAAATAAAATTTCAAAATTATTTGTATTTCTTCTGAGAAAAGATGCATAATTTCACAACAACAACTAACACGTTCTGTGAACTTTTAGAAATCAGGTAACTTTCCTGTTGATATAAAACTGATGCATGCTAAGTGTCAAGAAAGGAGCACTTATGGGGAATACTTTTCCTTACTCTACTTTCTTCTTCACTGTAAAAATTTAACTCAATTTAACAAAGTAGGAGTCACCATGGATGGTGGGGAGGAAAAACACCACTGCAGGAAAAGCCTGGGTTCTCTTTTTTGATGCCACAGAGAACAGATGGGACCACCTTACTGTGAACATTAGATAGATACCACTTTGCCCAGGATGACTGAGTAAACCCCCAAAGCCCCACTTATACACAATAAGATTCAGTCTCTTACAAATGTAAGCAGAAAAGATAGAACCAAAAAGCAGAAAGCTCTAGTTCTCAAACTCAAGTTTTGAAAAAAAATATTTAAAATAAAAGGTAGTAAAATAGTATCTTCATTACTGCAGAAAATATTTATAAAAATAAAAAGGATTATATTGACCAAGATATTAATCCCTATAGCCTATGTTAGGACCAACTTTTTTTTAACCAAAGATTACCTAAGATGCAATACACAATACCTAAATGCTGTCTGTTCTTCTTTTTTTCAGTTTTTTGACTCTGAATTCAATTTCAAGTGTCCTGACAACAAAATGAATGGTTTCTGGATATGAAAATAAATATTTCAATCATGGGAAAGGAATAACCCTAATTATAAAGAATACCATTGGGAACAGTTTATGTGGCAAAGTCAAGTAAATTTGACTTAAATAAGTACATGAAATCAGTATCAGTTGCTTTTATAACATCAAATCATGAAAATGTTTATTTGAAGGTGACAACTCAAGCAATTGTTAACTGGAAGTGAATGATGGTCTTTGATAAGTTTTCCTCTGGATGCAAACTCTTTCTCATTCTTTTCATTGAAGCTCACTGGAACATTCGGCAACAAGCATGATCATTTATGAGCATATTTAGAGAATATTGATAGGTCTAAATAGTGACTTTCCAATATATCGTGTTCTTTAAGTAAAGGGATTATTTAATTCAACCTCCCATTCAGCCACATCTCACATATTAATGTATATTAGTAGAAACATGAAATGAATTAAAACTAATCGGCTACAAGGATTCTCTTTTCTACTTTGTATCATTTCTAACATTTAAAAAATTCCTTTGCTAGTATAGATGAAAAGAAAAGGAAATTAAAAAGGCAATTATAGGTCCTTCCAAAGAACTTCTCTATTCGTCTCTCCTAATGCTTCCTGCAGTTCTTCACTTTCCTTTGTGAAACCCTCTGAAGTCATCCTGCCTCAGGATGAATTTGATTTAGCACATTTTTCAAAGCTTGAGTGAGTTGTGGATAGCAGGTGCTCACTGGAGGGTAAATGAAGTGGCCTTGTTGGAATTCAGGTCGTCCTTCATGAGAGAGTAGGTAATTAAACTGAATCAAAGTTTGGATTAACATTGTGAATGACCTACACACATCACCTTCATCTAGGAGACAACAGGGCACCAGTGAAGAGTATTTGATTGGAAAATTATAAGAAACACACACACACAATTATTGAAATGTTCTATACTAAAAGTGTTTTGTCTTAAAATCAGAGAGACCTGAATTAAAATCTACAATCATGCCACATTGTAGTTGTACGATGTCTGGTAAATTATGTAAACCCTTAAAGACTCTCTTTTTCTCATCATAAAACAGAAATACTTATAACTTTTCAAAGTTATTGTATGCATTGAACATATTAATGTGTAAATCACTTAACACATTGCCTCACACAAGATTATTTTTAGCAACTGTAAGACATTACTGAATGGTAGCATTGCTGCTCAAGGTGTAAACTGAGTTAAAATGAGTGAGAAATTGCAAGCAGGGGAAACACATGGCTCAATTCCTGCTTCAGAGTTCATCCAAATTGTTTTAAGGTTTGGGGCACAACATGGGAATTCACCAAGTTGAATCTGAGCCCAAATTCATGACTTACATAGACAAGAGGAGTAAACCATATTGATGACTGTTTTGTGTCATCAACTGAGCAATCACGTGTTCATGGAAAATGAATGTGCTTTTGAGTGTTAGGGAATTCAGGGACAGAATATGAAGTCATCGTTAGTTAGGATATAACTGAGAATGTCAGCCAGAGAAGTTGCAAGCAAATGTTCTACCTACAAAATAGCAGCATGTGCCAGTAACAGTACATCTGCTAATGAAATAAAAATGCTAATGAAAAATAGTGAAATTTTATAAGAATTTGGGAATGTCAAACCATACCTTCTCTTAAAGAGACAAAACTTTCCAAATATTATTTTTCTATAGTCTGTTGTGGTAATAGTTGCCACTTACTGCACAGAAACCTCTTTATATACATGGTCCCACAGCATCCTCACGATTTCTGAATATGATCAGGTTATTTTTCATATCACCACCTAGGAAAATGTGATGCAAAAGGGAATTTTTCTTGCCCAAGGTCACATAGGCATTAAGTGGTGGGATTATAATGTTTGAATTCAGTTCAGCTTATTATTGATTTTCTCTCCCCAAAATTTATACATAAAAGAAGAAATAGAAGACCCTAACAAATTATTTTAATAATTATTTTTATTATTCTATTGTCTACAAGAGCATCTTTTGGTACATATACTGTGTTTTACTAATTCTGATTTATACCATATTGGTTTCCTGGTAAACATAAACTCAGTATATATCTGAATGCCTAAAACTTCTACATGTCTCACTATTGAAATACAGTATAAATTAAGACCATTTTCTTTGGTTATCATGACAAAAATCAACCCAACTCAAAAGAAATACTAAAACTACTATGCACTGGAAGATAGCCTAATACTTAAAAATTCTGGCAGACATATAATTACACCCAACTTGTATTTGTAATTATACACATTTATTCTGTGTTGTCTGAAAGACTACAATTCAGGGTCTTAGAGCAAGCACATTTGATGTTACCCTCCAATGTCTGTCAAAGACAAGGTATTAACTAGGAAATAATGACATCCTGTGCTGCTTGTCTATGTTGGTTGGTGGCTTTTGGAGACTCTCTACTCCCTCCCCCAACCACCACCACACAAGTTCGTTTAGAGAATCTTCTATTATCATAGTCTCTAATTTACAGTGCTGACCAAAAGCACTTAACCAATTTTTATCGTTACAAGATAGTCATTTTCTTCCCTACCATCACTTTAAGGTCATTGGATCAGGAACTTACATGACCCTTTTTCCTTTCCTTCAATATGAGCTTATCTCCAGGGTGACTGTCTATGTCAGAGGCATTCTGTTTTGTTTTAAAGACATGAGTGGAAGGAGTTTGTAGCTATGCACTCACTTGAATAAATTCACTTGAAATTACCTATTCAATGCAGATTTAAATGTTTCAGGGCCCAGAGGAGAAGAATGTGACAGCACTGGCTTTGACTTAGAAGGCTACCTCAGTTCCACACTGGGGCGATGGAGGGAAGTGAAAGACTTGATTAGAAACTTAATTGGATGCCAGGTGGAGGGATTTCCGGCAGCCTACATTCTCTTCTTTGTCTTCAAAGTTTTTTTGCAGTAGCATATTAGTTTCAGTAATACCTAGATTATAAGGGTGATTTTTACTACTTGTTAAAAAAAAATAACTCAACAATATTGAAAATACAAAGGCAGAAAGAAAGTCTTTATCTTATTGTTATATTAATTATCCCAAAATATGACTCCACGTCATTATAGATAATGATAATGTACCGTATATATTTTTAAAATCTAGAAAAAATGGACTCTGATTGCTTTCAACACAAAGAAACGACACATGTTTGAGGAGAAAGATATGTTTAACCTTATTCAAACATACTATATTGTTTTAAGGTTTGGGGCACAGCATGGGAATTCATGTACTGAAATATCACGCATACCTACAAATATATACAACTTTTATGTTAATTAAAAAATTAAAACATATTCCAAAAACAATTTAAGGGAATATACTAAAAGATACATAGAAGTGTATATAAATATCTTAGTGGGCATTCAGAAATAATTTTTAGAAGCAGAAAAAAAATCATTGTATAAATAATTACATTTATTTTATTATATATAATAACAGAAAATAAAAATAAAATTTAAGAAATTAGATAACGTTTGATAAATATTTAATTAAAGCAAACAATATTGTTTTTAAAATGTTCCTGATTAAAGAACATAATTATGAAAATTTTAATATTTTATTAATATTGTTTTCATATTACTACATGTTTCAATTTCACATGTAGTGATAGTCTCCCTCCTTCAAAACGGGAGCTCATAAGTTATCATAAATTTTCTCACCTCTTTTCCCCTCTCAGCTCCACATTTTTTTAACTACAAAAAACCCAAATTCTATTGGAGTTCAACACATTTTCTTTCTTTGTGTGTGTGATTGTTATTGCCTGATCATTAGGGCCTCATTTTCATGTATAGGAGGATGGAATCGTCACTGCTAGTTCGTTTATCATTATTAATGGGGAAGGTTCTTTGACTATAATTATTTTCCTTTCCTCCACGTCACTCCATTTTCTTCTGCCACAGGACACTTGTGTTTTCCCTCATAAATGACTTGATTTTGTGACTGAATGATTTAAACAATCTTTTATTATTTTGAAAGTTCAATGAATCTTCTGAGTGGTCCATACTCGCTGTCTCCACTCCTGCCCATTCTCTCCTGGCTGTCCTCCAGTCTGACATTCCTTGTGCCACTCTAGTGGACCACCTTTGATCACTCAGGATCCCTCTCCAATAGTTCACTCTCAGCGTTCACCTTATTTGGAATGTCAGCAGCAGAGGACACAGTTGGTTATTTTTTCTTCCTTGCCCTCCATTAATCTCTTTGTCTTTTTCTTTTGCATTTACTTTACAACCTCAGGTCTTTTTCTCTTCTTCAGTGTTTCTATTTCTATCATATCTATTAATTCCCTTTTGGTTTTTCATTCATATTCTTCTTGTAATAAATAATATTTTGTATTTACTTTCTTTCACCTCCACCAAAAGTCAATGCTACTTTTTTCTTAACTTAGTTCCCAACCCTTTACGTTAAGCTCTTGTTTACTGAATTCATGCTACCAATTTCTTCTCGAGGACATACGTGTAAGTAAAAAGTGGAAAAAATGACATAGCAAGTCAATAATAACCAAGATAATATAAATATAGTTCTATTAAAAATATTAAAGAAAAAATATTTAGAGGTAAAGAGGGGGGCTACCAAAGGATAAAGAACAATGTGTGAATAAAACATAATAATTCGGGGCCTGGGGATGTGGCTCAAGTGGTAGCGCGCTCGCCTGGCATGCGTGCGGCCCGGGTTCGATCCTCAGCACCACATACAAACAAAGATGTTGTGTCTGCCGAAAACTGAAAAATAAAATTAAAAAAAAAAACACGATTAAAAAAATATATAATAATTCAAAACTTGCATTTTATCATAACATAATCATATGCAAAGCAAAATATGACAGAATTTGAAGTAGAAGTCAATAAATCCATAATTAACATTACTGCCAATAATGTTAATTTCAATGTGCCAACCTAGTAAATTTATAGATTTGAACACTATCATTAAACTTAATAGAGCATAAAGACCTATAATCAACTATTATAGGTTACACATTTTTTTCAAGCATAAAAGGTATATTAATTATTTGCTAGGTCACAAAGAAAACATGTACAATAACAGAATCAATACATAGATACTATTGTCTTATAGCAATAAAATCAAATTAGCAACCAAAAAATGTTCCCTGGCATATTTAGAAATTTGGAATTACTCTAAACACTTATGGAAAAATATAAATCAGTCTTTCATTTAATAGTTTCAATAATGATGTAAAAATTTCCTTAAGTACTATTTAGTTGAATGTCATAAACGTTACTCATAGTTTGTGCCTCATCATGAGATGTATGAATGTTTGCAAATATCCATCGGGAGAACTGAAATGTGGTATTTTAGTTTACAATGAAATCAAATCTTATTGGGCAAAGGAATTCAGGAAGAGCAGTGATTCTCACACATGAGCATGCTCGGCTATTACTGGGGGTGTTTATGAAGCAGAAATGACTGGGCCCCACCCCAGAGTTTCTATTCCATTAGTTCCTGGTTAAGGAATCAATAATTTGCATTTTTAGCAAGTCCTCCAGGGATGATAGTAATTCTTCTCTGGGAATGAAACTTTGGAAACCAATGAAGAGAGTAGTGAATTAGAAATGATACACTGGAGTCCACAATTATTCTCAAACTATTCTTGAGAGATGAAGAATATTTTGAGTTATTCTCAGAGTCAAGAAAATAATTTATTTTTAAAAGGGGAAGATTGAGCACAGTTGCAGTTAAAAGAAAGATGGTAGGAAGGTGGAATATTCAAGGCAGAGACAGGGACAAATTTATTCAGCAAAATCATGGAGAGGGATCAGACATTATGTGTGTGTTAATTAATCCAATAAATATTAAGAATTTACTGTGTCCCTAATGCTCTGTCAATCACAGAAGAAACCTGAGGCTGCCATTGAAACTGGAAGAGGTGAGAGGAGCCAGAAGCAGAAGAGTAAATGGCAATTATGTCACAATCTGATGAAGAGAGTTGTCAGCCTATGGTCTCTGATAGCAAAGACAAGAATCCAAGTCAACCTAGGGAGTGTAGAGAATACTTCTCAGAAGAAATAACATTTGTTTTGAGCCTCTACACCTTTACAGAAAAGAATGACACGTCCTCTGAGAATGGGAATTTGCATTGGTCTATACATCAGGATTAGTCAGCACAGAATGACAGCTCAGGTGATTATTACATTTAAATTAAAATGGAAGGAAGCATAAAGGAAAAGTAGAGGAAGGAGAGAAAAAAGGGAGAAATAAAGAATAAAATGGATAAGAGAAGTCATTTTGATTTCAAAAAGTCCTGTAGAAACACAGGAGTGGTTTTAGAGAAACACTCGTAAGTTGTCATCTGTTGAGAGTATCTCAGTATTGAGAGAGTGAAGTAAGGAGCCAACTGGAGATGGATAAAGGGGTGATGAGGCTCAGAGGATCCTGGCTGTGGTTAGTGCAGTTTTATGGGATACCAGTTGTAGATGACATTTAACCAGCATAGCCAATAGCCTGAGGTTCTCAGTGAACTTCTCATGGCAGCCAACTCTGCTCAGGGGTTGCCAAGTGAAAGCCTCATAATGATATTGGATGTTTTTATGAGGTCAACGAAGAGCGTATGATGTTGCTCATTAAACTTCAGTATCTAAAGTGGAACGACCCTCTAGTCTAGTCTGCCTTAAGGTTTGGCAGCTGTGGTAGCACTTGGGTATCTGTGTATACTGTTTAGAAACTAGAGAATTCTGGTCACTAATGTCAACACCTGCAATTGAAAGGAGCAGATGGCAAAGGCAATTTTGTTGCTCTTTCTATAAAGTATTCCTAATTCCTATCACCTAGGAAGAGTCAGAGCATTTCCTGAATGGACAGAAGTTACTTGCCATAGCTTAAATGTAAAGCTAATATAACTAAAGAAAAATGGTATCAGGAAAGGGCATGAAACATTAAGAATAAATGAATAAACCAAGAAACCAAAATCAGCACAGTGTCCTATATTGTCCAAGAAAGCTGCTAATTATGACAGATGTGTGCATTTTCATATCAACTTGTAGGTGCTCTTCAGGTCATCTTCATGTTTCAAAGGACAATAGCTTGTATGAAATTTGTTTGAAGATTAACCTTTTGTTCTTCTCCCAGGAAGTATAGCCTCAGCATAAGTAATTCGGAAATTCAACATAGACATGCATTGCAAATTTGAATCTTGCTTTTGCTTATATCATTGGGGAAGTGTAGCCTAATGTGAAAGGCAGCGTTCCCTGGCACCCTTCAGGATGACCTCAGCAGGTACACAGCAGTGTAGTCATGACATCCCCCACCACCCCATTGCTTGCACTACTAAGGTCAGCTTTCTGCCAACTGCTAGAAGCACCATCTGCTGTATAAAATTCCTCACCTATCTCAGGCTTGCCTTATAGAAAGCAGAGTTTCTTTCTTGCTATTCATTTTATCTCCCTTTCCTTAATCTCCAATGCTTTTGGTGATAGCCCAAAGAATTGGATCCCGATTTAGCTTCAGTGATGTAGAGGCATGGTCCTGAATCTGACCCAACTCTAAGTCAGAACCTCTGCTAAATATCCAACTTACACATTCACACTCACGTTTCCATTAGCAAAAGGATCAGCAATTCGGTGGGCCCCTTTTCTAGCTAAGTGACTGAAAACTTCAGGAAGAAAAAAAAATTACAGTAGATAATAAGGGACAATAAAACTTGCAAGATTGTTTCTGTTTTGAGTATCAAAATTGAATTTGCTACAGAAGCTAAGATATGTGTGTGGGCCAACTACATTTCCAAAAGGGAAAATATATGCCATATTAAGACATCCCATTTACAGAAAAACTAGTTATAACTTTATGTCATTCGTGTTTAATTTCAGCAACTTCTATCCCCAAATAAAGCAAAACATTTTATGGATAATGAACAAGAACTTTAATATTGTATGGGTGACTAATTTTGTTACTTAAGAAAAAAAAATAAAAAATGAACTAGATGCTCTCAACTTGATTAGTGTTTCTAACGTAAAGATGCAGCATTAGTTTGACAACAATTGAAACTCATAGCTCATTATTTTTGTATGGCTCCTCCATTAGCCATACTTCTTGGAGTTTCGCTGCTCTGTTAGAATTGTTAATTTCTGCTTCTTGCAGAAGTTTTGCTTAGTAAAGCCAGTTATGACAAGTTGAAATAAAGAACAACTGAAGCAATTATGTAGATCATTCTGGACCCGAATTTTCTCCCTCTCTCTCTCTCTTCCTTTTTTTAATGTTACCTCAAATTTTATCTAGCTTTAAGGACCTGGTCAAAAAATGAACACTTAAAGAAAAATAATGGAGTTTATTAATATGCTTTAGAAAACGCTAGGTATGAAGGTACTTTCTACCCACTTCCCATATGAAATTTTTTACTACCATTATCATTGCCAGAAAGGTTTTCATTAAGATGCAATATTCATTGGTGCATGAAATGAATTATGAGTCATTCACACCTTAACACAAACTAGTTTAATCATCCGTATTTCTTTATATCACCTTACCAAAGAAATCAGCATTTGGAACAGAGGAAAAAGGGGAAGAGAATTTTTACAACAGACAAAACATTGAACATAAGATGCCTGAGTAGAATGTGAAAGTAGAAGAATTTAGGTAAGCTCAGGGTAGCTCGATAATTCCAACCTTGCCCTGTCCTACACTTCGGATATGACAGCAGGAGGAAATAATAATCAAAGTATCCAATGTCAAATCTTGTATATTTTGCTAATCTTGCAAACAGACTTCTATGATTACCACTATTAGTTGATTTGATAAAATTTCCCCAAAAAAGAGAAAAAAAAAAACAATAAGAACAATAAAATGGCTGAGCACAGTGGTACATACCTATAATCCCAGCAGCTTGGGAGGCTGAGGCAGGAGGATCATGAGGTCAAAGCCAGCCTCAGCACTGGTGAGGCACTGAGCAACTTAGTGAGACCTTTTCTCTAAATAAAATATAAAAAATGGCAGGCTGGAGATGTGGCTCAAGCGGTAGTGCACTTGCCTGGCAAGTGTACGGCCTGGGTTCGATCAGCACCACATACAAACAAAGATGTTGTGTCCGCTGAAAACTAAAAAATAAATATTAAAATTCTCTCTCTCTCTCTCTCTCTCTCTCTCTCTCTCTCTCTCTCTCTTTTAAAAAAATGAAAATGGCTGGGAATGATGGAAACACAGAATTTGCTAAAAGTCCATTTGTTGAAAATAATTCCTCAAATGCCTATGTTGTCACGTAATCTCTTCACTGGGCAGTATATATAGGTCAGTTTGGATTAGCCTGTCCAAAGTCTATCAAAAGAGACTACTCAAAGTTAGAGACAGCACACACTCCTGGTTTGTTTTCAGAGTATGTACGTGTGTGTGTATATGTGTGTATGGTGTGTGTGTGTGTGCGCGTGCACGCACATGCACATGTGCATGCATGGGTATGGATCTAGGATTCCTAGGAAGAAAGAGCTTAGCTGAGCCCTAGGTGGCTGCCCAAAGGACTACAACATCTTGCTTTTATTCCTGAATCCTCTTCATAACTTCAAAGTCTGGATGTTTAGAACCCATTATTGTAGACTCAGTTTGATTTTTCTTTATCACCTATTGGGCTGCTAAACATCTAGCATGGGACCAATTTACATGTTTCTCAAATCTATATCAGCAAGTAAGCTTTGGAGAAAATGATTTAGAGCCTTTGGGTTCCTCTTAGGTCTCCTGCTTAGAGATCTGTCCCAGGGTGAGGTAGATTGACTTTTGCATAGGAGTCATTCAGGGAGGGGTGAGGCAGTAGTCAGTATCAATACCTCAGGTCAGCCCTGTGGACCACATGCTGATCACCTTAACTCAGTTTGTAAATGGATGTCAATCTTTTTTGGCTCTAAATATCATGAACGTGATATATATATATATATATATATATATATGTATTTAATTCTGTTTTCACTTGTTAATTTCTTTGACTAGGAATCTTATTTCTCTAGAACTGGGAATGGAGATTGAGGAGGGTTTATCTTTGCTTTACTATAACAAATACTCAAGATAATCAATATATAGAGACAAGATTTTTTTTTTTTTTTTTGCTTGTAGTTTTAGAGATTCCAATCCATGATTAATTGGCCATATGACTGTTGGGCCTGCACGTCATGGCAGGAGCATATGGTAGAGCAAATCCTTCAACTCCTGGCCAGGGATTTAAAAAGAGGGCAGGACAAGGTCTCACTATCCCTTTTCAGGACATGCCCCCAATGACCAAAAAATTCCCACTAGGCCCCACTTTTAATTTCTTCCACCTCCCAGTAGCACTAAGCTTGGGATAAAGACTTTAATTCATGAACATTTGAGGGACATTCCAGATGGAAACAGCAGCATGGAGAATAGCTTTCTTTCTGCTCCCAACTGCTACCCTCCAGTTCTCTCCCAGACCTCACCTTCATATGCAAAGCTTTGCTCTCCAATCTATTTATTACCCTCTGATCACCACCTCTGCACTGGTTTGCCCTCTGCTTCTTTTCCATAGGCCAGTGCTTACAGCAGGTGCTAAGCTCTCACTAAGGCTATTGCTCCCCTCTTTCATGTTGCCCTCCGTGTACTTGTCAGTACTGAGGAGAGGAGAAAGGGTAAAATTGACTGCAAGGTATATGCCAGCTGCCAGGCTCTGACCTTTGCTGTCTACATACATTATTTAAATAAACCTCATCATAACTTCAACTCTTACCTGTTTTGTCCTTTCACAGCTGAGAGCTGCTGAGAAATTATATTTACTGTAGTATCCCCAGTATCTACAGAAAAGTCTGAAACATGCTGGGATTAATGAGCACAAGCAGTGTGATAAGTTTATAGGACTCAAGAATTCTTGAGAATAAATACTTGGGGAGCCTCTGAAAGTGTGAAATGGTATGGCAATTGTATATACTCAAGCAAACCTATTGACACTTAGGGCCAGAGTTACCAATAAATTAAGCAGAGAACTTCAGCACTTCCCTGGTGTATTTCCTATTACCCAGTTTGACTATAATATTGAGTGATAAAATGGTTCTATAATACAATAAGATCTTACATTCAGATTAAACAAACTCAAACACATGTATTTTCTTTTCTTTTTTAAACCTTGTTTTAGTTGGAAACAATACCTTTATTTTATTTTTATGTGTTGCTGAGGATCGAACCCAGGGCCCTGCACGTGCCAGGCAAGCGCTCTACCACTGAGCTACAACCCCAGCCCAAACACATGCATTTTCTACATGCTGTCTCAGGTCCTTTGTCTAACGGGTATGGTATACGCTAAAAGAGAACATGGTTCCTGTACCCTCAGAACCAGATCTGGAACTGGCATTCTTTAGAACACAAATTGGAACAGTTTGCCTCAGTAAACAAATAAAGGTCTAGCTCATTGGGAACTAAGATGCTCAGGGAAGGGCCTGAGCCATAACAGAAGATTGAGCCGACTCCAAAAGAAGAGGCCATAGGCACAAAGTGTATGAAAACTTCCAATATTACACTGCCATCGGTGAGCATTGTGGAAGGACTGTCATTAAACCCCTATCATTATCAAAACTATCTGGACTGTTTGCAGAGCTGAATCTTCAGCTAGGATAGAGGAATGCTTTTCTAATTCAAACAGTAAGTTAGTGGCGGGAGGTTAGACACTGATTGATGAACAAGGCAATCTGAATAACAGAACTAAATATATCGCCTCTAATTTTATTTTATTTAAATAATAATTACTTTCTGTTTCTTTATCATGAACTCTTTCTCCAAAAACTAGTTTTTTGGAAATAAAACATATGCCTATCCTTGGATTCATATTGCGAGTTTTAGTTATTTTGAATTTAAAAAACCCACCATTTTATCCTATTAAATACTGGTTATTAAAAACTGACATCAAAAATAGATATTATTTGTTCGTTTAAATATTTTCCCCCAAAAGAAATGGAGTGGTGAGTGGAGTCTCTCTCTTTGCTTCCTAATCATCATATGAGAAGCTTCCCTCTGCCACACCCTTCTGCCATGATATTCTGCCTCACCTCAAACCTGGAGGAATGGAGCTGCTTGTCCATGAACTGGGACCCTTGAAACTGGGGGCCCCTAAATAAACTCAATGTAAGAAATTCTGATCTTATAGACTTGGAATTTATTTCAAAAATAATATCCTATGCTTTGGAGGCCTGAGGTCACAGACCATTTTAGAAAATGTAGACCAACCAGTCCGAGTCTTGAGTTTTCCTTAATAACAAGACCAATGTCACCACACCACTGAAACATTAAATGCAAGAATGCATGTGAAGTGCTTCACATACTATGGTGGCACAGAGAGAGTCTGTAGAACATAAGTTAGATTTTTTTTTCCTGTCCTACTCTTTACAACCACTTGCTACAGGAGATCAACAGTTGCTTCTGGACAGATGTGGATACAGGTGGAAGGTAGACGTGGCATGGCCATCTTGGGAAACACGGGGCAGTGGAAGGGGACCTGATAGCTCCATCCATGGTCTTCTATAGGCATCTGGGAGTAACTCCATTCTTACAGTGATTTAGGCTAATAACCTTGTGTCATTTTTTATTTTTCTCTTTCTTTCACATTCCACGTCTAATACATCTGCCAAGTGTCCAGACTCTGCCCCTGATTCAGACCTCCGTGAACCTCCACCTAGGGCCAAACTGGCTGATCTTTCTCCTATGTAGTCTGCTTTCACAGGGCAACCAGAAGCACTTTGTTAAAAATGACTGCTGTCAAACCATGTCATCTCTATATTCAAATCTGTCCACTCTTTCTTGTCACACAGAAAGTCAAAGTCATCCTTTTCTTTGTTTTTTAAATAAAAATTAATGGCTGGTCCTATTTCCTCTTAGAGTCCATCTTCTGCTCTCCAAGGACCCTGATTGCAACCATGACTTTTCCCTTGACGTTCACCTACTCAGCCAGCTTCACCTTTAGGATCTTGTACTGGCTCTTCTCTCGGATTTCTGGATGACTTGCCCTAGGAAAAAAGGTTTATTCAAGGAATGTATGGATAAAAGGTCCAGCACAGTGCCACCTTTTATCTGGACATTCCTTGAATAACTTACTGTAAATCGTGACCACTCAATCTCTGACATACCTTATGTCCTTCCCTACTGTATCACTTTCTCGGGAGATGATACTTATATTAGATATCATGTATTTTACCTCTATTTTAGCTGACTGTTATTTCTCCCCCTCTCGCTGAGTAGGATGCTTTTTGTTTGTTTGATTTTTTTGTCTAGATCACTGATGTGTCACTAGCACAGCTAATAGATTCAAATACACATAGTTATAATCAATATTTGAATGAATACATAAATGAATGGTAATTTATACATGATTTATAATAAATAAATATATATATATATATATATATGTGTGTGTGTGTGTGTGTGTGTGTGTGTGTGTGTGTGTACATATATATGGCTGTCCAGAATATTTAAGATACTATACTTACATCATATAAATTATTTCTTCCACTCAGCAGTAATTTTTTGAAGTCAGTCTCTCAAGGTTGGTATTTACAAATGAACATCATACTAAGAAATGCTAAATCACTTCTGTAATAATAAGGTATACATCATATATTTGAGAAGAGACCCATCTGTTCCCAAGGTAGCCACCAACTCTTCTACAGGAAGTTATCTCTTATATCCTAGTCACGGGTAGGAAAGATCCAAGTCTTATATTTTGATAAATTCCTTTAACTGACTTTAATAGAAGTCACATGTGTGGGATAAAATATCAGTGTCTAATTAATTCCTGTTCACAAGACCTTATGTATTTTTCTGTATTGCCAAAGAAATTTAGACTATTTTCCACATTGCTAAATCTTGTTGTGTGTAAAAGATCCATCATTAACAAATCTGAACTTCAAATTCACATTAATTAAGAAACTAAAACATTAATGTCCTCTGGAGATTGTGTAAAAGCTTGTCATTGGTTCACTAGGCAATAACTATGCTTGACTTACTGAAGTTATAGTATTAATTTGTGCTTGCATGACATCTCCTGTCAGGAACCTTCAAAAGCCTTTGAGCAATGGTTAGTGAATCTTATGTGAGTTTGACTGACTGGTCTTGCATACCTATAAGGCACTATTCTATCAACTTTTACTTAAACTTCCTAGAATCCTTCTCATTAATATGTTGTCATAAAGTTGTCTCCGCTTTGAAGTCCTGCTCTCTTCTTCCAAACCTATCCTAAATGTAGAATCTTTTAACACACAGCTAATACTTTCTCATTAGCTATAAATATTTCAGTAACATTGATATCCCCCTCAATTGACCTCCTATTCATTCACATTTACTCATTAAATTTATTGAGTTTCTAGACTATGTCATGTTGTCATGGATGAAAACATGCATGTGACATCGTCTCTAACCATACGAAATATGCAGATATTTTTCATCTGTTAAATTTTCTTCACTTCAACATCATTTGTATATTTAAAGTGCTCTAAATTCTTATCTTCATAACATAAAAATAAATAAAAATGCATTATTTGACCTTCAAACATTTGTAATGTGTGTGTGGGGGGGGTCACAAAAGCTTATGATCACGGTCTAACATGGTCATTACTAACATTGGCACAAGCACAGGGTAATGCTAGATCCACTGGGTAAAGTTAGGCCAAGAGGAGATGGCACTTGAACTTAATCTGAAAGGATCAAAAGAGTAATCACAGTCAGGGCTGACCAGGGTTGGAGGGTTTCAAGGCCTATTGATAGGATTTGGTTTTATTTTCTCCCTATCCAAATTTAAGAAAGTCTAAGCTCTTAATGGGTGATAACAATGATCTTTCTTTCAAGGTAAACATGATATGCAAGTAGAGTGAAAATTAAATTTTATTTTATTTTGGTACCAGGGATTGAACTCAGGGGCACTCAACCAGTGAGCCACCTCCCCAGCCCTATTTTGTATTTTATTTAGAGACAGGGTCTCACTGAGTTGCTTAGCACCTTGCTGTTGCTGAGGCTGGCTTTGAACCCCGATGCTCCCGTCTCAGCTTCCTGAGCCCTGGAATTATAGGCATGCACCACCATGCCTGACTTAGATTTTATTTTGTGAGTGAATACATTAACTAGTTATTTAAAGTGAAATTTAAATCAGGATCTATCATTTAAGCCCCTTGCCTTAAACACAACTAACAAAATTAGTTCCGGGGTCCCTACATGATTCCTTTAGGCAGAAATGGAGTAGAGAAAACAAAACAAAAACAAAAACAAAAAACATTTGTGTGTGTGTGTGTGTGTGTGTGTGTTAGTTATTGTTTAATGTTCCTCTATTCCCCTAATGTGCCCACATATAATGGAAAAACTATCAGAAGACAGTAACAGTCAAGATGACTACCGAAGGTCCAAGTTTCTGGCCTTTTACAAAATTCTTCCAACCTTGATTTAAAACTTGATTTCTCTATTGAATAGCCCTGCAGGTGAGCCAGCTTCTCTGCAGTGATGCATTTTTGTCACCTGTGAATTTCCTAGTGGGGTCAACTGCACCGTAACCTTCTGTGGATACATGGCGACAGGGAAGTGCATCTATTCCCAAACATGTTTGGCAGAATAAAGACTTGAAAAAGACTCCAGGATGAGAACACATCCCTAAAATACCTCACCATTATGCCACAGCACTTTGACTTCTCCTGCGTGGCCCCGATTGCTGCCACATGCTGTGGAGTCCGGAGGCAGAGAGTCTGGATGTGGCTAAAGAGCTAATTAGTTGTGTGGCCCTTAGCAAGTCACTTGACCTCCCAGGCCTCTGCAAATCCTTATTTATAAAATGAAGAACAAACTGCTACCCAGTGTTGAGAGTCTGACTATGAAATTATATAGAGATTCTCTGAGCTCCCTGTGTCCTCATTTCCCAAATTCTCAGCCTGTCTCCTCTAGTTGTATATTAGATGTGCCAGGAATTTCACAGTGAATTATGCCATTTAATTATTAAAATCTCATTTTGAGTGCCATTTCCTTTAGAAAGCCCATCACTGGGGGCTCTCATGTTTGACAAATTTTCCTTCCTTGGTGTCTCCTCAAGGATTCTTCATTTATAGCTGTCCTCATGTTTTGATCCTTCATTTCTCTTTTCTGTGCCTTCAAATGTGCTGGAAATGACTTGACATGAAATGCTGCAAACCTAGAGCTGAGTACCTGCTCAGTAAACCTTTAAAACATGAAGATGAAAATGAGCTTGGTGTTGGCAGCACAGTAATGATATAGGAGTACCCCAGAGTCAATACTTTATTATGTTTCTAGTTGATTCTATCTTCAAATTTTATACTGTACTATTATATTAATTTGATTTTTTTTAAATCTTAGAATAAGCTTAACATGGACCATGGGCTGCTAATCATGATAAATGTACCTTTGTTATAAAATTCAGCATCAAATTATACCAGTTGAAGAGAGCTCTGTGGATTGTTAAAAAATATTCATGTACTACTGCATTTATGTAAAAAGTTTTGAAAAAGACTATGATAAGTGGAGGTCCACCATGCACCCAAGAGATGGACACTTCTTCTCTTGACATGGGGCTCTTCTTATTGATCCTTCTGCTCTCCGCTTAGGTATTACTTTCAAAAGGAAGCTTTCCTTGACATGCCAAACTATGCCCAACACCCTCACTGTCTCATTAAAACCTAGAGCTGAGTACCTGCTCTAGGTTTTATATATATAGCAATTTTCATAGATGTCAGTTTATTTATATTTATTTGAATAATCAGATTGTTTTTGTCTCCCTACTTTTGAGTTCCATGAGAGTTTATGGGCTTGTTATTACATGTTCAAAGAGCATGAATATAATAACATTAGGGTATGATAAGAAACCAAATATTGGAAAAAAATTAATTAATGAAATACACCATATACATATAGACCAATGTAATCTGCTTTCATGAATCTGGCTACGAGAAAAAAGTCAACTTCGACTACTTGGCTTAATGGCACACAGCAAAAATGAGAGACTCCCATTGATAACCCACTGAAGTATGCTTTTAGTTTAAAATGCAGTGTATAAGTAGAAAATCCTAGGTATAGTAAGGCAAAAGATCAAGAGATGAACACCCATAAGAGAGTTTGTTAGAGTTCAAAGGAGGTTGGGGTGGGGGGCACTAGGGGAAGCACCAGGGTGGATCAGGAGGCAGAAGAAGAAAGAAAAACCTGGGCAGGGACCTTCCTTGTGCTTTTTCTGCTGTTTGCTTTTCAGGAAGGAATAGATGAGTGAGGGTCTGTAGACTTGGCTATTGTGAATATTGGCTATTGTGAATATTCATCACGGCTCTGGGGCATAGGGACTACTTCTAGATGTCTGGTACCTGATTCTGGGTTGACAAGGGCAGGGCTGGTGGCGTAACGTGATAGCCTAATAAGGGAGGTGGTTGGAGAAGTGGGCTCTGAATCGGTTCTTTTGTATTTCAGAAATGAGGCTGGAAGGATGACCTCCCTCAAGGAGTGAAATGTACAGAAGAGCAGGAGACTGAGGCATGAAGACTCAAGGATATTACTGGATTGCCCCAGCCCAAGATGTGTATGCCACGTGCCTTAGGGCAGATGTTGAAGCGCCAAGTTAACAGAGGCTGGAAACATGGCTAATCCATTGCCATCCACTGGAAACGAAGCCAAGTTGCTTGAAAAGCAACAGAAACATAACACTTAGGCTCTCAATCAACTGAAAATTTTCTTTATGTTTGAAAGATAGGCATAAGCAATACTTTAAACTTTTCATTCTATACTTTAAAAGAATCTTTTTTTTTTTTTCATTCACAAAGCTGCATACTGTGAAGGGAAGGAAGAAACCTAATTGTATTTTGATTTCTTACCTCATTTAATTCTCACAACATTCCTGTGACATATGAAGTCAGCTTGGCAGATGAAGACACTGAAGCTCAGAAATGTTAAATGATTTATTCTAAATTTATATAGTGAGCGGCTAACAGCTCCTGTTGCAAAGCATGTTTCTTTCCCATAGAACTCTACCTCCTACAGTCTGCTGCTTCAACAAAAAGTACAACATATGCTCACTTAGCATGCAGAACCTGCTCTTCCTTCCATGAGCAGCAAGTTCAAGGTGCCATATTCAATGAAATAGGAGATTCTAAAGAGTTTAAAATATGGATTTCATTCACTAGAAATATAAAGTCCATCTGGGGAAAAAGGTATATATGTCATCTCTATTGTTAAAGTATCTGCTTTTTCTCATTTGGAAAATAAAACCATATATTATTTTGAAATTAGTGGCCAAATTTTCTCTTTCTCTTGTACATATCATTAAATAAATCTTTGGTGGGGGGGGCATGCTGGGTGTCTACATTATCTCCTGCTATCCAAAGAAACTGAGAAAGATTAATATCTTAATGAATGACCTACATTAGAAATAAACAGATATCGGAACACAGAGGACAAGTGAGAAGATTGAACCATGGAAGAAGAGAGGAGGATAATATTACCAGAATCTGAATTTGAATTTGGAAAATGAAATGAAACATAGAAATAGCTAATATTTGCATTGTTATAATTTAATCCTTCCATATCACCAAAGATTTGGTAAAGTTTGAAGCCTTTAAGAAAGAGCTTAATTGATTGGGGCTGTGGTTATAGCTCAGTGGTAGAGCACTTGCCTAGTACATGTGAGTCACTGGGTTAGATCCTCAGCACCAAATAAATATAAATAAAATAAAGGTATTGCATCTATCTACAACTAAAAAATTTAAAAAAAAGAAAAGAATCTGATTAGATTCAGAGCATAACCTTGAGCTGACATGTAAATTGTGGAATCAATAGAAACAGGAACTAGTCTCATCTAGGGATGAATATGGAAATGCAATATTGCTTGCAAGATATGCAAATTAAGAATGGGCTGGGACAATATCTATACCATAATGTTAGGAACACCAAATTCAGAGTTAACGCACTTCACTATAACTTTGGCATTATGTTCTATAAATTCTATAATGGATTTTAAATGCTATAGGATGTATTAAATCCCCTAGTTGCCATCTGCCTTACCAAGTTTCTCTAGGACCTAAGTATAGACCTAAGCACAAGGAAAAACTGGATATTATTATTTCAGTGTAGAAAGCTAGATCATCTCAGTAGCTTAACCTGATTCCAGAGCTGTTCTATACATTTTTCCATTTTCCTTTGCTAAATCATGCATCATGTAAAAGGAAAAAATCTTTCCACTTCTTTTTCCTGGAGGAGAGTTCCACAAGACCAGGCTGTGAACGTGAGTGTAAGAATGCATCTTATTGCTGAATCCTCACTGCTGAGCAGAGTATCAGGTGCCTAATGGAGAAGCCAGCACTGAATGTTATCTGAACTGAATGATGTTGGTGGTAGGTGGACTTAATAAACTCACCAAATTTAATGGGGAGGGTGGTCAGTTAAAATTACATAGACACAGACACTGAAGAACTTTTTGAAAATTACTTCTGATGTTGTTAAGTATTGCTGGGGTCTAGCCTTAGCGGGGTCCAGGGAGTCCTGAAGGATGACTGGTGTCATTGAAAAGATGAGACAGGAGTCATTCTGTAGGAGTAATCTCCAGAGAGAGAGCTCTAATGCAGCTTTCTCTGGGTCATCTTTTATTACAATTTTTCTCATCATTATAGATTCAGAATACATCATTGATTATACAATTTCAAAACTTTGCCAAGACATAACATTTCCTTAACCATAATTGGGGTATAGAAAAATGTAACATCAATTTACATTTTTCCAGGATGTGACCTTTAGTTATCAATCATTAATAAAATGTGTCACTAATTTACATTTTTCAGATTTTCCCAAGATGTACTATTTTCTTATTAACTAATGCCAAACTATGTAACCAGACTCTAAGTCTCCTAACCTATCACTAACCTTTAAGTATTAAAGTAGACCTGCACATTTATTTCTAATCTAAAATTCCCATCTAAAAAAGTCCCCTTAAATCCTATGCTTAAAATATCCTAAAGTTTATAAACCATTCTTAAAACATATCAGAAACCCATACAGCTAAAAACTTAAGAATTCTAAACCCAAGACTCTAAATAGAATAATATTCCTAACATTATTCTAAAAATATGTCTTATAATAAAGATACTTTAATCAATTCCTGAATTTATTCTCATAAAACTGGTTGAGCTGCTTTATCAAAGAGTTTCTTTGTTTCTCAGTCAAGGTGCACTAGTTCTTACATCTTTAATCTTTCTCAATAAAAAGTAAGTTCTAAACATCAGTCCACTTCCCACCAATATTAATTATGTTCATCATAAATCCCTATTTAAAGTAAAAAAGGGTTTATAGAAATGAGAAGAATGTATCCTTATATGTCTTAACTTTCCTAAGTGTATAACATAAATTTCCTTAATCAAGAATGAAACTACACATGGTGGGTTTTGTACAATGAGCATAATGATTAGGTTTTCTAAGAAGCCGGAAATATGGGCTTTGTTTTGGTTCTAGTTGATAAAATCAATGTGGTGCCTAAAATTCTTGTGACCTTTCGGAGAATGATTGCCGTCCATTATCAGTTTTGTCCTCAATGTGCTGAGATAGGAGAGAGGCTTTCTACTTTGTCCTTGATATGCTGAGGGGTAGTAGAACAGCCTACAAGGCATGAACTCCCTGTTATGTTCTAGCCATCTGAAATTTAATTTGGTTTGGCATTTACCATACTCATGCCTCCTGTCAGGAACATGAGCGTGAAAATGAAAAGTCCCAATTACATAAAAAAGGGTCTCATGGTTTTGGTTTCCCATCAACCAGCGTGGCTTTGCCAGCATTCATTCTCACTGGGACCTTGTCAAGACAGTGGGGGAGAGGCTTTGCCAGCACTTATTTTCACTGTGACCTTGTCAAGACAGTGAGAGGGGAATCGCTTTCACCAAAGTTTAAATATCAAAAACTTGATTTTTTTCCCTTGTTATTTTTATTCAATGGAACTCTGTGAAATTTAGACAAAGATGTTAGACTCTCTGCTTCTAGAAAAAATATTTTAAATTTTATTCTATTGCATTTTAAAATAAAAGGTGTTAATTGAGGGCATCATTGAGGGCTATAACTTTAAATTTTCATTTTAAAGTCACAGTTCTTTCTAATACATGAAGGAGGCTATCAATAGTTTGTATAGTATTCACTGCTCAGTGGATCTTAGTATTAGAAAGAAAACAACATTTTATTCATGTTACTGTTTTCTGAGTTCTCCCACATTTCAATGAGTAGAGAGGTTCAGGCCAGGGGTCTTTTTAAACTTTTCAGCAGGTGTAATTTTCTTTAAGCTGGCCATCATTTTATAATCACAACCATTCTGTTTGCTTAAATAAAGTTGGCTGTTCCAGAGATAATTACAAGTAGTTCTATGGGTCTTTCCCAGTAACCATTTCATTAAATAGTCTAATTTTCTTCTTAGGTATTCTTCTTATATTTCAGAATGGAATCTGTCTCCATTTTTATTTTTAATAGTCTCAATATTTGAGAATAATTTAGAAAAACTGTGAAGTCTGAAAATGAATACAGAATATATATATATATATATATATATATATATATATGTGTGTGTGTGTGTGTGTGTGTAGCAATCATATAGGGCATTTGTTTTAGTTTGGGACAGATGTCACTAAAAACATGTGTGTATATATATATATATATATATATATATATATATATATATATATATATATTTTTTTTTTTTTTTTTCAGCATTTGCCATGCATGAGCTGTGTATCCTCTGCCTGGGTCAGCTTATCAAAAAACCAGAAGTAGTAATTACTACAGAAGGACATGTTTCTAGGACTCAACCACACTCCATGACAGTGTGTGATGAGTAAAAGTATATTGAGTGGATGGTGACTGTTTTAATTGCTAATTTCAAATGTGGGTGGATTTCAAAGCACAGAGTATTTTAGCTAATGTAGGTGAAATGACCTGCTTTTCCTTCTATTGTCATGTATTTTATGCCAACTTAATGCACTGGGACAGTGGGAGGTTAGGAAATTGCCAAGAGAGGAAACTAACGTTCATTCAGTTCTGACTTTACACCAACCTTTATTTTAAATATATTATCATCATGTTTATAAAGAGCTATTCATTATTAGATGCCCACTACTGTGATAAAACTTTTATGTATATCACCTGATGGACTCCTTTTTTATTGATTTTTTACAATAAATGACAGTGAAATGCATTACAATTCTTATTATATGTATACAGCATCATTTTTCATATCTCTGGTTGTATATAAAGTATTTTGAAACCAATTCATGTCTTCACACATATACTTTGGATAAAGATGTCTATCACATTCTACCATTCTTGCTAATCCCCGGCCCTCTCCCTTTCCCTCCCACCCCTCTCCCCTATCTAGAATTCATCTATTCCTCCCAGGCTTCCCCTCCCTACCCCACTATGAGTCAGTCCTCCTATCGTATATCAGAGAAAACATTCGGCATTTGGTTTTTTGGGGTTGGATAACTTCATTTAGCATTATCTTCTCCAATGCCATCCATTTACCTGCACATGCCATGATTTTGTTCTCTTTTCTTGCTGAGTAAAATTCCATTGTGTATATATGCAATTGAAAGAACTGACAAAACAAAAAAGATGGATCTTTTAAAAAATTAATAAAATTGACAGACCCTTAGCTACACTAATGAAGAGAAAGAGAGAGAAAACTCAAATTACCAGCATACGTGATGAAAAAGTTAGTATCACAACAGACATGGACTCATTATATTACCTTCTTGCCTCTGCTTTGAATAGAAGAAAAAGGAGGTTTTATGTATTTAAATGTCTAAGTGTAGGATTTAGAATTAGAAGTAAATCTGCTTGATCCCAAACTTAGTTTGATTACTGTAGCTAAAATTTACCAAATACTTAAGTATTGCATGTGAATTAACTTATTGGACTCTAATAATGAATGGATTTATCTACCTTATTTTATAGATAAAAAACAGATAAGGCACAGAGAAGACAAGCAACATTACTAAAGTCACATAGCCAGTGATGTTAACTCTGGGAATCAATCCCAAACAGTGTGACTTTAAAACCAATATACAAGCCTCACAGGCTTCTGGCAGGAAAAGCATAGCCTTTGTGTTATCCTATGAGTGCTGTTCTACCTCTTAATCTCTACAACTCTGAGCTCTCTCTAATCCCAAACACTAAATGACTAGATTCTGCAATTTTACTCTTCGTAAATTGTGCATACATTTTGCAGCACTATATATTGGCAGGAACTATATTTGTATGAATTAGCAAATTAGACATCAAGAGTAGAGGAAAGAAGGCAGATGATACTAAAAACCTGTCCAAGATCTCAGTGCAAAGTGAAGCTGTTATCTATAAGCTGAAACTGTCTGGTTTGCACCAGAATTCTGACATATAGTGGGTGTAAGTGTAGTTTGGAGGGGACAGGAACTTTCTCCAAGAATGAGCCATAGAAATGATGGAGAGTCCTAACAATCTAACTAAAAAACATTATTTTACAAATGTATTTTATGTTAAAACTAGTGTGCAGGCTGGTGTGGGGAGGACTGGTGAGCATACTCTTTCTCCCAAATGATATGAATAAAAGCAGTGGTAGAAAACTATGACACACACCTCATGGAAATCACATCAGGAACTGGGGATGTAGCTCAGTTGATAGAGTGCCTGCCTTGAATGTACAAGGCCCTGAGTTCAATTCCCCAGCAACACCAAAAAAAAAAAAAAAAAAGAAGAAGAAAAGAAAGAAGAAATCACATCAAACAGGCATACCAACAATCTTGGTATTTTTTTTTTTTCCCTGAAGCAGACAGGAGGCAGGATTGCTAAGGTCCTTTCCACAATGGCCTAATCAGCACATTTCAAGTGGCATTGCCATTAAGTATCAACTGTGGATGGAGTTCTATAATTTTCTTTATTAATAGATAAAGGAAAAGGCAGAGTAAGCCTAAAATGTCTGCTTAAAGGGTGGGAGAACTGAATGAATAATAGCACAGCTCGGTTCAGGACTGAATTTTCCCTCTGGGAGGTTAATATGACTGCTTTTATGCAATGACCCTTTAAACCATAAACATGGGGAAAGAAAATGTCTGTTTATATCACCTATGATTAGCCCCTCAGATCTGCCCATGTCAGCCCAGAGAAGAGCAGGACAGAGGAGGGTTTAGCAGGGTCTTTCTCACATAGAAGGATTTCAGAATGATTTTGAGAATTGTCAATTTAGAGCTTAAGCCTTCATCTGTGGAGAGGCAGGATGAGCTGTCAAGAGACTGAATCAGGCATGGGTGCCAGGGAGTGATGTATATCTCCAATACATGCGACCTGACCACCCAGAAAAAGACTACTCTGCACTGTAGCAGATGCAAAGCAGGCAGGGTGCTACAGCCTTGTAGGACATTGTAGTACACCCATTCTGTCTGGAACACCTTGACACGCCCCACCTGCTTCCGGAGTTCCCTTCTCTCTAATTGGCATTGGCATTGAATGCTAGTTTTTATTCTACAAGTTGTCATTTTCTCTCTCCTTTCTCTCCCTCCCTCTTTCTCTTCTGTCTTTTATTTTTTTGAATTTAATATAGACGAGGGACTTCAAACTTAAGCCTTTTGAGCTAAAAATATGAACTGAATTACTTTATTTCCTGCTATATAGTGTTTGGTTCAGTTTGAACAGTATTAAATGAGACATTCTTTCTCTATTTCTTTTTTCTTTTTTTTTTCTTTTTTGGCACTGGGGACAGAATTCATGGGCACTTAACCACTGAGCCACATCCCCAGCCCTATTTTTTTTTAAATTTTATTTAGAGACAGGGTCTCACTGAGTTGCTGAGGCTGGCTTTACTCGTGATCCTCCTGCCTCAGCCTCCTGAGATGCTGGGATTAGAGTTGTGTGCCACTACACATGGCTTCTTTCTCTATTTCTACCATCATCTTTCTTAGGCTATTCTCTTGCATCACTGATTCTCTGGAGAAGATACCTGAGTTTGCATTATAATGTGTTTTTATAGTATTTGCCTTTTGGGGTGGTGGTATTTTTTTAAGGGTAAAATGTACATAATCTAAAATCCATCATTTTTACTGGTTTCAAGTGTACAGTTCTGTGGCATTAAGTACACTGGTATTGCTGTGCAGCCATCACCAGCCATCTCTGGAACCTTTTCATCTTCCCAAGCTCCAACATGCCATTCATTAAACACGAGCTCCTCCTTGTCCTCTTTGCCCCTCCCATGGCAACCACCTCTCCATTTTCTGTCTTTATGATTTTCACTACTGTAAATAACTCAAATAAGAGGATTCACACAATGTTAGTCCTTTTCTGACTTAATGTAGTTTCTTCAGGGTTGTAGTATGTATCAGAATATTATCCCATTTTAAGACTGAATAAAATTTTGTTTTGTTTTGTTTATCCAATGACTTGTCAATGGACACCAGGGTTTTCTCTATCTTCAGCTTACTGAAAATAGTATTATAAACACAGGTAAACAAATAATCAGTTCAAGTCTTTGCATTCAGTTATTTTGGGTATATATGTAGAAGTGTAATTGCTGGATGGTAGAGTAACTATGTTTAATTGTACAAGGCATTACATACAGTGTTCCATTGCAACTGCACCACTTCAAATTCAAAGTGCAAGTTTTTGGTCTCCTTGGTTATGTAGATTTTGTTTTTTTTCTTTTTCCCCTTGAGATATGTATTCTTTTTGATGTTGTTGTTCTTTTTGTATTTTCTTTGTCATATTTGTTTGTTGGCAACAGAGAGGAACACAACTGATTTTAGTGTGTTTGTTTGGTATCCTGTATCTTTTCAAATTGCATTTACTACTGCTATTATTTTTCTTTTCAGGTGAAAATTTTTGGGTTTTCTACATGTAAAATTATCCTGTTTGCAAATGGAGGAAACTTTTTACTTCCTTAAAATTTTGAGTTCCTTTTCTTTTTGTAGCCTATTTGTTCCTTCTAGTACTATGTCGATAAAATAGGCCAAGTCCAGACTTCTCTCATTCTTGATCTAATGGGAAAAGTCATCATGTTGAGTATAGAATAAGCTGTGTGCTTTAAGTAGGGTCTTTATCTTATTGAGGATGTTTCCTTTTATCCCCATGCACTGTTTTTTATCAGGAAATTGTGTAGAATTTTTGTTCAATAATTATATTGAACAAAATTAGTTATAGTGATGTTAAGTTTTTGTATTTCCCTATGGATAATATTTCTGGTTATTCTAGACAATATTGAAAGTAGAACATTGATATCCCCTTCTATTATTGTAGGGTAATTCATCCCTAAAATTCTGTCAATACTTGCAAACGCTTTGGAATGCTAATATTTGGTGAAAGTATGTTTTTAATTGTTATATTTTTATGGCAAATTTACCCCTTTATAATTATATAATATTTAACTTCCCGTTACAGTTTTGACTTGAAGTTTATTTATCTGATATTAGTATCAATACTCTTGCCTTCTTTTGATTAGAATTTTCATGAAAAACATTTTCTCCCTTTTCACTTTCAACCCATAGAGATCTACATAAATGAAATGAATCTCTTAAAGATACCATATACTTTAATTTTATTTGAAAGAATTCTTCTAGTGTATTTCATTTTCTCAGATAATTTAAACCATTTACCTTTTTTTTCAAGAGAGAGAGAGAAAGAGAGAGAATTTTTTAATATTTATTTTTTAGTTTTCAGTGGACACAACATCTTTATTTTACTTTTGTGTGGTGCTGAGGGTCGAACCCAGCGCCCCACGCATGCCAGGCAAGTGCGTTACCACTTGAGCCACATCCCCAGCCCTAAACCATTTACCTTTAACATAAATATTGAGGGAAGAAGTTACTTTTGCCATTTTGTTATTTGTTCTGACAATATCTTTTACCTTCATTGTTATTCATTTTTTAATCTTTTATTTCAAGTTTCAAAAAAATAAACATAGTATGAAGTGATATAAATATATTTACATTATTTTGTACATACTATGTAGATATATTCTTTGTGGTTCCTATGAGGATTTCATGTAACTTCATGACATTTTACCAATATATTTTAAATAAAGTCCAGTTTAACTTCAATTGAATATAAAACCTTGATCCCTTACAGCCAGATTCCTCTACCATTTAATATTTTTGCTTTCACAAATTATATTGTTATACATTATAAACTCACTAGGACATATTTGAATTATGTTTAAGTAGCTACACTTAAAATTCTGTTGAAAATAAAATAAGGAGATACAAATCAAAATTACAGTGATATTAGTTTTTATATTTTTCCATGTATATACCTTAAAGAGAGAATAATTTTTGTATGAGTCCAAGTAACTATCATGCTTTTATTTCAATCATTTAGAGTCTCTCTTTGAATTTCTTATAGGATAAGTTCAGAAATATTGAACAGTCTCAACATTTTTTATTTTGCAATGTTTTAATTTCTCCCTCATTTTTGAAGGGGAACATTGCCAGATATAAAATTACTGGCTTTCAGGATTTTACCCCCTCTTTCCACTTTAAATATATTTTCCCACAGCTTTCTGACCACCAACTTTTCTTCTGACATATCTGCTGATGATCAATCTGAAGAACCAACTTCCAAGTCTCAGTTCTCTTATTACTTTGAAAACTCTTTGGGTTTGGTGTTCAACAGTTTGAGTTTAATCTATCTGTTATAGATTTCCATGAGGTGTCTCCAGAAAACTCATGTGTGGGACAATGTAAGAATTTTCTGGAGGTAAAATGATCAGAATATGAGAGAAATAACCTAAGCACTGGATTAGTCCACCGATATGGATTAATGGGGGTGGTGACTGTAGATCAGTAGGGAGTTTGGGGAGGAAATAGGGAACTGAAGGTGCACCTTTGGGGATTATATTTTGTCCTTGGTGAGTGTAGCTCTCACTGTGTGCTGACTGTCATGTTCTGAGCTTCTTTCCTCTGCCATGCCTTTCCACCATGATGTTCTGCTTCACCCTGGGCACAGAGCTATAGAGTCAGCCATCTACAGATAAGAGACCTCTGAAACCATGAGCCCAAATAAATTTTCCTCCTCTATGTTTTCCTCATCATGCCTTTGGGTCACAGCAACACAAAAGCTGACCACTGTGGGTCTCTTGAGTTCATCCTACTTGGACTCCAGTGAGCTTTTTGAATTGGTAATTTTGTGTCATTTCTCAAATTCAGGTTTTTTAAGCCATATTCCTTCAAATAATGTCTTGGTACTATTCTGATTTTTATATCCCTTTGGGACTCCCATAATACTTACAAGGATCAACTTGATGGTGTCCCCAAAGTCCCTTATACTCTGATTACTTTCCTTCATTCATTTTTATTTATGTTCTCAGACTTAAAATATCATTTTTTCTGTCCCTAGTGCTGTTTTTTCCCCTGTATCTTTTTGAATTCATTATTGAACATATCTCATTATTTGTTTTTTAATTTAGTAATTGTGATTTTTAGCTTTTGAATTTCTAGTGTTTTTATTTATTTTTTCTTGTTACTGAGAGTTAAACCCATGGGCACTTAACTACTAAGCCACCTCCCCAGCACGCCCCCCCCCTCTTTTTATCATTTAGAGACAGGGTCTGGCTATGTTACTTAGGGCCTCACTTGGTGGCTGAGGGTGGCTTTGAACTCAGTATGCTCCTGCATCAGCTTCCCATGCTGCTGGGATTATAGTCATGTGCCACCATGCCCAGCCTCTGGTGTTTTTATAATATTTATTTTTTGTTGATATTTTAATTTTCTTCATTTATTTTTTTTTGTATTTGAGTAATTCATTGTCCATTATTTCCTTTAGGGCCTCAAGCAGATTTAAGAGTACTTCTAAAGTTATATACTTTCTCCAAAAACTCCCTACTGATCTACTACCACCCCATTAATCCATATCAGTGGACTAATCCAATGGTTAGGTTATTTCTCTCATATTCTAATCATTTTATCTCTAGAAAATGTTTTCATTGTCTTACACATGAGGTTTTTGGAGACACCTCATGTAAATCTATAACAGATAGATTATACTCAAACTGTTGAACACCAAACTCTAAGGAAGAGTTTTCAAAGTAATAAGAGAACTGTGACTTGGAAGTTGGATCTTCAAATAGATCATCAGCAGATATCTCAGAAGAAAAGTTGGTGGCCAGTAAATTGTATGACTTATTTCTGCAAAATGATTACTGGAAATTTATTTTTTTCTTTTGAATGGACTATGTTTTCCTATTTTTTTACATGTTTAATGATTTTATGTTGAAAAAAAATAAGAAAACAGCCACCTCTCCTAGCTTTTACAGACATGCAAGGAAGACCTTCATTAATTAATAGGTCATATTGTATTGAGCCTTTTTTTCAGCCCTGGATGAATGTTTAAGGCAGTTTCATGTATCTTGATTGGGGGATTATGTTTGACCAGAGATTATTCAGATATTTTAAAAAAAAATTTCTCCATATATATGGTAGATTGCAAAAGTCTATATTTCTCAGGGTTTCACTTCAGCTCTTCTGTATGACTTAAGTATTCTATTGTATGACTGTAGACAACATCTCCTGGTCTGAGAAGTTGCAGTTCTCCAATTTACCTGCAACATTCATGTAGCATCTGATACATTCTTCTGTGGCTTTCCAGACAGGTAGCTCACCTTTCCCCATATATGTTCCCAGTCAGGCAAAACAGAAACCACTCCAATGACCATCCCACAGAAAGTTCAGACTTATGGGAAAAAAAGAAAAAAAGTGCTGTTCTTCTGTGCTCCTTTCCTCTTGAGAGGAGAAGAGCTGAGTCACTTCTGCCTGTTCATGCTTTGCCAGAGAATCAACTGGGTAAATTGCTTTGAAACTTTTGCTCATTTGGGTTTGTATTAATCTTTGGGGACATTTTCATGGTGGCTGCATTTTTAAAATAATTTCCAGATTTTCTCTTACAGTAGCCAAACTTTAGTTATTATTGCTTTCTTGGGAATAAAGATCCTAGAGCTTGCTGGCCTGTTTTCTTTTTGATGTGGCATTGTATTTACAATTTAAAAATTATTGTCTTTATAACAACACCATGTTACCTGAAAAAACACAGGTCTCAATTAGGAATAAGTATGAAATAGTCAATAAGTCAAAAAGGGAAATTCTGTAAGAAAAGGTGGCTAAAGTCTTAAAGTCAGAGAGAAATCACAATTCTTTGAGAGAGCAGGACTTCAATAAGGGACCAGGAGAAACATCATGCAGGATCCTTGAAAAGTGAAGAGGACTTTTGCAGTCAGAGGTGTCATAATCCCTACAGTGAAATAAATGCAAGCAAAAGCAGGAAGCCAGGGAAAAATCTAATACACTTTTTAAATAGGAAAGTTGGGTTGAAACTAAAAGTATGTAATGAATATGCATATATGAATTTATAACTATGTGTTCTAGAATCCTTGAAACTTTTATTCATCTAATCCTTATAAATTAGGTATTATTTCCATTTTAAACTAGAGAAACTGAGGCATAGAGAGCATCTTAGTCTGTTATCTGCTGCTACAAGAGAATACCCCAAACTGGGTGAGTTATAAATAATGGCATTTTATTTGTCTTAGAGTTCTGAGAGGATTGGATGCCTAAGATGGAGGAGGTACATCAGGTACGGACCTTCTTGATGCATGATTACATGGTGAAGGGCAAGAAAGTATGTGTGGGACAGAGAGGATGGGGGTGGAAATGGGGGGGACTACACTTGTAATAAACCCATGCCTGAGAAAACTAGCCCACTCCCATGATTGACAACAACATAATCCATTCAGGAGGCAAAGTCCTCATGTCTTAATCAGACTCACCTGTTAATTCTGTTACAATGGCCACTAAATTTCAATGTTAGTTTAGGAAAGGACATGCCTACTATAGCAAAGAGCTTCATTAGCACACCAGAATTACACAGTAAATATGTCGAAGTCGGAATCTAAAGCCTGGAAGCCAGGCACTCCTTAGCACTTGATCATTGTAAGAACTCTGCCACAAAGTCACACTTTTTAATCTAAGTTTTATCTGTGTAGAAATTGAGGTACATAGAATAGAACTAATGTGCTCGGGATTATACAGTCTCAGAACAGGATTCTGTTGTTGCTGTATTAGCCTACATGCTTCACCCCTAGGGGTGAGGAATCAACTTGGAAATCTCATGGAGAAGTTTTGTGAGAGTGCCAATTAGAATGTCGTAACAAGAAGGTTCAGCTTATTCTGTTTATGTTTGGGGGCCTTGCATTTTTTAAAATTATTTTTGAGAGGGGACTGAATTCATATGTTTTAAGGAAGACTGATTTAAGTGGATTTTGAGAAAGAAGGGATATTTGTTGAGGGCATTACTCTAGGGCTAACCCCATGCATATGAGGACTAGGGAAAGATGAGAGCAGTAGAAATGGAGGGCAGAAGGGAAATCCACCAGAGCTTCAAAGAGATGGCACATGCTGAATGAATACAGAATGCAAAGAAATGTGATGGGTAAGATGCTACTTGGTTTTCAGCATTTGGGTACCAGAAATCAAACAATGAATTTTTGCTCAGTCAGTGGGTAAATATTTATTGAAAGGCTTAAATATGAAAATCACTCTGCTAATTATCGTACTGAAAATTATTATGTGTACAAAAAAGGATAAGTTACTCAAGATCTCTACCCTCTTTCTTTTTTCCTTTTTCTGTCCCTTTTCTTCCTTTCCTTCTTCCCTGACCTCCCTCCTTTTCCTTCCTTCCTTTCTTCATTCTTTCTCTGATTCTACCTTCTTCCGTTATCTTTCATTCATCTCTCTCATTCTTCTTGCAGTTTAAATTATTTTTCTGCCCTATGTCCCTAGGCACTGGGGACTCAAGAGTTGAAAGACAATATCTCTGACTTTACAGATATTACTTTTTTAAGGGAGGTAGCAGTTAACAAATGAATCAAAAAGTTAATTTAAAACATACATATTACTTACATTCCTTGAAGAAATAGAAGACTGATAACATAGGTGGTGATGAAAGAATTGTCTATCTTACATAAAACAGTTGAGAAGGGCTCTTCAAATTTCAGAAATAAACTCTCATGATGACTCCTGTAGATTTCCACATGAGGCAAATGTGACTTAGTGGTTCTTGAAAATTTTTCTTTCTTTCTTTTCTCCCTCCTTCCCTACCTTCCTACCTTTCTTCCTTCCTTTTTATGTTTAATTTCCTTCTTTCTCTTTCATCCCTACTCCAATGATAGCACTCCAGTTTCAATTATTCCACTCTTTATATATTTTAGGAAAATGAATAAAAGCTCCCTGCTATTCAGTAATACAACACAATGAAAAGAAATCTAAATACTTACCGTGTACCAAGGATATTAAAACAGGAAGTGGAAATATAACATTCTGCAAAACATATTAACAAATGTATTTACATATTGTGGCAGCTGATAACTATGACCAAATTATCACTAAAATGTGTATTTTTCATAATCTCCCCTAGAACTTGAAGGAGACCAAAGGACTTCCCACTTAATATTAAAAGACATTAATGAATGAACAACCAATATATGTGCACAAATATAGTAGGAGGCAAATTGTGCAAAAATCAGCATTCTTCATAAAATGTGCAATTTCAGTCCTCATTAAATGCTAGAAATATACAAGTTTCTGTTTATAAACACTGATGTTTAGTAAAACCAAGTTGAGAACTGAATTAGTAGTGTATCCTTGGAGAGACAGTCTTCTGAGGGAGTCCTTTTCCTCGTAGAGATTTAAGAGGATAAAATTATCCCTCTGTAGAAAAATCACTAGTTTCTCAAAATGTGCAGAGTGGACACTAGTCTTAGGAGATGCTCTTGAATATGGCAAAAATAACAGGATGTTGATCATATTAGCAGGGAAAATGCTGTCTACCTTATTTGCAATGTCTATTAATATATCAAAAACTTTCAGAAGTATCTTCAATAAGAAATTAAATAAAGAAACTTCAATACACTTATTTGAACTATTGGGTCTCAAATTCAACACAATTTTTTCTATACACTTTATTTGGTATTTGTTCTGTTTAGATATACCTGACCGTAGAGTGTATTTTGACATATTATACATACATGGAGAATAAGTTATTCCAATTAGGATTCCATTCTCATGGTTGTCTTTGTAAAATGAATAAGACATAACTTTTCTATGTTCATATATGAATCCACCATCCGTGAAACTCCATACACTTTAAAAATATGCTCCTGAACACTGTTCCTAGGCATTAGCTTGGTCAGTTGTTTTAGGGTGATTCTTTTTTCTCCCCTAGCAGTCATTTTCTCTTTCTTCTAACTGATATCACTTTCTCTTTATATGTTTCAAACTACCTTATTCCAAAAACAGGTCTCTAAAACCATTCTGCATTCACATCATCACTCAAATATGCTGCCCCTCTCCATATCCCAACTTACTGTTGCCATGTTGTACACCTGGAAGAACTGAAGTTGCCACAGGAGTTAAAAAGATCATGATAGTATTCCTTTCACTCCTGAAAGAAAACAAATACAATAATTCAAATTAGCATGCCATTTCTCTGGACATCTTAACAACAATAATCTCACCTGCTTTGGTACAACTCCCTGGCAAGTATTCTGACCATGTGCTTGGTCTCTTAAAAATACACCCTGCCTCATATCTCAGTCCTTGCATTTCTCACTTGGATTCACAGTAAAACCAATGCCAGCCCAGGGACTTCCATCCAAGAATTTCATGAGTAGCAATCTAATTGAATGTTGCATTATATCTTAGCTTGGAAGCTAAATTTATAAGGCAAACACACTATTATTACTTAAGGTTGCATAACAGAAAATGTTGGAATACTCCAAGATTTTAGGAAGAAATGGATCTTGTCTCAAGCCATTTAACAGTACTGCTACTTTGTGTGTGCCACGTTGGTAGGTATGTGCTACTTATTATGTGTGTGTGTGTGTGTGTGTGTGAGCACATGTCATATGTCTCTTAATGTGTTCCTATCTGCTTTCTGTATTATCCTAACTGTCATGGTCCCACATGATATCTCTAAGCATAAAACATCGTGAGGATTCTCCCATGGAAATTCAGCATGATTCCCAGATGCGCACTCTTTGCCATGTAGATTTTAATTCCCTATGCCTTTCCTCGTTGTCGATTTTCACTGTCAGTTCTGCAGTCCTAGGACACAATTTTCATTTACATTCATTCTTATAACATAAAAGAATTCCTGAACAATAAAATGCTACCTGATCTGCTTATTCAATGATATGCTTTCCACTTTTCCCACTGCTTAAACACACTGGAATTTCTGTTGTTCCTTTTATTAGCTACATGTTCTCCATCTACAAAATTGTCATAGTTACAGAATCCTTAATCAGAGATTATCTACCCTTAGGTATTACCACTGCTTACTTCCTTTTTTTCTCAAGATGTTCAAATATTACTTCCTCTGCATATTCTTTGGTGATTACCAAAGAAGAACCTCATGATTAACTTTCAACTCCTATTCAAATATTTTGAATTTTATAAGGTTAGGGACTTTGTGTCTTCTGCTACTTCATTCCCAGAACCTAGGGCAATGCCTGACACCTAGTAACAACTCAATAAACATGTGTTGAATGAGTGAGTGAATCTCTTCAGTTTCAACAAGGCTGTCACACAAATGAAATTTTATAATGCTATCTTCTTGCCTCTAGACCCTATAGTTTTTCCCTGTTCAAAAATACATTAGAGGGGCTGGGGTTGTGGCTCAGCGGTAGAGCACTCACCTAGTATGTGTGAGGCACTGGGTTCAATCCTCAGCACTACATTAAAAAAAATAAATAAACAAAATAAAGGTATTGTGTCTATCTACAACTAAAAAAAAGAAATTATTTTTAAAAAATACATTAATTATATTCCAATCCTAGCTCAGGTATTGACTTCTCTGGGAATGTTTCCTGACAGCCCTATATATAATGATATATATAAGAAAGATCCAATGACCTTTTTTTTAATGCCCCATGCTTGCCTCCCATGGAATATTTTTACTTTACATTTTCCAACTATAATATGTTGTGTTGACCTGCCTGTATCACCATGAAATTTCAAAAGCTTTTTGATCCTGTAATGGTTCATTTGAATTGCCAACTTGATTGGATTAAGGGATACCAAGGACTAAGAGGCTTATGGGTGTGCCAATGAAGGTGTGCCTAGGAATGATTGGCATGTGCGTTAGCCAACTGAAATGGAGACCCTCCCTTAGTGTGGGCAGCACTATCTAATATGATAATGACTTGGATGGAATAAAAATTGGAAGCATCAGCAGATGCAGGTTTGATTCTTCCTGAATGGGTTCTCCATTGCTGTTGCAATCATTTGCGGATATCAGACTCCAGCTTCTTCACTCTTACAAAGTGGATTCTGACAATGATTCTCCAGAATCCTTCAGCCTCAGACGAGGTAGCACTGTTGAGCCCTCATGTTCTGGGACTTTAGCCTCTTGGACTGTGCAGTTACTGCCATTATGGACTATCCTGCTGCTGGTCATGCAAGCCAACTAATAAGTCCCCTTTTTTATAATTATACTTCCTGTAGTATAATTCTGTTTCTCTAGAGAATTCTGACTAATACGGACACTAATTTTATCCTATTTACCTTTGTGTATTTAGCCCTTTGCACAAGGCCTGTCTACTCATATGGTTCTTAAGAAATGATTATTGACTTGAACTAACCTGTCTTTCAGAATTTCAGCCAGCATAAGCAGAAAAAAGATCATGGTGTTTTCCATTTGTAAGTATAATTTAGTGAACAGAGACACATGTGAGTGCATATGTGGGCACACTCACACACACATAAATATGGACACAAGTTTGTGGGGCAAAAGTAGCAACAGCATGTTTTTTGACTAATACCTTGCTTGTGATTGTGAAAGATGTAGGTCAACCAAATGGCTATCCAAGATCACTCCCACAAAGACCTTGATTATGTAACCAAAACATGGGTGAACTAACCTCATAAGAATTCTGAAAAATAGTCACAAAGATTTGTATGAATTAAGCAAACAGCTAGTTAACAACAACAACAAAGATCAAAAAACAATATCAATACCTTAAGGATGATTGGAAACTGAACTATATTTTATTTCACTTGGGTCGTACACTTTTCTGAGTGGCAAGGAAGGGCCTTGGTCTAGAGGATGCAATAGTCTAGTTCCCAGCTCTCTACTCAGCTGTCCTTCATACTACAGGGAGTAGATCAGACATCTGCAGTATTCTAATCTGTTCATGAGCTTCCTTAAGGGCAGGTCTCTGTCACACTAAACAGATATGAGGCAGAGCCAATGGCCATGAAAGCTGTAGAGTAACAACAGATCCATAGACTCCTGGGCAAGAAGTAATGGTAGAGACATATAAATGACTATATAAGACTCTGGAGGAAAGGCTGCAATGAGACTCTGGAAAATTAGGTTATATAAAAACCATCATGTATGAAGTGGAAATAGGAAAGGTACCTATGGTCTAGTCAATATACATGCTAAGAAAACACCTGAAAATATTTCATGTTTTACCTTGATATGGATCCCAGGGCTCAAAGCAAGGCTAACTAATTAGTGATATTAAAAACCTGCCACAAAGTCAGTCTGCAAAAACTAAGAGAGGTGGTTGTGTTTCCACATGCCCAATTTTAAAAACCAAAACAAAACAAGGCATACAAAGAAAGAACAAAACATGATCCATTCAAAGGATAAACCAAAGTATCAATCTTAATAAATAAATAATTTCATGCAATCATCATGAGAATGCTTGAAGAACTAAAGGAAAGTATGGAAAAAATTTTAAAAATTAGAGAAACAATTTGTTAAAAATGAAAAATATCAACAAAGAGATAAAAAGAAGATAAAAAGGAAACAAACAGAAATTCAGGGCCTGTGAATCACAACAAACTGAAAATTTTACCAGCAAAGTTGAGTTTCCTTTTTTTTTTGTCCCTAGATAAAAGAACCAGTGATTCTGAGCTTTAAACAATTAAAATTCATTTAGATTAAGAACAGGAGGAAAAAAAGATGAAATGTGAACAGAACCTATGGATTAATATATTCTTTATTGAAGTCCTAAAGGGAGATGAGAGAGAAAGGAGAAGAAAGATTATTTGAAGAAATATTGGCTGAACACATCCTAAATTTATGAGAAATCTCACATCTACAAAAGATTTCATGAAATGCAAGTAAAACTAACCCAAAGATATCCTTATGGAGTTACACTACAATCAAATTGTTGAAGGCAAAACAGAAAGAGAAAATCTATAGAAAGCACTAAAAGAAAATAAATGTATTTGAGTAAGGACCCTCAATAAGATAATAATCAGATTTCTCAATAAAAGCATTGGAGGCAATAGAGCAGTAAATTATATTGAAATGCGATAAAAAGTTCTGTATCTAGGGCAGGGGTGTATCTCGGTGTTAGAGTGTTTCGTGGCATTCACAAGGCCCTGTGTTCCATCCCTGATGATGAAAAAAAAATTCTGTATTCAAAGATCTGCTTTTTAAAAAAGAAGGAGAAAGTAAGACTCTCTCAGGTAAACAAAACTCATTGGCCTTTGTTATTCTAAGTGTCTCTGTAAGAACTACTAAAGGAAGTCTTTCAAGTTAGAATGAAAGGGTATATTAGAGAAATAAACCTGTGGAAAGATAGTGGAATCTCTGATGAAAGTAAGTAAATAGGAAAATATAAAGGGGGTATTGTAATCTTAGTGTTATATTGCTTTTACTTTTTATAGGATTTAAAATACTAATCCACAAAAATAACTATGAGGATATTTAGTGGGTATATATATTATACATAATGTTACACTGTCATAGTATATGATAGTGTAACATTGTAACATTATATATAATCTATATATGACATTGTAACATTATAATATATATGTATTGTAATATACATATATTATAATTTATATTTATATATATTATGATTTATATATATATATATATATATATATATATATATATATATATTAATCTTGGATAAGCCTTATTGTCATGGGCAAGATTAGTGGTAGGCATCATTCCCAAATTATTTTAATTGATGTGGTCATGAAATGCCACATTTGAGTCAAATGACATATACGTTCCAGGGATCTTTTAATTTCAACCAATATTAAATTCACTTTTTTGTAAAATAAATCTTTCCCAGGTATTGATTAACTTACTTGGATTATTGCACAATAGGGTTTAATAAGAAATGTACGCACACATGCAAACACAGAAACACATTATTTGGCCATAGTCATCAGATTTTGATTAATACTGCTTTATACCTATTTCATTTAGAAACTTTCAGCTCATTCTATCAAATGTATGTTTTCTGTTATCAAACAATGCCCAAAGATTCCAAAGAATGCTTACAGACAACTTACCTTTTGTCTGACAAAGCAATTTGCCTCCATTCAGTGTGGAGAAAAACATTACCAAAGCTTGGCTCACAGGTTATACATGTCTTATGAAAGAACACCTGGTTAGACTCTCTGTTCCTAGGTGCATGCTGATGGTGCCCTGAATTGCTCTGCTGGCTGGCAGAAGACAGGGTGACCTCTACTGAGGTGACTAAAAGACCCATCTGGAACAACTGTAGAGGAAAACATTTTTTTTTTTAGGGGCTCACAGTTTCAGAAGTCTCCGTCCATAAGAGGCTGGCTCCATTCTTTGGGGATCAAGGTGAGGCAGGACATCATGGTGGAAGAGTGTGGCAGAGGGTAGTAGCTCACATGGAAGGCAGAGAGAGACTCCACTCTCCAGAAACAAAATGTATACCCCAAAGCCACGCCTCCAATGCCCCACCTCCTCCAGCCACACCTCAGCTGCCTTCAGTTACCACCCATTCATCCCTTCAGGTGATTAATTCACTGATTGGGTTAAGGTTTTTGTAACCCAAACATTTCTTCTCCGAACCTTCTTGCAATATCTCATCTGTGAACTTTCAGGGGACGCCTCACATCCAAACTATAACAGAGAGTTTATTCAGTTATTCTATATCTGAGGCCTTAAATCCATTCTTTTTTTTCCCCTCTCTTTTAGAGGATTGTCTCCCAACTGAGTATATTTCCAGAACAATTTCAGAAAGCCAGTTGTAAAAGGGCAAGCTATTGTTATTGGGCATTTACACTACAAGCTCTCTGAACTGACTTCCACTTAATAATTCACTGAATTAATCCACACTCCATAAACCTCACAGACTGATGCTAATGGCATTCTGGATCTTTCCTGGTTGCAAATTCCTACCCAATATGTCTATACTAAACTCTGCTTCCTCTAAATGTAATTGTTTTCAAAATTTTCATGCTTTTACACAGTTTAACCATTACATGAACAAATTTCATGATTACAATAAGGAACAGAGATCTGGCTCTCCTCTTCTTTATCTTTTATTTATTTATTTGTTTTATTTATGGGGATTGAATCCAGGTGGTTGACATGAAAAGCATATGCTTTCTGGCCAAGCTACATAGCCAGACCTTTTTGCTTTTTATTTTATAAAAGCTAAGTTTCAAGTATTTGTAAATGGTTTGATGACATTGATTGCATTGAAAATTAGTATGGTCTATCTTCTTTGCTGGGTCACTAATACATTTTCCTGGAGTAAATTATATCTATGAAAAAATGGTGCCCATGACTATATATTCAGTCCATTGTAATTGCCTAAATGAAAGGTTGAAATTTAGTTTTCATTCTTTCCTGTAATTTAATCTTATTTTATGTTTCATTTTTTCTTTTTGTCTTTATGACCTTATCCTTTTTATTCTGTCTGCCCTCCTCTCAGTCCATTACTTTGCCTCATTTTAAACTTCTTTCTTCTCCCCTTGATTGGCAGTGGCTTCTGCACTTCGGATTCCATTATAATACACCTGTATGTTTCCAACAACAGCCTCAGACTCTCGGATGGAAGAGCCATTTAACCTCTGTGTTAATGTTCACACCTCTAAAATATTGAAGATTAATTATTAATCTTTCTAGCTATAGCCTAGATATGATAGGCTAGTACTTTAAGAAATGTTTGACTAAAAGATGCATCAAGTATAACCAACTCCTTTGCAACCACAGAAAAACAGTTTCAGCTAGAAACTGAGTACAAGAAACAGATAGTACTTATAGCCCAGATTTATTCAAAATAAATGAAAACTCCAGTTTTCAGCTATTTCAGGAGTTGTAGGATTTCGAACACATGTTTGATGATTGGCAAAATGAACAGATGCTATCTAAGATAATAGTTTTGGGAGGCTCCTGCCTCCCTGTTTGCATGGATTTTCGATTTATTGAGTTTCAACTTCAGTATAGCCACCTGCCACACACTTACCTAATGATTGGGGCAGTATTTTTCTTGATGTCTAAGGTCTACATTTTATTGTTTCAATAACACTAAACAGACTGAAGTGGAGCTGGGTTCCAAATTTAGGGCCCATTTCCAGGGATGTCAGGATCAGACTGGTTCTATCTATATTTTATTATCTCTTGCCATTCTTCACAATTACGACATTTCTGGCAACAAAATCAACTCCTAAACTCAATAAATACATCTAGGGTGAGGTGCTGGTAGTCAATCTTAAAAGAGTAAAAGGCCTTAGAGAAAAAATATATATATACACATTTAATAGAGACAGAAAGGTTTCAGTTTTTCCAAAATGATCAAAAGCTGCTTTTTCAATTGTTTCATTTCTAGGGAAAACATCATTCTTTTGTTGTTTTATTTCCACAATTTATGTATCAAATAAATATCACCATGCCTCAAGCAATAGGTTGACATACACAGGTTGAAGAGGTAATAACCTGCAGTTTTGCTTAATCCACCCCTTGAAACAATAAGGGATATACAAGACATATGTGTGTGTGTGTGTATATATATATATATTTCTAATTCTTAAATTTGTGAGCATACATACACCCAATCATTCACAGACAAATTCCGGATTGTAATATAGAAACTTCTGCTAAAATACTAGGATACAGACAAGTAGGGACTTAGAAGATACTCCTCTATGGACATTTAATAACCACACTCCCCAGAGAAGGCTTAAAAGTGGTTTCAGAAAGTATACCCTCTGCTCTTGACTTGTAAGTAAATTTTTCTGGGACCTGCTTTTCTGTGAGTTTGAGCACTCTATCCAATACTCTGTGCATACCAATCATAAAGTAGTTTTGACTTGCAATTATTGAGCCTTTTCATTTTAATGATAGAGTAATGGATGCTTATAGTGAGAATTCCAAAGGTTCAAGAAGGCTATAGAGAAAAAGGAAACTTCTCTATTTTCCCACATTCATTTCCTCTTCTTCGGGCACTAACTTTAGAGGTAACTACTGTTAATGGTTAGGACTGCACCTTTGCAAACTTTTTAGTTTCAGGCACATAGGGGATCTTGGTAATAGTATATGACTACTATAATTCTTTTTCTATAATATAATGTTCACCTGACTTTTTGTGTCAATAATATAGATTTAATACATTTTAAAAATGACTTCATACTAATCCAAACAATTGCTAAATAGTAACTTGTTTTACTGTGCTTAGTTTTCTCACTTACATTATTTCCAATTCCCCTGCTACCAAGGTTCTGCACCATACACGTGGATCATGTTCATCTGCATTCGTATTTCCAGAAAACTCTGAGAAACAGAATGGCTGAGGCAAAGGCTATTCATATTTAAAATACAAAGTGACTGAACTAATGTTCCCTGTGCACCTACACTTTATGAAAATAGCCACCCTGTCTTCTTATTCCCATGGAAACCCTCAAATTATCAAATTCTGAAAAAAATGTTGCCAATCAGGATATATTTTATTATTTTAATTTACTTTTCTTTAATTGCTGGTGAACTCAGGCATCTTTTCACATATTCATTGACCATACACATGTCTTAAATTATGAATCATTAGTTATTAATCAATTGCCTTTTTATTTTGGAGATATTGTTTTGTTTTTTTTTTTAAGAGAGAGAGGAGAGAGAGAGAGAGAAGGGAATTTTTTTAATATTTATTTTTTAGTTTTTTGGTGGACACAACATCTTTATTTTATTTTACATGGTGCTGAGGATGGAACCCAGCGCCCTGCGCATGCCAGGCGAGCGCGCCACCACTTGAGGCACATCCCCAGCCCGATATTGTTTTTTTTTTTTTTTTTTTTATTTGCCTAAATCTTTGAAGCTTTTAGATAGTAAGTCCTTGCTAGGATTGCAAGCAGAAAGTATCTGCTTCTGTTATGTGGCCTTTTTTTATTTTATGTGCATTATCTCCTAATTCAGTTCTTTCATTTTTATATAGTCAGTCTTCCAATGTTTTTATTATACCTTCTGAATTTTTGTCTTGCTTATTACTTATTCTCAAGCTGAAGTAATATATTAAATCTTTATTAATGCTTTTATAATTCTGATTTTAACATTAACATTTAAACTGTCATTTTAAAAAATATGACATAAGATAAGCATTTATTTTTTTCCAAATATTTAGCTAATTATACCAATGGAATACATGTACAAACACTCATACACACACACACACACACACACACACACACAAATACAAATTGCATCTATTTTCCCTTAATTATAAAAGCCACTCTTACTGTATAACCAATTCTACATATTTTAGACTCTCTATTCTGTTCCATTGGTATATTTGTCAATTTTGAGCAATATCCCACAATTTAATTAATGTAGCTGTATTTGTTAATATGTATAATACCAATTCTCTTTGCTATTACTGCATTTAGAAAACTTGGATATTCTACATAAACTATCATACACATTTCATAATTTAATACTGCAAGTATTTTAATGTGAATTGCATACATTTATAGATTATTTTATAATACATGTCATTATAATGTGTATTCTAATATGAAAGCAGTTTTATGTGATGTATTACCTTCTTCTCTCTTCATTTTATAATTTATTAGTTACTTAAACTTTTTTCATTTTTTCCTTACGTTATTTGAAATGTGATAACAGCTAATTTTAGATTTACCACAAATTGTGATTTTTTGGAAGTTAATTGTGTAATTTGTTATTTCAAAGAGAAAACTTTTGGTTTTCAGTTTTTTATGTTCTTGTAATTTATTAAATTCTGTTTAGCACTGACAGCTTATGTTCTACTGTCTTGGATTGTAAAGATGACAATTATATTAAAAGTAATTAATAATGATAGCAGTCTCTTACCAACATTTCGACCTTGTTTCTTTTCTTCTCTAATTACATTAACTATTTCTACTAAATGGTATTGAACATTCACATTAATCAATCAACTATTTCTTATCATTATTTTGGATTTCTAATGCCTTATGGTTTCATATAAATTTATTGTGAGTTTCAGATGCTAGGATTTGTCAAGCCAAATAAGGCTTAAAATATTAGTTTTCCTCACTGATGAATAAGCAACTGATAACTCCCACAATGTTAAATTTAAAAATGCAACCTCAACTCTGTCTCTAATAACCACAAATTAATTTCATCTGCCAATCCATAAGTGAAGGAGTTGAAATACAAACAGTTAAAAATGATGCCAAACTGTAGTAAAACAAGAAGAGGAGGAGGAGGAGGAGGAGGAGGAGGAGGAGGAGGAGGAGGAGGAGGATGAGGAGGAGGAGGAATAGGAGGAGGAGGAGGAGGAGGAATAGGAGAGGGGAGGAGAAAAGTACTTATTTCTCTTGAGTATATTCAGTTCACATGAATGTAATAGGAATAGTTACCTTCATTTAGCCAATTTTTCCGGAGCCTTCAGGAAAATTCAGGTAGTCTTGGATATGAACTTATTCTGTTGAGAGTGAAAGAGAGGGAGAATGTCCCCGGATATAAGAAACTTTCGTTTTCAACAAAGTGACAACAATAAACAAATGAAAGAAATATAAACAAGGAGGACTAGCATGACAAAGATTAAATTCTTGTAATTACCTGATACCATTTTAGAGAATACTTTCAGATAATTTCTCTCCAATAAGGGGATAGTTGAAAAAAGATCTCAACAAATTTGAAACTGATGAAAAAGGAAGGTGGTAAACGAGAAAATCAGAAGTTTCCATTCCTGCACAGAAATGTTAAAAAAATACAACAGAAACAGTACAGATAGGCAGACACTGTCTGAAGTTATTGTTTTGGAATTCTGGAATCTATTTTAGTGTTTGAGACTTCCAAGGAAAAGCTTGGTTGGAAAATTGTGCTTGAAGGCTGGGGTTGTGGCTCAGCGGTAGAGCGCTTGCCTAGCATGTGCAAGGCCCTGGGTTCGATCCTCAGTACCACATAAAAACTAAATAAAGATATTGTGTCCATCTACAACTAAAAAATAAAATATATAAAAAGGAAAATTGTGCTTGACATCACTTAATTTCAGCTTTCATTATAATAGTAGCTACCCCCCTGCTCCCCCCGCCACATTCCAACCATGTGTCAGGCAGCTGTGGGGATAGCAACCAAAAAAAAAAAAAAAAAACATAAACCATCTCTGCAAAAGACCTGAGAGGAATGTAAACATCGCCTGATGTTCATTTGGGCAGAGACATTTTAAAATAATTAACAAAATAGCAAACTCTGGGAAATAGGGAGAATATGATCTTCCAAGTTTCCATACTATAAGATTAAAACATAAAAATTTTAAGAAATACAACTCATGCAATGAAAGAAAAAATCCATTTGAAGAAAAATATAATTTAGAAGGAAATATACACAAAGAAGCTGAGATGTTAGATTTACTAAGCACAGATTCAAAAACAACTGTATTAAAGGTGCTGCAAGAGCTAAAGGAAGATGTGAACAAAGAGGAAATAAAATATTGCAAAAAGAAAGTATCAATAGATAGATTTTAACAAAAAGCAAAAAAAATGTATCTTGGAGTTTAAAAGTACAATAATAAAATAGAAAATTATATATATATATATATATATATATATATATATATATATATATATGGAAGAGCTTAAGGATTTTAAGGATTTGTGCCTATTCTTTATAATTCACCAGTAAAGGCTTTTGCTCCTAAGGTTTTCTCTTGGTTGGCAATTTTTTTATTACTAATTCAAATACCTTACTCATTATATAATCTGTTCAGATTTTCTGCATCTTTATAATTTGACTTCGATAGATTGTGTTTTAATAAAAAAAATTTGCCCACTTAGGTTATCCAACTGATGGAGGTAAAACTGTTCACAATATATTCTTTGAGTACTTTTTTTTTATTTCTGTAAAGTCAATACTAATGTACATACTTTTCTTTCTGACTTTGGAAATTTGACTCTTGTTTTTTTCTTGATCTATTTAGCTAGGGGTAAATATTGTTGATCTTGGCAAAGAACCAACTTTTGGTTTTGTTTATGTTCTCTGTTGTTTCTGTAGTCAATCTTGTCTAAATAGTAGGGCAAGAGTCTGGCATGGTCATTATTATTTTTACCAGTTATGCTGTCTGTACTGCAGAGTGCCATGCTTTTAATTCTGGATATGCACTTCAGGAGCTCATGAAAATTGTCCAGTGCAGGCAGGGATCATCTGACTCTTCTTTTTTTTTAAAGAAAATTTTATTCAGAAGTCAAAACATGTTATCTAGAATCTGTGGCAATTGACAATAGCAAGTGGGAAAGGTACATTTTTTGTAGCATATAGGATACTATTGAAATCCTAAGGGTGCTCTGTCTGCAACTAGAACATGAAAACATTGCTAACCGTACAGGTCAGACACAGAAATCCACTCAGGCTGCTTTTGTCAGTAGCCAATGAGTTCTGACAGTAACCAGAACTCAATAAACCAGGCAGAGACTCAGGGACAGGACTCAAAGTTGGGGCAGGTTCTGGGTGGGATATGACAGGTATTTATTTCAAGGAAGGATACAGAAGCTCAAGATAAGACTTGGATTCCCTGACTTTCTAAGAATCCCTAATTTCACAAAAGAAAGAAATCCAGCATTACTCTCCAGTTTCCTACCTTCAATGCTCAGAAATTCACAAAACTGTGAGGAAATAAAATTAATAATTGACCTTAAAGTAAAAACAGATGAGATACATGTTCATGGGAAATAAATCATAGTTGTCTTTGGCTGAGAGAGCATAAGGGAGATGGTGGGAAGGGAAAATGAGGGAGTAGAATAATCTCTCAATCCTCCAGAAGCAAAGAAATTAAAGGTACAAATAAGAGTTGGTCTTGTGTATTAATCCATTCCTATGTTTAGCTAATAATCATCTGGTAATAAATCACTAGCTATTTATCTATCTGACCCACTGGCGTAGTGACTGCTTTCTTAAGTTTTCATTGCCACTTAGACTTCTCAATTATAATGGCTAATGTTTGTAGCTCTATGAATGGCATGCATGCAATATGACTACCTTCATTTGTTTTATGTATATTTTATTTATAATTTGGTGTTTATATTCTTATCTGTAGGATGCAGATGGTGTGTACTGAGCCCCCTCCCTTGCAGATGCATCTTAATTCCTTTCCCTACAAATAAACAACATGATGTTGTTAATGACAACAGCATACACCTGGCATTTCTGCACAGATCCCAGAATTTAGGATAAGAAGTACCCTCTCGCAGTAAAGCTCAGGGTCACTATGTAACTAGGTAGCGCTCATGGAAGCCTGTATGTCAAATGACAGAGTGCTTATGAAAATACCAGAGCTGATTCTTTCCAATGGCAAGGGAAAGAAGCCAATGAGCACAGCAGTTGAGGTTATGCAGCTGTTTATGATATTACATGGCTTTGAACTGCAGTCTCCTATCTGATACTTATGCTTGGCTCTGTCATTGTTTTAACCAATGAAAGATCAACTGATTCCATTTTACTTACCCCACTACTGGCTTTCTTTCTATCTCATCTGTGCCACAATATTTCTCTTTCTGTCAGGCAGGAAGTTAGTCAGCAGTATTTATTGAGTTTCCACAGTATGTATAGACACTTGAAGAGATGTATGAGTATTAATCGCAGCAGAATCCTTTGAAGGAGGTACTGAATAAATTATTATTTAATTAAAGCTCAAATCAAGGCTGATAATAAAACGAATGTCTGAGCCATTGGATGATGGTCTCTGGTCTGTGCCTGAACCAATTGGACTATAATTATATACAACCATGGACAAATCACTTCATTGGAACATAGGTGCCCGTAAAAGTGACTAGCCACAACTAATGGCTGTCGTAAATCAAGGGATGGTGATAGCTAATCAGATGGAGGCCTCCTCACAGTGGGAAGTTAAAGTGGTGTGAAAACAATTCCCAGCACTGGCCAAAGTGAAGGCAGCTGTGTGTTCTTTCTGAACGCTTCATGAAAGAAGCCTTGGGCAATGTCACCTTGCGTTTCTTGTCATTAGCGTAAAGGTACAGGTTTTTGCATGTATGGGTGAATACTGAAGTCCTGGCCTTAGGTGGAAAAGATATTGAACTTGAAATCATGCAGATATAGTCTTAAATTGGGGCATGTTTGCAATGTGATCTTTGGCAGTGACTTAAATTTTCCAACTCTTAGGTCAACATTTGTCAACTAACGTAGCAATATATGATAATGGCATTGAATCTGGGAGTATTGGAATATGCCTGTAATCTCAGTGTCTCAGCAATTTAGCAATGCCCTAATTGACTTAGTCTGCCCCTAAGCAACTTAGTGAGACCTTGTTTCAAAATAAAAAATAAAATTGATGGGGAAATAGCTCAGTGGTAAAGTACTCTCGAGTTCAATTCCAAGTACCCCCCCAAAAAAGAAAAAAAATTAATGATATTGGATGACTTTATGAGATGGGAAATAGCATACACAATATTACATTATAACATGCATGTATTATATGAGGTTTTGAATACATGATGGTGTTTATTGCTGTCACTACCACAAATGGTTTTATTTTTGCCAAAAATTATCTTAAAATCTAAAGTTGTGCCAAGATTCTGTTATATTAAAACACTGAGGTTTAGGGGTTTATTTGGAACATCTCTCAAAGTTACTTCAGTGTGTTTAATTACATTGCTGAATTGCTGTCATATAATTTATTAAGTAAATTACTTGATTAGAATGATTCTATAAGCCCCCTGAAACAAGAAAAATTAGTTTGATACCTAAGCACAATCACTTTAATTTTATGAATTATTAAATTATATTCCAGCATGGTTTATCATTTGTAAGCATCAATTTTATCATCAGCCAGATAGTTCAACAGCTGATATTTTACGTATTTATTCAGATCCTTCAGTTATTTGTACTGTAAGTCCATTTAGATTTAAGATGAACAATATGTGCTTCACTGAATATGCGGATATATATATATATATATATATGTATATATATATATATATTGTTGGTAGATAGTTTATTCATACTTTTGTACTATTACCAATAATATCATCAATAATCATGAGATTGTTTAATCATTTATTGGTAGATATGAACCCAAATTTATATGTAAGAAAAAGTGCCATGTAACCAAGCACTGTTTTCTAGGCATGTAGTAGTTTAGGCTAAAGCCTCTTAATGTTGGAACAAATGGAAATGCTGACAGTAGGATATCCTCTTTCCTTCAAAATTATTTTGGTGCTACTTGAATCTTTCTCTTTAACCCCTCTTTATTTCCATACCCACGAAGGATTCAAGATGGTGAAGTAGATGAAGGGTGTATTTCTTGTTGCTCTGTGACCCAGGATTCAAGCAGCAGGAATCTGTTTCTGTGAAAGGTGGGTGAAGGAGGTATTTCACTAAAACTCAATATTAGACAGAGTGCCTTGGAGACTCAGAAATTTGGGTACAATAAAAAAAAGGCCTACATTGAAGCCAAGCTGGATGATCCATAGGCTGCACTGTACACTGGTGCATGAAAAGCATTCCATGTTTCCCAACTGGCCACAGAAAGCCAAGTCAAGAGGTTCTATATTAAAGTTGCTGCTGCAGGAATCAAGACATCTCAGCAAAGATCTCTTGACTACATGGTCCTGGCATGTGCCTGCTACATGACCTAGGCTGTACCTAGCAGAACAAGAGCAAAACAGGCACAGAGAATATTTTATCCTGGGATCGTCAAGTCAGAAAGTGAAGTGGAGCCCAAATCTCTTCCTCCTCTAAGTCTAGTGGAATACCAGTCCAGCTGAAGTGGGTCCGGAATTAATTAACCAAGAGCAAGAAGCAGCAAATTAGTAAGATTAGAGTTGAAAGAGAAGATATAATCACAGACCCTTTAGAAATCCAGAGGATTATAAAGCCTATTTTGAAAATGTATATTCCAATAACTTGGAAAATCTGGAAGACATGGACAAATTTTAAACATACATGACTTGAGCAAATTGAACCAGAAAGATATAGAAATCCTATACATATGAATATAAAGTAATGAAATTGAAGGAGCAATTAAAAGCCTTCCAAAAAGGTAATCTCTGGATTTGGTTGATTCTCAGCTGAGTTCTACAAGACCTTTACAGAAGAACTAACACCAGTCTTTCTCAAAGTATTCCATGAAGCTGAAAGAGACGGAATACTTCCAAATACTTTCTATGAAGCCAGGATAACCCTGATATCAAAACCAGACAAAGTGTATCAAGGAAAGAAAACTTTATACCAATATCCCTGATGTACATAGATGCAAATATCCTAAATAAAGTAGTAGCAAACCATATTCAAAGCACATCAAGAACATAATTCACCATAATCAAGTGGGTTTCATTCCAGAATGCAAGGTTGGTTCAACATATGCAAATCAGTAGATGTAATTCATCACTTCATAAAAATTAAGAACAAAAACTATAAGGTCAAGTCAATAAATGCAGAAGCAAGCAAGGGTTTTCATCCTCATATCAAATAAAGTAGACTTTGAGCAAAAGTTAATTGAAAGGGATAAAAAAAGGATATTTCATACAGCTTAAGGGAGTGAAAAAAAATAAATGCAGAAAAGGCCTTTGATAAAATCTAGTACCTATTCATGTTAAAAATTGTAGAGAAGCTAGGGATTAAAGGAACTTACCACAACATCATAAAGGCCATTTATGAGAAACTCAAAGCCAACATTGTACTAACTAGAGAAAACTAAAAAGCATTTCCACTAAGTTCAGAAACAATACAAGGATGTACATTCTCACCACTTCTATTCAGTATAGTCCTCAAAACATTAGCCAGAGCAATCAGCCCAAAAAACAAAATCAAAGGAACATAAATAAGAAAAAAAAGTCAAACTATCTCTGTTTGTCAATAATATGATCCTATATCTAGCAAATAAAAAAACTTCATCAGAAGACTTCTAGAACTTATAAATGAATTCAGCAAAGTTATCAGTATAAAAGTCCAATACCCATAAATCAATAGCTTTCCTATAAAACAGTGATTTAGTTGTTCAATCACAGAAGAAATTAGGAAAACCATTTCATTCACAATAACCTCAAAAGAAAAAAAAAACTGGAAATTAATCTAAGAGGCAAAAGAGCTCTATAATGAAAATTATAGCACATTGAAGAAAGAAATTGAAAAAGACCTTAGAAAATGGAAAGACATCCCATGTTTTTGGATAGGCAGAATTAAAACTGTCAAAATGGCCATACTACTGAAAGCATCACTCAGATTCAATGAAATTCCTCTCAAAATACTAATGACATTTGTTTTCAGAATTAGAAAAAAAATTATTAAATTTATTTGAAAAAATAAGAGACCCAGAATAGCCAAAGCCATACTAAGTAAGAAAAGTGAAACAGGAGGCATCACAATGCCTAATCTGAAATTATACTACAGAGCCGTAGTGATAAAAACAGCATGGTGTTGCACCAAAATAGTCATGAAGACCAACAGAACACATTAGAAGACATGAAGACAAGCCCATAAAGCTATAGTCATATGATGTCTGACAAAGGGACACATTATCTTGGAGAAAAGACAACCTATTTAACATGTGGTACTGGAAAACTGGATAGCTATATGCAGAAAAATTAAATTAGACCTCTATTTTGCTCTGCACAAAACTCAAATCAAAATGGATTAAAGACTGAGGATTAGACCAGAAACCTTACAATTGCTAAAACAAAACAAAACAAAAAGGTTCAAAACTCCATCATATTTGTGCTGTCTCAGACTTCCTTAACAAGACCCCAAAGTACAAGACATAAAACCAAGAATCAAAAAGTGGGATGCCATTAAACTAAAATGCTTCTGCACAGCTAAGGGAATGATTAAGAGTGTGAAGAAAGCTTTTAGAATGGAGGAGAAAATCATGACTGTCTACTCCTCTAGTAGAGGAGTAATATCCAGAATATATAAAGAACTAAAAAACCTTAATAACAAAAGAAAAACTCACAAACAAATAACCAATCAATAAATAAGCAAAAGAATTAAATAGAAACTGTTTAATTAAAGAAACACAAAAGGCCAATACATACATGAAAAAATGTTTAATATCTCTATCAATCATGGAAATGCAAATCAAAGCTACACTAATATTCTACCTCACTCCAGTATGAATGGCAATAATCAAGAATATGAATAATAATAAATGCTGGCAAGGTTGTAGGGGGAAAGGAACTCTTGTATACTGTTGGTGGGACTGCAAACTAATACAAGCACACTGGAAAGCAGTTTGGAGATTTGTCAAAAATTAGGGATGGAACCACAATAGGACCCAGCTATCTGACTCCTGGATATTTTCCTGAAAGATCTAAAATCAGCATACTACTGTGACAGAGTCACATCAATGTTCATTGAAGCACAATTCACACTAGCTAAGTTATGGAATCAACCCAGATAACCATCGATAGATGAATGGGTGGTTAGAGAAAAAGAAATATATATATATATATATATGTGTGTGTGTGTGTGTGTGTGTGTGTGTGTGTGTGTGTGTGTGTTGGATTTCCACTCAGTCATTAAAAAAAAAAAATTGGGGGGGCTGTGGCTCAAGCAGTAGCACACTCACCTGGCATGCGCAGAGCACTGGGTTCCATCTTCAGCACCATATAAAAATAAAAAAATAAAGATGTTGTGCCCACCAAAAACTAAAAAATAAATATTAAAAAATTCTCTCTCTTTCTCTCTCTGTCTCTCTCTCTCTCTCTCTCTCTCTCTCTCTCTCTCTCAAAAAAATGAAATTTTGGCATTTGCCTGTAAATTGGATAAAAATCTAGAATATCATGCTAAGTGAAATTAGCCAAACTCAGAAACTCAAAGGTTGAATATTTTCTCTCATATGTGGAAGCCAGAGTAAAAATAAAGTGGGAAGGAAGGCTAGGATACATTAAAGAAACAATCAAATACAAATAAATAGATGAACAAAAGAAAGTCTGGTAGAGCAAAGGAAAGAGACAAGGGGAGGGCAGGAGGGAAAAAAAGAAAGGGAAGAGGGGGATCATGAACTGAAATCAATTTCCATGCATATATGAGTTGTCTGGATGAGCCCAAGTACTATGCATAACCATAAAACTCTAATAATTAAAAAAGCTAATTTAAATAACTATAATAACCAGATAATAATTAAATAACTTTCTGGTTTTCTGCTCCCTCTTCACATCTATCTCAATTATATATCACTCTCATGTCTAATTTAATGACGACAGTTGACTCCAAAGAAGTGTTCAACCTTGATTTTTTTAATTGGCAATATCTCAAGCCATTGATTTGATAATTTTTCTGTATTTGGTAATTGTTTCCAACCATTGACATTGTCAGTGTTTTTATCTATATCCTTAACTTTTACTAGAATTCAAAGGCATTTTAAATTTAAAGTGAAGATTATATGCTCTTATCTAGTAACAGTAAAGTGCATGATTTTTTCAAATGTGTTAAAATTCTCAGTTTTTTGCAAGAATGAGGTGATACAGGCCACTATCCTCTACCATCTCTTGGATACTCACAAGCACACATTGTTTTTAGTTGTACCAGAGCCCTCTTAAAGCCGGGCAGCCTGCCTACTGGGGCTGCTCATAATGCTGTCTATTTCATACTGTGTTTCAGGCTCTCTTTCTCTGATAACATAATGAAAAATTACTTGCCAAACTGCACATTCCGCGAAGTCTAGATAAACTTCTCTGAGGTTTGTAATAAACTTCATAACTTGGCTAACCTAAGATTATTAATAATCATCAACCCATAATGAGTAATGCAAAAATTTTAAGTCCTAAAAATGCTGCTCCTTAACTGCCGTCTCCATTATTATGCTTCTGTATCTGTTTCCCAGGGTGACCTAGAATTAAAATTAAATGGGTTTTAAAGTATTATTCGTCTGGATAGTTGTGTTCCGGGAAGAAGTCTCTGTCATAGTGGAAATGATATTTTGGGTCTTATGGACAAGGGGGAACATATATACACTTTTTAAAATGCCAAAAGATTCTTAACTGAGTTCTCATTGTACAATTATGTTAAGAGTAATCAGGCCAAAAATGATAAACATGTGGTAATATGTATGTTTACTGGTTAGTTATTTTGCAATTCATATATACAATAAATACATGCCATTTAAAAAAAAAAAAAAGAGTAATCAGGCCAAAATGTGGAGCCATTGACATTTATCCCATTATCAACAACAACAACAAAAAAGAAAACACTACTGAACTTACGTTTTCATCATCATTATTATTATTCTACCAGGAAATAATGTTTATTTCTTAAAAAAGTAATCTTTGCTCAAGCTTTTGTGTAATCAAAAACTAACTGATACTTAGCATTTATATAATCCAGATAACACGTTGAAGATTTTTCCATATAAAAACTGCACCAACTAGCTTTATCTAATAATATATTAATATAACTCAAACAATGAATTAACTGTAAGCATACTCTTTTAATATTATGCTCTTAAGATTATGGCAAAATAGAGAGTAACACATAGAAATAATAGGCTCTAGAAACAATAGAGCTCATAGGAAAAATGATTGATACCAGAGTTTATGAATACAATTAAAGAGAGTTATACCTACTAAGGGAAATCATAAAGCCATTGATGTTTTCATTTATGATTAGATAATTTAAGTTAGATTAGGGAGGTTTTCAGAAAAATCTGCTAAATGCACATGTTAATAAGCACAATTTATACTTCACTAATCATTCCGAGAAATAAGGTGAAGAAAGGTAGTAATAGAAATGTTAAAAACCGTAATTTTTGAAAGAAGGGCTTTTACAACATGATCTGACTCTAGTCTTTAAAATTCAGTATTTTCATCAAGAAAATAGGAGCATGTTCAGGAAGACTTCAATGGAAAGCACCAGGGTAGAGTTTAAGTTATTAAAATACTAAGACTATAGAGTGGAAAAACAAAAACCAATAGTCTCTAAGAGTGAACATATAACTATCTGAAATTTGCCTGAAAATGGCAATTTATTTATAATTTCAAATAAGGAAATAGATTGATCCTATTGATTGTTAAGAGATCTAATGACAAACCAGGCATGGTGGCGCATGCCTGTAACCCCAGTGGCTTGGGAGGTGGATGCAGGAGGATCGCAAGTTCAAAGCCAGCCTCATCAATTTAGCGAGGTGCTAAGCAACTCAGTGAGACCCTGTCTCTAATAAAATACAAAATAGGGCTAGGGATGTGGCTCAGTGCTCAACTGTTCCTGAGTTCAATCCCTGGTACCCCCCCAAAAAAGAGAGCGATCTAGTGGCAATATAGAAAAGTTGATACAGATCCAGCCTGGATAGAGAGACATACCTTCTTTTCTTCTATCACTGCAGCAACAAAGAAGAGGATGTGAACCTAGAGATTTTTGCTGACTATTGGGGAGTAGGAAAAGGTGTTGTTGAGATCAACTATCTTTGAGAAAAGATGAAATTGATGCTTTGTTTCTCAGAAAACAACTTGGTCTTGAAGGAAGCCAATGATATAAATCCTGGAGTCCAAGACATCTATAAAATTTGCAATGAATAGATGAGGATGATATACCTAGAGAATGTACTAATTGGCTCTAGTAAGTAGAAGAGAGGTAAGAGTGGTAAGTACTGCTAGGCATGGTGGCACACTTCTATAATGCCAGCTACTCCAAAGGCTGAGGAAGGAAGATTGAAAGTTCAAAGCCAGCCTCAGCAAAAGCGAGGTGCTAAGCAACTCAGTGAGACCCTGTCTCTAAATACAAAATAGGGCTGGGGATGTAGCTCAGGAGTCGAGTGCCCCTGAATTCAATCCCTGGTACCCCTACCCCCAAAAAGATGTGATAATAAGTGTGATACCCTGATGGGCAGGTGGCAACACTTGAATGCACATCAATCAGACTGAAGGGGATTGTACATTGTATGCCCAGGGAGTAGTTGACTACACTTAACAGGAGAGCACTAACTATGGCTCTTCTTCTTATTTTGAAATACTGAGGTTTGGACTGAAAAACCCTGAGCAAGCCAGAAAAACACTGCCACTAAGCCACATCCCCAGCTATATAAACATGTTTTATGATTTCCTGTGTATGTGTGTGTGATATTGAGGATTAAACCCAAGGATGCCTTACCATTGATTTATATCCACAGCCCTTTTTGAGTTTAATTTTTAAAATTATTTTAACTTTTTTTGTGATGCCGGAGATTGAGCCCAGGGCCTCATGCATGCTAGGCAAACATCTCCCACTTAGATAAATCCCTGGTCCTTATTATTTTTATTTTGAGACAGGGTCTAGCTAAGTTACCCAGGCTGGCCTTATAATTGTGATTTTCCTGCCCCGGGCTCCCAAGTAGCTGGGATTCCAGATGTGCAACACCACCGTGCCCCACTTGCTGTGGCTATTGAAGGAGGAAAAGGGAGATGATAACTTTTCCCTTACATATCAGGTGGCAGTATCAAGAATGTTACTAGAACAATACATACAAAGAACCTGAGACCCAGGACTCAGGAATTCCCACCATGGAATGTCCACACATGACATCATTCCAACCTGGTTCTATCTCTCCTTTTTGTGAAAGGCAGTGACACAGGAAGAAATCTCCCATCAAACTTTGGTGCAAGGGGTGGAGAAATAACCCGAGTTTCTCCATTAAAAAAAAAAAGAAAAGAAAAGAAAAAAAATGAATGTCATTCTCTGACCTTGAAGTGGACAGGAACAAGAAAGCAGAGACGCCTCAGGAGACTTGGTGCCCAGCTGGTATCATGAATTTCCCTTGCTAGGTTATCCATGACCCTGGTCCTTCCCATATGTACAGCAGGCTGAATCTGTCTTCCAGCTACAAATGCAAAAGAAGACATCTAAATCGAGATGTGAAAGGTCAAAGATGTCGTCCTCACTTTGTTTTAGGAATAAACACTGTAGTCCCATTTAAAACGAATAAATGGAAAGGGAGGAAAATGATATGAAGCCCAAGGAAATCTTCTATTATGTCAAAGAAACAAATCAACGGCGCACAACAATCAAAGGCAGAAGTACATATTTTACAACAGATTCACTGTAGGGAAGAGAAGTAAACTTTAAACAGCATCTGTTGTTATCTTAGTCAAATTTATGGAGCATGGATTCCATAAAATGTGAGATAAGATAGGATAACAGTGTGAGGTGAAAAGTTAATTGAAAGGCAAGCAGAAATTTAAAAACAAAGAAGCAAGATAACATAAAGAAAGAATGTTATAAAACCAAATATGCATCAACATAATTATATCCAATACACATTATACCAAAGAAAAAAAGATAATTCAAGAAGCAAATTAGTAATTTAGTGGACACTTGCCTATGTGTGCAGTTAGTTGTCTAACCAAAAAGCACCCTTTATATCTGGGATGTCTCAAAATGAGGAGACAAAGTGTGGTTGCCCTTGGGAAAGCTGGGGAAGGGTAGATATTCCCTGCTTTTTCTGTTTATGACAGGTAGTAGGGTTATTTTGTCATAGAACGGATGAATAGCTAACACACAACACAATTCTGAATTTTTAGACTGTTCCATGGGGGAATTTTGGAGAAATCAACAGTGTGATAGTGAGGAGTTGGGAGAACAGAATTCTGAGGGACATTGTCAGATGACTACTATTGGAGCCAATAGGGACACAAGAGAGTGCCCAGTAATCATGCTGCCCAGAAAGCATCCCAGGTAGATGGTTCCTCTCAGCTCTGCCTCACCATTGTTTATGCTGCCTCTGAGTCTAGTTCCCTTGAGGACCCAGTTCTTCAGGGGAGAAATGAGTATTTAAATGTGCTTTCTAAAAATGCTTTTTTTCTGCTTCATTCTGTAAAAGTTGATTTCTGTTGTCTAAAGCCAAGAGGTCTGTGTAAAATAATTTGTGGATGAATTTTCTCAGAAATTTACAGGTATAGGTAAACACAATATGATATTGGAAAGAAAGGAGAGGCAATAGATATCAAATATTTTGCATGGAAATAAAAAAAGATGAAATGCAAATGATACCCAAAAGTACAGTTTAGCCAGGGTCAATGGTGTATACCTATAGTTCCAGAGACTCAGAAAGCTGAGGAGGAGGATCACAAGTCCAAGGTAAGCCTTAACGACTTATTGTTTCATAATGTTAACAAACAATGGATGAAGAAAGGGCACCCTGAGCTCAATCTCCAGTGCCTATGTAAATAAATAAATATATAAATAAATAAATAAATAAAGCAAAATTTTTCAAGAGTGAGAAATAATATGAAAATTTATATATTGGAAAAGCTAATTGTGTCCCAGAAAAACAATATTTAGAAGATGCCAATATATTTTTTAAATCCTCTAAATATGGATTTTCTAACAGGGATGTGACTAGAAGTGACAAGAAGTTTAAATATTGAAATGAGGTTGGAAAGCTCCAGGAGAAGGGGAAATTCACTGGGTTTCTTGAATGCAGAGCCTCTCAGTCCCCTGATACACTAGTGTGCATAGTAGTTCTTCATGAAAAATGACAAGGTGTATTCCATTTACCAAATGTTGGAAACAATTATACAAAATACATGTATGAAGATTTGAATTTGGTGTCAACATACCTTATATACAAACAGACATATGAAAAACTGTGGTATATATGTGTGTTAAGAATTGTAATGCAAAAAAAAAGAGTACATGTATAATGGCATAATTTCGCCTGAACATACTTTATAAACAGAGTTACAAAAAATTGTGCTGTATATGGGTAATAATGAGTGTAATGCATTCCACTATTGTCATGTATTTAAAAAATAAATTAAAAAGACTTTCTTCAAATATACTTCTTGAATGTATTGTTTCACCAAACATCAGCAAATGCTAAAACAAATGTATTCTGTGGAAACTATAACTTTCAAGGTCAACTAATGAATTTTTTAAGCACCAAGTGCACACAAAATGATGCAATATCTCACAGAAGAAAAAATACAATATTAGAATTCTCTACAGAATCATTTCCAGGAAAGCAATTAGCCCACTTGTGACTTTTGAGAAAAAAATGATATATCTCAGAAATACTCTTCCTAGCCAAGTCATGACTCACATGAGAAAGTTACATAAGGACATTCTCTGATTTGAAAAGCCTCCAAATCTCCAACTTATTTTGCACTTTTGTCAAAGTTATGTACAACCCATTATGGGTAATCAAAGAAAAGAAAGCTTGCATGTGATTGAATAAAATCATGATGTCATGAAAACCAATAGATAATAAGATTTAGGGAAGTTGGGGAAGTCTTGGCCCATCCACAAGAGAGGGAGCCATGTACAACTTTCCTGGGGATTTAGAAAAATTGAACAACAGTTTGCTCATGTGGTGATGGCTTGAAAATGAATAAGAAGAGCATTATATACATTTTATAGCCTGTATGTGAATTTGAAGATCACTTAAAGCCAAGAAGAGGACTTGAGCATGAAAACGTGGGACTTGCTGATGTTCAGTATTAACAGGGACATAGTGCTGGGAGCAGAGAAAGATATGAAACACACTAAAGGTAATTCAGGTCCATTCTCCTGAGACCTTTCATTTTTGGAGTGAGTCAGAGTCTGCATGCTATCATTCCAAATACTTCACTCTATTAATGACATTTTTAACTACTTACAATTGTATGAACATACATATGACTCTTTTAAATTAATGAAATAACAAGCTTGCAAGCTCTGGAGTGTCAGTTGGTAAGCAGATGGTTCCAGCACAACATTGTAGGCTGTTCTTCTTGCTTCTAGTTAGCGCTTGCTTTTACAATCTCCTGACCATATGCAGTGGTCTCCCCAGCTCTCTGCTGTTATATTCCTTCAACAAGATATGACAGTCATAACAGACTTGTTTATTCAAACTGCTTCATCAGAGTCATGATTGATTGTAACAAGGTTAGGCAGAATTTGATGTTGTCAACCAGAATGAAAGTTAACACTATCTGTAGCTATGCGATGTAAGGTGTATATAAACAATTCTTTTTTTGCTGTTTGAAATGCATTTAATTAGATATTTTGACTTCATTCTTTGCTCTGACTTGGGTAACAATGTTATTAAATTCTTATAATTTTTCAGCACTAGAATACAATATTTTACCTTAAAGTCCCAGGAATCAAAGTTTTCAAAAATCATATGTACATTAATTTATATGTATATGCATATATGATTTATATTTTTAATATATAATATGATATATATTATACTATATTCATGCATAGCATATGTAATTATGTATAACATAAAAAATGATAATACAGTATATGCAATATATTTTTCTAATATGCCTCTGTATATTAAAAATAAAACAGAAATATGAATATTACCCAAGTGGCTAAACTTAAGCTGTGAATATGTCACATAAGTTCCAGGCACAAAGATTTTCTTCTATTGTCAAAAAGAAAGAAAAGCTTTTAGTTTTCTGGACAGGCCCATATTACCTTTTGGAAAACTCTTTCATATGCATGAATGTACATACATAAACCTCATTTTATGCAGCAGCTGTGGTACTAAGAAATAGTATGTATATAAAATATTTTCTTATACATTAAAATGTCAGCTTTTCTCACTAGCAGCTGGCACCAACCAACCCGTCACTGGGTTGGAGAGATTCTCTCTGAGGGTCTTTTAAAACTCCTGCTTCTTTGCTGACAGAGGGTTTTTCTAAAACACAAATCTACGTATTACATTACTCTACCTAAAATATGTCCATATCTTTCCATAAATTCCAATAGGGAGGCTCAAAACCTCACCCAGAGCTCAGTGTACTTTTTGACATTTCCTTAATCTCTGATCCTCTTCTGCTGCTGGACCATGACATCCGGTGCCTCAGTTTCCCCCTTTGTGCCCTCCCGTGGGCTTGGTTTTTCTCCTGGAATCCATGACACTCCCTCTCTTTCCATGTACTTCTGTTCTTCTTTTTAAAATTCATCCATTTAATCTGGTTTGAATATTACACTTCTAATCTTCCATAGGATTTTAAATATATATTTATCAAAATACTTAAATATCTATTTTTAGTCGTTTTTGTTCTTTGTCATCTACCTTCAGTTTTATGAATACTGTTACATGTATGCATCTAATAAGGATTAGTATATGTTGGAGACTATAATTCTTCTATTTAAACTCTAAGGTAGTTCTCTAGTTTTGGATTTCCTGTCCCATTGTGTATTTGAGAATTTAAGACTCAAAAGAGTAATACCCAAAGTCATGTAACAAGCACATATGCAGCCCAAGATTTGAATCCACGTATTCGGTATCTAAATCCTGCGATTTTAACCTTACATTATGCTTTCCACCAATAAGCTGTGATTGCTTGGTTAATATTCTCATCCAGACAATGTGGGGATTTTTCATAATGGAACTAGGCCTATATTTATGTAATTCCTAGAAGGATATTTAAAACTACATATGCCTCTGAAAAAAACTATAGAAATCTCCCGCATTCTAGGGTGATGTTATATAATATTACAAACACTCATGCTGATGTACTTCATTGAATCTGGGCTGATATTATGACCAGGAGAATGTAAGAGTTTCATTGTGAACATTCCAATTTTGCATTTTAAGATGCATTTCACCTTCTGCATTGAATCGCTATGGTCTGATATTCCATTTAAAGGACTTTGGACTAGTGTATTTGACAATGAAAGACCACAGAGAGAGAAAAGCTATAGAAAGTAAAGGGATGCAGAAGAGAGGGGGGTCTATCCAGAACCTGGGCATTCCAGTTCTCTCAGTCAAGCTGCAGGTCTGTAGATGAGGCTATCACAGATGTTCAGGACAATCACTGGGCAGGCTCTAAAGTCCAAATGCAGCAGAGATGAGATATCCAGCAGGGCCTAAGAATTAATGCAAAATTGTAAAGTCACAAATAATCATTGATCCATATTAAGCCACTGCGTTTTGAAGTGGTTTCATATATTGTTACAGCAACTGCATCTGCTATTGTCTGGGTGTTAAATGTCCCCCAAAGAACCACACCATATGGGTTTAGTGCCCAGCTGGACACTCTTGAGAGGAAATAGAGACCTTTAAGTGGTAGGGCCTAGTGAGAGGTCTTTGGTCATTGTAGGGTAGCTCTCAAGAGTAAGACCCAAGTCCCCCTCTCCCTCTCTCTGGCTGTGAGATGAACAGATTGCCCTGGCCCACATTCCCTCCTGATATGATGCCAAAGGCAGAGAGCAACACAGCCATGAACTGAAACCTCCATAACTGTGAGCCCAAAGAGTCTTTTTCTTTTTCTAAGTGGATTTTGTCAGGTATTTGTTACAGTAAGTGTGAGCTGACAAACACAGTACTAGAAGACAAGGTGCTATCTTTAAAAAATATAAACCATAGCATTGGCCTTGAAGTCAGGAGATTGGTAAAGGCTGGAAGAATGGTGAGAAGACTGGATAAAGAGCAACCAGTGTCAAACAGTCAATTATAAATCATTTCCTATGGAAGCTTAGATGAGAGAACAGACATTTAATGAATGTTCAACCCTTGCTAAAGAGATTTTCAGACAGTGTACTGAAAGTGGCATTTGGCTTTTTTGGTTGCATAAACGGCATGAGAAGCAGAAATGAGTTTATAAAGGAATTGTATGGTTTTCTAAATCTTCTCTGTATCTTTGAAGAATGTTTAAAAATCAAGAATATCCATGTTATATGGAGTTGGAAACGTAATTATTTCTCATTTCTTGGCATCAAAAATATTCTCAAAATAAGAAATAAATAAACTATAAAATTATCAGGAGACTCCTTTTAAGATCTCTGAAAGATATAAAAAATTCCTAATGGAAGTTTATAACTAGAAGAAAAAAATAAAAGAGGGATTTCCAAAACTAGAATCATAGCATGGCACCACTCAGCAACTTCACGCATGACCAAAGTAGAGGGAGAAGTGTTTGTGAAACAATTATGACTGTCTATTGAGGAATGGAGATGCTTCCATCAGATTTCCAGGAATCCCATGTTTTTTAAAAGAGAGTTGTATTAGTGAAAATAGATTAGATTAGATAATTCAATTAGGTTGGATATAGATTAAAAGAAACAGATTATTAAAAATAAGAAAAATAATTTTCATCAGATTTATATGACTAGAAAGCAAACTGAGAAAGCAATGCAGCAATAAACATAGATTATATTTCATGATAAACCAAAAATAAATACATGTCCTAAAAAGTTTGCCCAGGATTCAAGAGAGATCCACCAAGAACCACTCAGAATAAAGCACTTGAAAAGCACTCAGAGAAAGCAAATATAGGTTTTTTTTTTTTTTTTTTTTTTTTTTTTAACCAAGGACCATTCCCTGTTCCAAGGGCAAGAGGAGTTGGCAATGTGTTCCAGGGTAAAACTCAATACTGGGACAACTCAGTGAGTGCTATTTACATTCACTTTCCTCCTTTTTGAATGTAGGTATCTGATGGTTGTCTGAACTCTACACTACTTAAGTGGTGTAGACAACTTATTTTGTAATATAGGTCAGTGGATTAAGAATTTTGGAATCCCCCAATCCAGAGGGGTGTGTGCTTCCTGCTCCTAGGATGTGGCCTGGCTTTGTGACTTTTATTGAGCCACACAATGAATCAAGTCATAGCATGCATTTTACAGGACTAGACCTTAGATGGCCTAGCATGTCCTGTTCTCAGTTTCTTACAGTGCTATCCTGAATATCCACGCACAAAAGCCAATCTGGCCATGATAGGCAACATGGAGAAAGGAACAGGGTTCCAAGACAACAGCCAATAACAGTTTCTGGGTATGACTGACCTTCCAGCAGCTGCAAGAGTAAGCCCAGTAGAAAGCAATAGGGATCCAGTCAGCTAGCCACGGTGATAGTCTGCCCTAGCTGAGAATCCCTGAGTATTACAGGGGACATTGCTAGTGAGACATTAACAGGAATGCAAACTACACATGAAGGTAGAAAAAGAAGGTGACAAGTACCATCCTACACTGTTAACACTGAATATTGGTGTCTCTGGCAAAGCAGCCTACTGTACCCTAACCAATATTATTTTGTGATTGCTTTAATACTTAAATGGGATGATTTCTGTCAAGTACTTGGCAAATAGATACTCATGAACTCAATTCCATTATCATGCATCCTATATAGCATTTTAGGACTCAGTTCTTTTATTCTTATATAGTATTTCATATAAGAAGTATTGGCATTATAAATATCAGAAATGCCAGAAAATTGCTTACACATGAGGAAACAAATCAAGTCATGTCTAATGTCAGAAGACCTTGCTTTATTTTCTTAGCTATTTTTCAGGGTGGAAGTGAAAATAACAGAATATGGTGAACAAATGTGGGGAACTTCAGAAATGGGCAATGTCACAAAGTAAGTAATATTAACTCAAGAAAGTAGACATTACCAACATGCTTGATGCTGGTGATAATCTAACTGAAATTGCCTGCATAATAATTCTTAAGATGAAAAATGATTTTAGAAAACTATTGTTGATGTACCAAGGCTTAACCATTACATAATACAATAGCTTAATATTTGATTTACATAAGTCTATTTTAGATAATTAAAGGATTATTTTCTTCTTCATAATAAATATTTTGTCATAATATTAGGCATAATAGAGAAAAGAATCTGATACAACACAAATCTCAAAAGTCATGGAGTGGCTACTTCACACATGATATGCTAATATTAGTAAATTCTCTGCAAACGTTATAGTGTTCTCAACAGTTTATTCTTATATCCCGCTCTTAAAAAAGATAGATTTTTATTTTCAGTATGATTTAAACTTGAACAGAATAAAGAATTATAAAGATGTGCCCACAAATACAATGGTAAATATTTCCAAATTATAGATCATTGAGGATTTTCTTTCTTACATTAATCTGACAATTGATACATACTTCGTCCATAATCAGTTTTCATTGAAGTAATATAACTAAAGAACAAATATATAATATAACTTGCCATTGATATAATTTATAGTATTGATGGCAGTCATAGGACTTTTTAAAAAGAGAACACCTTGGAAATGATGGCACATGCCTGTAAATCTGGCAGCTCAGGTGGCTGAGGCAAGAGGATCATGAGTTCAAAGCCAGTCTCAGCAAATTAGAGAGGCCCTAAGCAACTCAGCAAGACCCTGTCTCTAAATAAAATATTTTTTAAAAAATCTGGGGATGTGGCTCAGTGGTTGAGGGCCCCTGAGTTTAATCCCTGGTACCCACTATACCCCCCCCCAAAAAAAAGAAAGAACATCTTTAAAAATCTGAATAAAAGGTCAAATTTAAGGATGAAAATACATCCTAAATGTTTTGTTAGAAATACAAGCCTTACCCTTAAGAGAAAGTGAATTATTCAGGAGGTAATTATGAAGATTTCAGGAAAATAACTGATACCCATACTTTGGAATTATAAGAGCTGTGGTAAAGAATGGTGCACTGAGAAAATTCAGTGTCAATGGGACAACCTAAAAGATTCAGAAAATAATGTATTGAGAGCTATTTTTCCACATGCAGAGAATGAACAGCAAAGTTCATTCTATGCCAGAAAATATGTGCCATCCTCAAATCTGAAAGCCTGAAGATTTTGAGATTTTTTTCCCTCACTCAACTTCTCATCAACACAGCAAGCTTATGCTAAAACATGGAATCAATACCAATGGGATTTGGATAATTCTTAATATCTTCAAAGCTGATACAAAATTGATTCAACAAATATTGCAATGGAGTGAGACAAAAAAGACTTTGAAATCTCAGATGGTTTTTATCTTCTATACAAACTGATGAATATATGGGTGATATGGATTCTTACATTGCTTAGTTGCAATATGTCCTTAGTTGCTTCCACTGCAGTTCCGTTTGTCAATCCCATGGCATAGCATTGACAAATAAATGGCTGCCGCTCAGGAACTACATTTTCCTGGACCCTTCCCGTCTGGTTGGATATCAACTACACTGTGACTGGTTTCCATGGGTGTTGTGTGAACAGAAATGATGTGTTATTGCCAGCTGTGCCAATAATGAATATTGTCTCTCAATGACAAATTTACCTGTTTTGCCTTCTTTCTTATAATACATTTTAGTCCTGGAAATATTGCTCCTTTCTAATGGTACGATGTCAGGCCTTGTGTTAGAAAGCCCAAGAGGAAGCCTGGAGGAGAGAAGGAGGTTACTCTTTATCATTCTAGAATAGTTCCCAAGCTAGGATGTGACAGGGCATTATTTTCCTCCCCTGCACAGCCTGCAGTTCTGTATTTCTGTGGGCCACAGATTTCTCACCTTCAGAATCCTACACATGGGTTCAGATCTTAACCCAAGCAGTGACAGCAAAGTGAGGAGTCCCAAGCAGGGCGGCTTGGGGCGTGCTTATGCATCAGTCAAAATCACTGCTCTTTACACCTCTCTCTGGCAAGAAGAAATGGATTGTGGATATAAGATTTGAAGGCCAGTTATAATAAAGAGGAAAAATATCTGTAAAATATTTGCCTGCTACAACTTGAAAGCCACCACCTATTTCTTATAGATAACCTGCCACATTGCCAGCTAAGTTAGTTAAGCCCCAGCAGAACAGAAGCAAAGAGAGTTTAAGACATTTATTTAGATTCAAGTGTGATTTTCAGTGCAATTTTGAGGATTTAGAATGGTGCACAGAGAAGGGAAAGGGAAGTCTAGATTGTTCCTGAGGGAAATGCATTGTTGAAGGGAACATGTGCTCAGTATAAAAATTGCATGATTTAATCTTAATGTTCCACCATATTATAAAAATTGGTGTTTTAAGTATACATTCAAAAAAAAGGCGGGGGACAAAGAAGGTACCACTATACCTCCTAGATTGCTCTTATTTGAACTTGGGTCAAAACTCTTACAGAAGTCCCATATTTGATGAGTGGCCAGTGCTCATGGACTGACTGTATTAGTCAGTATAATAAATACCTTAATAATCAACTTACAAAGAGAAGAGGCTTATTTTGTCTTACAATTTTATAGGTTTCAGGCCAGGATTGCTCAGCCCTGCTATATTTGAGCCCATGGGAGACAGAACTTCATGCTAGAGTATGTGGTAGAGCAAACCTGCACATCTCATAGCCAGGGAGCAAAAGAGAACAAGAGAAGAAGGGGCTGGGGTCCCACAATGTCCTGTGAGGACCTTCCCCAAGTGAGCTGAAATGTCCCTCTAGGCCCAAAGGTTCTACTTCCTCCTGACAGCACCTGACTGAGGATCAAGCCTTTAACAAATGGGCCTTTGGAAGACATTGAAGATCCAAACCGTAGCAGTGAAACAGAACCTGGGTCCAGTCACCTCCAAGAAGTCTACATATTCTTTTCCTATAAAGCACTGAACTAATTAGTTAAGTGTTCCTTTAAAGAAGGCTTAGAGGATGATTTCCATTGACATGGCTGCATGACGAGAATTTGCCTTCCCTTCAATGGAGAGGCTCTGCTATGTAAAGTGGCTTAGCTTTGAAAATAGGTTGAGAAGCTGTAGCTATTTGTTGTGCTGACTCAAACCATGTTTTCTGGCCACCAGACTGGAATTATCTTTGTTACCGTAGGAAATGCCATCTATTTTATTTTGGGGACTACTGTATAAAATGAAACATTGCCAGATATCCTACTGTTCAAAACATTCTGACAATCATTTAATCTGTGCTGGACTATTAATATAAATGCATCTGTCATGTCTTCAATGATTTAAACACTGTCATTTGGACTCTGCTATTATGAGATAATCTCATTACCACCCAAAATAGTAAGTTTACTACTGTCCTCTATCCTCACCACCCCTGATCAAGACAGGACAGCACTATGGATATTTCCAAGCAATTGATGGTAGAATTTAAATACTGATAATGATAGATTTTTTTCAATGATTAATGAACTCAGTGGTCTCTGGGCTCTCTTAATGAGGCAGAGAATATATGTCCAATCCTTTCCAACATTTCTTTTCTCCATAAGCTATTAGATCTAATTATCTTTGTATTTCAAAGGATGTTCTCACATCTTAACATCATTATCAGTCATCATCAAGTTCAAGTTTCAATCAACTAAGCAACTTAAATATTGCCCCTACTTTTAGAGTCTCTTGTAACTGTGTTTATGTCAATAAAATAGACCTGATCCTGGGTTGTATACTGTTCCTTCTGGTCTAATGTCCATTGAAAGAATTTCATACATATTATTCATGTTTCTGCTCAGTTAATAGTATCTTACAATTCTTTTGATTAGGCAAATCATTTCCTGCTGGATCATACTATTTTTGACCGCCAATACATACTAATATCTCAGAGTTTAATGCTCAGAGTTTGTTGATAAAATTTTATTTAATTTTGGTACCATGATATTCCACAGATTAAGACAACCCATTGGCAAGGAATATATATATATATTGGGTTGTGTGTGTGTGTGTGTGTGTGTGTGTATATATATATATATATATATATTCCTCATCAATGGGTTGTCTATATATATATATATATATATATATATGTGTGTGTGTGTGTGTGTGTGTGTGTGTGTGTGTGTGTGGTGTGTATATATACATATATATATTTTTCTTTTAACTCAAGGATACAACCCAACATCCAGACACATTTAAGAAGCTTTTCTTTGATTTCTTCAGCTATAAATTACACCAAGGGATAAGAATCACAAGATTTGTTTGTGAGAGAAAATATAAATAATAACTAATCACTTACAAAGTCATTAAGAAGCTCACATGGGCTGGGGCTGTAGCTCAGTGGTAGAGCATTTGCCTCGCATGTATGAGGCACTGGGTTCCATCCTCAATACCACGTAAAAATAAATAAAGATATTGTGTCTATCGACAACTAAAAAAATAAATTTTTTTAAAAAAGCTCACAAATAAGACTAACAGAGAGCAAGATGGACATATCTCAGATACAGTCACTTCAGTAAGCCATTACCCTGCCTGGAGATGGAGGACCAAATAGAAGAACATGAAGTTTATCTGTCTTATAACTTTTGAGAAGGGGATCCATTGCCTCATGAAGCTCAGACATTTGCAACTAAGTGGCTGCTCCTCTAGTCTTTGTATCTTTGAGGAATGTGCAGCCTCCTAGTTCTTCAAGGGTCAGACACACTCCAAACTGGATTCAGCTGTCACACAGGAAAGAATTGTTAGAGTCTATAAACAAGTCAGGATGGCGCCTGGCATTTTGCCAGAGGGAGTGGTTTGAGAAGTAATGCCAGCAAACCATTAAGTGTGGAGATTCCTTATTCCTTGACTGCTGTATCTAACTTATGTTAATTAAGATAAGCTGTGTGGAATGTATATATACCCCTCCTGTCCTACAATAAATGGCTCCCACTCCTGCTATATCAATGTACACAAGTTGCTCGTCACCCCCGGTTATTTTGCTGCAGCCGGACTGAGGCAAAGAATAACTGTAGTTTTGTAAAGAACTGTCATTTAGGTGCAGAAAAGAAAGAGCAAGTCATTGTGTCTCCTTATTAACAGTCTCTTTCTCTCATGTCCTTATTGGCAAGGACTAACAGAGATCCAGCTGGCAAAAAAAGAGAAACGTGGTTGGCCTCGTGCTAGCAATGGAAGCACGGAGGAGGACACACAGGGTGGATTTAGAGCTGAGAAGCAATTTCTTAGTTATTGGCATAAGAAAGAACAGGGTATTTTCTGAGGACTGTAACTCCACAGTGACAACCTTAGAGATGGCTGAGGAGAAACAAGGAAGCGCATCCTGGAAGATAGGGCCACAGGCATATGGAGAACCCTGGACAAGGCAGTTGTTCTCAGAGGCAGAACCAGCATTCTAACAAGGAGCTGCCCACATTGCAAAGGCAGGGGCTGTCTCTTTCTAATGCCTATCCAGCAGGTATTTATCTCAATTATGGACAAAAATGAATCTTGTTTCCTACCCCACCTGCCGCTTTCTGAATGAGAGATTTAGTGCAATTTGCATATCTTAACTCTTTATTATAACGTAAGATGACTTGTCAAGACAACATACAGCTATATCCTGTCCAGAATTGACAGGAGAACTGCACATCATCCAAACTGGATGAAATCACTAGATGGGACTATTATAGTTTAAATATGAGGTATTCCTCCAAAACTAGGGTGTTAGACAATGCAGCAATGTTTAGAGGCTGTATTAATCCATTTGGTGGATTAATGATCTGAATGGACTAACTATAGGTGAATAGGATGTGGCTGGAAGAAATAAGTCACTTTGTGTGTGGCCTTGGACTTTATCTGTCTTGGACTGCTCTCCTGACCTCTCTCTTTTTCTCTCTCTGCTTCTTGGCTGCCAGAACTCCTCTACCCCATCCTTTTACCATAATGTTCTGCCTCATGTCAGGCTCACAGCAACGGAGTTGTCCTACCATGGACTGAACCTCTGAAATTGTATGCACAAAACAAAGTTTACTCCTCTAAATTGTTCTTGAACTAGGACTTTGGGTTGTCTTCCTTAGAGATAAATACTACTTACTCTATGTGGAAATGGTCTTCACTGATGATTAGTGGTCAGAGGATTAGAATATGACAGAAATGAAAGCTGCCCAGCAGCATGTGCTCTCTTTCTTCCATTACATAAACAGTTGGACCTTCATATCTACAGATTGTGTTTCTGAAGTTACAACCAACCAAGGATCAAAAATATTAAAAAATATTTTTAAGAAAATATTGAGAAAGATACAGAAAAAAAATTATACCACTGAGCACTATTCCAAATCCAGGTGAATGCAATGAGGTATAGGCACAGTCTGCTGTAGCATCCCGTCACACATCTTCAATCTCTAACCAGCATGCTTTGTTTAAGAGTCACTTGTCTCATGTTTTTCTTGCTTACTATATAATTGGGCCTAACTGGTTGAATCTGTATGAACATACACAAAATTACATTTCCTTGTCATTATTCCCCAAACAATATAGCAGAACTACTACTTAAATGGTACATACATTGCATTAGATATTATAATATTCTAGAGATGACTTAAAATACAGAGAAGAATGTGCACAGATTATATGTAAATGCCATTTTATGGAAGAGACCCAAGCATCCAAAGATTTGTAGATCCTCTGGGCATCCTAGACTAATCCCCCACGAATACAAAGGAAAATAGTACTTACCAAGAAGCCACCCAGGTGGCTGGTAAGAAGCCATTTACCAGCCTTCTATCATGAACTTGTTTCTAATGTGACTATATAACTAACTTTGTCAATAAAATGTTAAGTAATTCAGTGACTGTAATTCATAATAGAACATTTTAGTAGCAGATAAATTTTTACATCCTCTTATTTTCCTCCTACTGATTGGACTGAAAAATAATATAAGGCCTATGGGGATGGTAGGACTACAAGATAAAAGTGGTGAGGGTTCCTTAATTACCTTGGACTGGGAACCAGCTCCACAATGGATTGTTATGTAAGCAGGAAGCAAACTTCTGTGTTAACCTACTGAAATGTTTTGTTGTTGTTGATGCTGTTACAGCTGATAGCATTGCCTTTCCAAATTTAGAAATATATGGCACTTGTTTTCTACCTTTCTTCTGAAGGAAATGATTGAAAGGAGGCAATGGTAATCAAAGAAGTCAAGAAGCCTTTCAGGAGAAAAAAAAAATACATGAATAAAAATGTTGCTCTTCAGAGATAAGTGAACAATGTAAAACAAAGCAATAAACAACAGGACCTTTGAAATTCTTTATAACAAGGAAAAGAAAAAGAAAATTGCATGCATTTTCTGAGAAGAACATTGTTTGGAAAACTTCAGCTTTAGGAAATATAATTTTAAGGAGAAAGTATCTTACTCTCTAAAAAAAAATAAGTAAACTGTTAACATGAGACAATAAATAAAAAAAGGTAGGATGTTAAGAATATATACTAAGCTACATACAATCCACAGAACTGATGTTAACCTGGATCACTTAGGTCAGGTAGTGTTTCTGCGTTGTAAAATTGCTTTTTTTTTTGCCATGTATTTAATAAGTGTATTGTGGGGAAACAGTTTGAGACTATGTATGTTTGCTGTTTATTTTTGCATTTTGCAATGGTCATTTAAATATTCATCAAAGTTTCTGGCTACAATATTTTTTTTAAAAAGAGTATATACTAAAATAATGTATTTATGTGAACTCAGGGAGAATTCACATATCCAGATACTGTGGTCATAGAATTTAATGTAGCATCAGAATTAATGAAGACCCTGAAGGAAGGCAAATAGTGGCAGCTTAGATTTATGAAGTTGGAGATTCTTAGAGAACATAATAATGAAAAAGGCAATTTTCTAAGATAAAATGAGAGAAATTCCTGTGTTAAGAAAATCTGTAGATAAACATTATCTAGTAGGTCCCCAAGAAGGCTAGGAATAGCAAACACAAATTTTATATTGTTGAGCATTTAATTTTAAGCATAATAAAAATATTATATAAACATCTAAACTAGACCAAAATTTCAAAGGAAAAAAATAGTCTTCTTAGATTTCTACTCAGCAACATTATGTTCATATTCTAGAATAAAATAAAATAGAATCTACATGTTGAAGATAAATTTTGGTTGAATTCAATTAGACGATGACATCTAGTTAAAATATTACATTATCTAGCTGTGAAGCAAAGACATATCAAACATAAAAAGATTCAATAGCTTTATTGTCCTTTATTTGTTATGCAGACAAAAGAGCAAAATAAGACAAATGGTCATTTTAAGCCATATTTAAAAATAAAACTGAAAAAATATTAATCTGCATATGAAAGAATATACATACAGAAAACACTTTTCCACTTAAAAATGAATCACACTTACGTAACCATGAGATATTACAATACATAGACCAAATGTTATGATTCTTAAAATAATTGTCATATGGCATAAAAATAATTTAAAAATTATTGCTTTGGAAAAATATCCCATTTGATGCCCATAAAACCAGGAGGTATGGGGGTGGACAGAGTGGGAGAAACTATAAATGTGCTAATTTTCTCATCTTTCATGAGAAGGACTCAACCACTACTATGCCATTTCTGGAACTGATAAATATGGAAACATAAATTTAAAATCTCTTCATCAAAAAAGCATAACTATTTTAATTTTAGGAAAAAAAAGAATGATTTGGTTACATAGTTTGCAGACTTTGCTGAAATATTGATGTAAAATCTTTTAGGAATCAGTTCCAATAAACGTCTTACCATTTTTTTTTTCATTTTGATTTACCTATTTCTTTTGGATTTGGTCAGTTGATGATAATAAATACACTGTAGCTGAACTGAACTGCTTCCTGTTTCTCTTGTACAACTTCTTGTGGAACTTTCTTGAGGCTCATTCCCTTTTCTTGAACAATCCTGCAGGACAGAAGATGATATTACTGACAACTATCATGTAATAACACTTTTTCTGTTGTTCTTTTCTATTTCATGGTGGATTTCATTGGCAGTACAAGGTTTACCCCTGGCCTGGCCATATTTAACCTTAGATAGAGGAAGATGTCAAGGAAAAGCACACATATTGAATGCATGACTTCCCTGTACATTGGACTTGGCTCTTGTATTTTCAAGCAAATTCAACACACTGCAACATCACGTCCTTATCATTTCATCCAAGTCTAAGAAAGTAGTGCTTCTATTCAATTTTATTTTCTGGTTTTGAGTAATGGTTCACTCTCATCTTACATTACATTTGTCCAAATAGCTGATTTTCTCCCTTGATAAATTCTAATGTGTTTTTTTGGAATGATTGTGGGCTCCATGTGACTTTTTAGTTCCAAACAATACATTTTTTATAAATCCATAGTTTTTGCAAGAACAGTGGTTCTGAGGAAGTCTGTCCCTGAAAAAACAAACAAACGAAAACAAAGGGGGAGGTAAGGGAGGAAAAAAGAAAGGAAAGAAGGGAGGGAAGCCCTGACAAAGGAAGAAGAAAGAAAGAGCGGAAGAAAGGGAGAAAATGAATCAATCCTGGGATTAAACAAATGCAATCAGTTTTATAAGAATTTTTGGTCTGTAGGATTCTAAAATTTTTTTTCTGTAAAATTCCACAAATATACTAGCATAAAAATAATCGCTACCAGCCTTCTTAAATTATTTATAGAGTGAGTGTAGGTTGGTGATTTGATACCACGATTTGTCCTCAGAGGAGAAATAAACACTGTTCTGACCCAGCATTTATAAAAATTGTACCAATATTATTAAATCTCAAGTATATGTTATAATATAGGGAAATATTTCTTTATCATGTAGCCAAAAATGAACATCTAATAGATATATTTTGCTGGATTAAGTAGGTTGATCAGTTTGGGCTGCTATAACAAAATGTCATAGGGTGGGTGGTTAAAACAATACACATTCATTTCTTATAGTGTTGGATTTGGGGAGCTCCAAGATCAATATACCACAGATTCAGTGACTGGTAAGGGCTCCCTTCCTGATTTATAAATATAAAGCTTCTTGCTGTGCCTTCAGCATGGTAGAAAGAAGTCTCTGAATCTCCTCTTCTTCATAAATGGGCACTAATCCCATTGTCAGAATCCCACTCTCATAACTTCATGTGAACTAAATTACTTCCCAAAGGACCCACCTCCAAATACCATCACTCTGGGGATTAGGGTTTCTGCATATGATTTTATTTTAAGCAGGGAGACATGTTTAACACATTATAAGGCCCTAATCAAATGTGTAATTTATATATAGTCCATCCTCTTTCTGTAGACTATCTTTTCTCCCTCTAAATAACATCCTTGGGTGACCCAAAGTTCTTAATTTTTACGAAGGGTATTGAAAGGAAAGCTTATACAAAAGGGGTTTAAAGGATTTATCTGAGGCAAAAGTGATACATGAACAAGACAGTACTCTAAACCAAAAGGCATTCAGAGAACTCTGCTGAGCAGAGGAGTGAGTGAGCTCTTACAGTCTAAACATAGAAGTAAAATACACAAATAGCTTGGTTATAGGCAGGTGTTTGCATTATTTACACATTTTGATTAGTTGGCTCTCTTTATTTGGCTATTTCTCAGCTGCTTGCCTGTTACAAAAATAAATAAATAAAGTAAAACCACTCCTAAGTTAAATTTCCATTTGATTATGCACTAAATTAGGTTACAATTCTTTATGTAAGAACTCAAAATACAGACACAACCTCAAATCAGTGGAGTTCTTCTTACATAATTTCAGAAACCTAATTTCTCTCTCTTCTGTTTTTCCTCCCATGCTTTTGGAACAGATCTAACAATCCATTAACAAATCTAAAGTCATGAATATTTACACCTATGCTTTTTCTAATAATTTTCTTGGTTTTTTGTTTCAGGTCATTTATCTATTTTGAGTTTATTTTCTATTAATTAATTAATTTTATTTCTGTATATGGTATGAAGTAACATCCAATTGTATTCTTTGCGAGGTAGATATACAGTTGTTCCAGCACTATTTCTTATTTAGACTACACTTTTTCACTTTGGATAGTTTTGGCACCCTTGTGAAAAATAAAATCAATTGGCCATAGATGTTTTTGTTTCTGACACTGAATTCTATTCTATTTTTCTACCTAGCTATCCCTGCAATATGTACTTGAAATTTATAGAAATTTTTAAAGTGGGGAGTGTAAATCTAACTTTGTTCTTCTTTTCCAATATTATTTTCATCTGGATATACTTGTACTTCCATATACATCTGAAGTTAAGATTTTTTTTAATGTGTGCAAATATAACTATTGAGATTGGTTTTAGTCAGCTTTCTATTGCTGTAACAAAATGCCTGAGAAAATCATAAAGAGAGAAGAAAAGAGTTATTTTGACTCATATTTTTGTAGATTTTAGTTTATGGCTGCCTTACCCATTGTTTTGGGTCCATGGTGAGGCAGGACATTATGCTGGGGGCATGTGGCAGAACAAATATGCTCACCTCACAGTGGCCAGCATGCAAAGAAAGAGTTAAAAGAAGGAGCTGGAGATAAAAATATACCCTTCAAGGGTATGGCCTCAATGTCCTATTTCTTTAACTTGACCTCACTTTCTAAAGTTCTCATCAAATTCCAATAGCTCTTTAAGTTATGAATCTATCCATAGGGAAATCAACAGATGAGGTCAGATCTCTTCGATCCAGTCACCTCCCAAAGGACCATCTCTGAATACTGGTGCATTGGGCACCAAGTCTTCAACACATGAGCTTTTGTGGGAAATTTTAGATCCAAACTATAACAGGAGTTTTACATACTTGCTTTGAGTCCATAAATCACTTTGGATACGATTGCCACTTTACCAATATTCAATTCCAGTTCACAAACATGAGATATGTTTTGGTTTATTTGTGTCTTTTTAAAATTTCTATCAGTAATACTTTGTGGGTTTTTTTTTTCTGTTTAACTCTTTCATCTCCTTGAAGTATCATCCCTGAAGCAAAGAAAAATAGCAAAACACCAGGTTCTTGAATGCTTTCTTTCTGTTCCCCAAAACCTAGCCAAGGTAACAAAGGGAACAAAAGAGCAAGCCTGTGCCATGAAGTCCAGATACATATTATCTTGAAGGACATTGGCTTTCTTCTATGCACTCTGAGAACTAGGGCAACTTATTGTCATCTGGACAAAGCTACTTTCTTGCATGTATGCTGAGAAAGTTGCTCATTGGGATGCTGATCGAATAAGCAAACTAAGCAAGCTGATTATGATGATTATGATGAGGTCACTGCGTCTGCAGCCTAAGATGTAAAATTCCCCTCTCAATGTGGATGGATGTGGAATTGAGAGCACTATGGAAGAATGCATGTCATTCATCCAGGCATCAACTATTAGAGAAAGCACTGTAGGGAAGAAGAAGCATTCCTTGGCATTACACTGTAAAGAACTGAGGTTCTGACTATCTATTGCCCCTAAACTCTTAAAGCAGTCACTAAACTCTTGCAAAATCTCCCCAGTAAATCTTATGCCTTCCATGCTGTCTTCACGCATCTTCTTTGGCCTGTCTGCAACCTACTCCTCTTCCCTAGCAGGACTGGGCTGTGGACAAGATATTTGGTTGTGCTTGTTCCTAAGTATTGTGCTCTTTTGAATATTATGATAAATAGAATTATTTCCTTGGAGGTCTTTGTTGATTATTCATTACTGTTACATACAAATATGGCTTGGATGCCATTTGCATATTGATCTTTTACCCTAATTTTTTCCTGAAGCTATCTATTAGCTCTTGTAAGAATTTTACAGATTCTTTGAGATTTTCCACATATAAGGTTATATACCACCTGAAAATAGAGATGGTTTTAATTTTTCTTCCAAGTTTATAATTTTTTTTTAAAAAAAATTCTTTTTCCTGATTGCTATACATAGGACATTTAAAATAATACAGTAATCCCAAGAATTTTTTCATTGCTATCATTAGGGTTGTCATGATTTCCTGAGTAAAGTGCAGCTATTTCCTTATCAGTCTGTATGTTCTCTTGTTATAAATATTTATAATAAATTGATGGAAAGTGTTCATGTAATTTCCATCTCCATTATATCTGTCATAGTATTATTGAGTCAGTTTGTTTTGTCTTTATCTTTTTCTCTTACAGCAATCTAGAAATTGCCTGTATCAGAGAGAGAGGTCTTTATTGCATTTATCATTTCTATTACTTTCTGTAATTTAAAAATATTTCTCTTTCTAAATCCTTTGCATTCACTTTCCTATAATTACTTTTTATTAAACTTTTTATTTGAGGATAATTATAAATTTGTAAGTATTAAGAAATAATATATCTTGCTGGAAAGTCGAACTGTCTCTGTCAGTGTTCAACAGTTTCTCAGCCCTGTCTCTGATGTCTCACAGGATCACCAAACCCAGACCAGCCCTCCAAACCCAGTCTCTATCCTACCAATCTGGGCTTCAGATACCTCAGGCTTGGCCATGCTGCAGTATCGAGATCTCAGTGCTGCTCCTACTTGTAGAGTGACCATCAGGGATACGCTTATGCAATGGAGCAACCTCGAAATGCAACAGCAAGACAAGGGCCACCAGCACTCCCAGCGGGAAGACCCCAGCATACTACAGTTATGCGGCCACGTCAATATTTATAGCAGCTCAATTCACAATAGCTAATCTATGGAACCAATCTATGTGTCCCTCAATAGATGAATGGATAAAGAAAATGGAGTATATAAACTCAGTGGAATATTACTTAGATGTAAAGAAGAGTGAAATTTTGGCATTTGCCAGTAAATGGTTGGAGTTGGAGAATATCAGGCTAAGTGAAATAAGCCAATCCCACAAAAACAAAGGCCAAATGTTTTCTCTAATATGCAGATGCTAATTCACAATAAGGTGGGCGAGGAGGAGCACTAGGAAAGAACAGGTTTACCTTAGATTAGGTAGAGGGAAGTGATGAAAGGGGAGTGGAGGGGATGTGGGGATAGAAAAGATAGTAGAATGAAACAGACATCATTACTGTAAGTATACATTTGACTACATGACCAATATGATTCTGCAACATGTACACTCAGAAAAATGGGAAATATCCCATCTATGTATGATATATAAAAGTGCATAAATGCATTCTACTGTTATGTATAAGTAATTAAAACAAATTTAAAAAAAGAATACAGCTGGGCACAGTGGCACATTCCTGTAATCCTAGGCTAAGGCAGAAGGACTGAGGCAAGTTCAAATACAGCCTCAGCAACTTAGGCCCTAAGCAATTTAACAAGACCTTGTCTGAAGAGAAAATAATAATAATAATAATACAGCTTGGAGTTGCATCTCACTGGTATAGCACCTGCCTGGTATATAGAAGGCCCTGGGTCCTATTTATAACCAGAAAAGAAAGAAAGAAAGAAAGAAAGAAAGAAAGAAAGAAAGAAAGAAAGAAAGAAAGAAAGAAAGAAAGAAAGAAAGAAAGGAGGGAGGGAGGGAAAGAAATATTACAGGGATCCTTAAAAATCTTTTACCAGTGCTAATATCTTGTAAAATTAATATAGTACCTTATAATAAGAATATTCCCATTGATATGGATAAGATGCATAGACGCTTCTTGGCTCATGTTTAGATTATATTCTGTTAAATTAAATTAAATTAGATTAAATCCTGTAGGTTGAATGTATTGAAAATGAAGATTGTTTCTAATATGTGTAATCTACCAAACAGCATGGTTTTGCAGTGCAGTATGTGGACACACTTGACTGTCCTGTGTATTCTTGGCTGACTGAGGGCTGTGGCCCCTGTCTGCCCAGACTGCTGCAATCTCTCAGTAGCCTGGGAAAGATCAAAATTCAAAATTCCCAGCAGCCTTTCTACTGAGCATGTATCACTTTCATATCATTATAAAGTTGGAAAAAATGTAATTTTAAGAGTCATAAGTCTGAGAACAGTCCCATTTCTGCCACCGCTGGGATCCCGTTTGGAGTCACACTCACTTCCTTTCATATTTTTTACCTGCTTAAGCTCTGGCAACCACGAATTCTTTCTACCTCTCTAAAAGTTTGCACTTGAAGACATTTTGAGACTGAGGTTTTCTTTCCACTTAGCATAACTGTCTACACATTCATCCAGGTTATTGTGTGTATCTGCAATTCATTCCATTTTGTTGGTCAGTTATAGCATATGACATAGATGCAGCATAGTTTTTTCTTTAAGCATTCACTTTTAACAAAGTGAGTTGTCTTCAGTTCTTGATTATTGCGAGAAAAATTATTACTGGGTTTTATGTGAACATAAGTTTTTGTTTCTCTGAGATAAATGCTAATTTATAGTTATATATGAAACTCATTTTTTCCAGAGTGAGTGTACGATTTCAAATTTTTACCAGCTATGTATGAGTGACCTACTTTTTTCATTATCTTCAATGGTATTTAATATTGTCATTTGACTTAACTATTGTTTGTGCTGAAAACTTGGATCAAGCCATTTAGTTTATTTTAGACATTGTACTTTATATGCAATGACAGTTAAGTGATTAAAGCTATTGAAAAATATTTCATGTGTTTATTTGTCATCTTCAACTTTTTTTCCTTTTTGTGGTGCTATGTATAAAATCCAGGGCCTCACCCATGCTAGACAAGTTCTGTACTATTGAGCTAAACTTCCAGTCCTTAGTTGACATCTTAACTAGTATCCCCTCTGTAAAATATCATGTTTGTGTTTTTTGTACATTTTTAAATATAATGTTTTATAACTTATTAACTTTGAGAATATTTTATATATTCTAAATAATAGTCCTTTGATACATAGTTTTGAAATGTTTTCTCTTAGTCTTCATCATTTCTTCTCATGACTTAATAAAGTCCTTATTTACTGTAATTTTCTACTGTGTACCATGCTTATGCTATCAAGTCTAAGAGTGTTTTGCCTGGCCCTAAATTCTGAATTTTCTCTTGTATTTTTATAAAAAAAATTATAGTTTTGCATTTCATATTTAATTTGGTGAGCCATTTTGAGATATTTTTGTTTTGCATTATTTTGTATGATGTGCAAGATTTAGGTCTAGTTTTATTTTACTCTGGTTTGTATTATGTTTTCTTGTGGATACTTAATTGCTCCAGCACTTTTCTTTGAAAAAGTTTTCCTTCAAAGGATTATTTTAACACTTCTGTCAAAAATCAGAAGGATATATTTTTGTGCTCTATTTTAAATTTTTTTTCTCTTGTTCTCCTGGTCTATGTGACTGTCCCTCTGCTAATATTATACAGTCTTGATTATTATAGTTCCTTTATTTATTTTCTGCAGCAATTATAACAAATTATTACAAATTTCAAGGCTTAAAATCCCTAGAAAATGTTTCATTTTTCCACTTGTTTTATGTACAATGTTAAGAATTCTTATTGTACCAAATGGCAAGAATGGAGAAAGGTATATCTACTCACTTCTGAGACATGGAAGTCCTCTAATATTTTTTTAAAATCAAATTAATGGTATTATTTTATGGTTGAGTATTATAGTAAACTTTTCATAAAATTTTGATTATATAATGTTGTAACTAATGATCTATATATTAAAAAATTATTTTTGAATTCCTACTTACTTTAAATAAGAACTTTTTTGTATATTTTTCCAAATAGTTGGGAGTTTATCTATTGGTACTTCACCAATTGATTATATGTTGCAGAACCACATGGATATACCATTATATTATATGCCATTATAAGGAAAAAATAGTAATACTCAGAAGTTCTAATTTATAATTAGTTATATGACATTAATATATAAATATAATAAGTTCTGTAATAATATTAATTTTAAATCAGTTTCCATATGTATTTTAGGCCAGATTACTTGCACTCAACATTCTGCTGAAAAACAATAAAATAATACTTAAAAAAACTGAACTGTTAATAGTTTAGTTAATCTACCTAAAGTCAAATTGAAAGCTAGAATCTAGAAGAGAAGCTTTGAACAACCTTTGCTTAGAGGACATTTGTTGATATGACAGGCTTGAACTTTGTTATTGGTAACCACAAAGCTTAGAAGAATAAGAAACCAAACACTTATAGCCAATGCGAGATCCTCCTCAGAATAAAACACACACAAAAATGTAAAGTAAGAGCAAAGCAAAGCCAGATATAAACCTTCCTTCTACCACATCATAAGGAGTGGTAAGAATAAATGTGACTCCGAATTTCACAGGAAGGAAAGCTCACCTGTTTTAACAATAAACTGACTTATAGCTGAAAAGAAAACAAAACTAACACACACACACACACACACACACACACACACACACACACACACATAATAACAACAAAACCAGACCACCAGCTGAAAAATTTCCCCAAGGTATGGGTAGTTATAAAAGTCAATGAAGTAAATTTGAGAAACAACAATATTAAATAGATTCATTAACTGTTGCAACAGTGAACATTAAAATCTCAACAGATGAACTTATTAAATAGATTGAACAGCAAGAGGAAGAATTTCTGAGAGAGAATATTAATAGATAGAAGAGTCTACCAGAATATAGCAAAGAAAATGAAAAGATGGGAGAAAAGAGAATTGAGAAGGAAGTGAAAAAATCATTGGAGGAGACAGGGAATACATCAGAGGCAATATCTGAACACATGTGTTTTTAAAATATTTCTTTAGTTATCAACAGGCCTTTGTTTTATTAATTTATATGAGGTCCTGAGAATGGAACCCAGTGCCTCACACATGCTAAGCAAGCCCTCTGCCACTAACCACAACCCCAGCTCAGTGGGTTTGATTTTTCTAGGAGCAATAAAATAAATTAATCCATAGATTCAATTACACACTCCTACCAGAGGATGACCCTAAAGACGAAACAGAGGATTTAATGTGTTCCCATGTATTCTATGATCATGCAAACAGAAGTAGGCAGGCATATGTCTTCTAGATTCCTCCTGATAGGGTTCTGATTCTCAAAGCCTATATTCTCTACCTCCTTATCCAACTATTCTTCCCAAGATTCTTGTTTGTTCCAACTGGTGTCTCTTGTCCGTGAAGCAATAGCTGAAATATTTTTCTTAAATCTTTTCACAATCAAACCATGTATAGCTCCCTTAGTCCTGGGTGATTTCGGAGTTTGGAAAAATAAACACACAATTTTTGAATGATGCTTTCAGTGAATGATGCTTTCAGTGACAAGACAGGTCAAAATAAGCAACCATAATTCTTAGAGAATAAGGTTAATCTGTTATCTCCAATATTAGTAAACTATACAGGAAATGAGGCTGTTGCCTTTAAGACCACTGAGAAGATGGAGATAGGATGATGTAGTCAGGGTAAGTTAAAATACCACAGAACTCTTACTGAGTTTTGGTTATTTTTTTTCTTGAATAAATATTTGTCTGGGCACTAAAAACTACTAATTAATTGCCAGGTTCAAATAAAATTAATTCTTATTGCTTTTGACATTTACTCACTACCTTTGTGTTGGTACAAGTTTTGGAGATTCCTCATTCCATCAATTTTTGCTGAATTCACCAAATTTTTATTTTCCAAGTTAGCAATATTTTAAGCATCACTAAACTAGATTCCAAAATCAAGCCACATTGGGGTCATCTTAAAAATACAGGAATGTTTTAAAATCATAATTATATTTAATGAATTTTTTCAGCGTATCAAAATGAAAGAGAAAAATCATTTATGACATGAATAGATTTCAAACAGTTTTTATCATTCCAGACCTAAACATATAGATATAAAAGGACTTTTAATAGGCAATAACTAAAGAGATTCTCTCTCTCTCTCTCTCTCTCTCTCTCTCTCTCTCTCTCTCTCTCTCTCTCTCTTTTTTTTTTTGAGGGGTGTACCAGCGATGGAACTCAGGGGCACTTGACCACTGAGCCACATCCCCAGGCTTATTTTGTATTTTGTTTAAAGATTGAGTTGTTTTGCACCTCTCTGTTGCTGAGGCTGGCTTTGAACTTGAGATACTCCTGCCTCAGCCTCCCAAGAGGCTGGGATTATAGGTTTGCCCCCATGCCCAGCTACAACAACAACAACAAAAAATTTGCCAAAGTGCAAAAGAACTCAAATACTGCAGACATACTTGTAAAAAGGAAATAAAAGATGGTAACTACTCTCTTAAATTATAAAAATTGGATTGAAATCCTAGTGTTTAAAATGATTTTGCATTGATTCCATAATTGAAAAGTATCAATAATACAGAAAAAAAGGACTACATGAAGGTACAAATTTAGTGAAAATTTTGATAAAGACAGACTTGGCCTATTGAATGATATGAGAAAGATACACAAAATTTTCAATTCATATTCATGAGGCATTTGACTATGGACATGAAAAGATGGAAGTGGATATAAACTTTATACCAATATCCAAAACTCAAGGTCAGATAAGTTAAAGAACTAAAGTAGGCTAGACATGAGTGTGCAAAGCTGTAAGACCAGTTTGAGGCTAACCTGGATAAAGTAGCAAAACCATGTCTCAAAGTAAAAGATAAAAATGGATGAGGTGTTGTTCAGTCACAAAGCACATCTGGATTCTATCCCCAATACCTTAAAAAAGTCCAGTGCAAAAAATAAAGAGCTATACCAGGCCTGGTGACTCATGCCTATAATCCCAGAGGGTTGGAAGGCTGAGGCAGGAGGATCATGAGTTCAAAGCCAGCCTCAGCAACTGAGCCAGGCCCAAGGTAACTCAGTGAGACACTGTATCTAAATAAAATATAAAAAGGGCTGGGAATGTGTTAAGCACCCCTGAGTTTAATCCTTGAACCAAAAAATAAATAAAAAGTAAAGAGCTATAAAACTTTGAGGAAAAGATATGGGAGAAAATCATCATCACTGTTGTAGAGGAATTTCTGTAGTAAGATAAATAGAAATAGTTATAAATTGACCACATTAAAATTCATTTATCCCATCATGTCAGATGTGAAACTACCGTCAAAACTTAAATACAGTATGCAGCATTTGACATCATTATATAATATAAAATATAACTCAATAATAATAATATTAAGTTTATATTATACATTAATTAATACTCATTTATATATCTACATAAGCTCTAGATTATGATTTTCAACCTATTTTAAAGCACCTGTGCTAATTTTGTTGAAATATGTTCACAATTGAAAATTGGGACTTAATGTGTTGAAACTGAAACAAATTCATTCTATTGATCAAGGCCATCCTTGACAGAGTGAAGAAACAAATTAATGGATAATATTTTATATAGGAATAAATACATTGTTTATAAAATAAAAAAATTAGAGTCACATGTGTAAATAAATATAAAACAATAAGAATAATATAGACATTTCAATAAAAAGGGCAATGGTCTTGTACAATTTTAAAAAGCAGAAAATGACCTCACTAGGAAATGGGGAAATGTACAGAAGGGGAAATGATGTGATATTTAAGAAACTGAATTTTATTTTAGAGATCTTTTCTTAAAAAAAATTAACTTATAAGTACCAATTTAAGCCCCAAAGTATTTCCTTAAGATGAGAAATAGAAAACAAAATTATACATACATATTAAAAAGCTGATAAATGCCATAAATTATCTTAGAACCAGAAATCATATATATATATATATATATATATATATAAATACACACACACATATCCAGGATATATACATATTCATGTGACAGTGATTTTTGAATTATTTTCTATACACTATAAAAATAATTCAATGTTTTCTCTAATAGTGTCGATAAATTTAATTGATAGTTTGCAAAAGTTTCAGTCTAATAATTATGTTTTATAATATCATGTGAAATTTCCCATATTGCTGTCTAAACCTTTCTATTTTCTTCTTGTACATTTACATTAAAGACTTAAGAGCATTTCAAATGTGCTTGCTGAACAATATATTGACAACTCTTATGGTATTATAATGTGAGATATTCCTGATGTCACTCTTTCAAGTGAAATTAGCACGATATTTAACTGTATCTAATGTTTATGATTTAATTTTCAATCCAATAACTCAAGGGCCTATATATTACATCTATTAGAAATTCATCTCATATTTGTTATAATCTATTTGTTAAATTAACTAAAAGATTGCATTAAATTTTACTCTTTTGGAAGTGGTACTGGAGATTGAACTCAAGGGCACTCAACCACTGACACAGTCATAGCCCTATTTTACACTTTAATTAGAGACAGGGTCTCACTGAGTTGCTTAGTGCCTCACTTTTGCTGAGGTTGGCTTTGAACTCACAATCCTTGGGCCTCAGCCTCCTGAGCCACTGGAATTATAGATGTGAACCACCCTGCCCGGCCAAATTTATTTAGCTATTAAATGTATTAATTAGCATTTTTATTGTGATTTTAACAGATTTGATGCCACAATACACTTTTTAATTATCTAAATATTATATATTGTTTTAATTATCTACACTATTTTATATTTGTATTTAACATCCTATTGCTGTTTTCAATTTTCAATTAATATTTTAATGAAAGTTTTCTTAGTGCTTTTTTTAAATACACGTAACACCCAATGCCATCTCTTTGGTATACCTTCACAGCTTGGTAAAACATTTGTCTTGGCACCTTCATGATGTGCTACAGAGCAAGCCATTGCAGAGCGTTCCTGGGAGTCATTTCCACATCTGGGTGGTCAACTATCACTTAATCCATACACAAAAGCAAATGACAACAGTACGGTGCATTTTCTACTGAGCATGAATACTTAAACTTCATGAGCTTGAAGGTGTATCTGCCCCTAGGAGAAACAAAATACAGTCAAAATAATATATATTAAATTAACAAAAATAAAAAAAAATCTTAGCAAGGAGAATTTTTATACACTGCTGGTGAGAGTACAAACCAGTGTAAAAATTTTAGGAAGTAGAATTATATAACTTAGTGATCTGAAAGATAAGGTTGACTTATGACTCGGCAATTCTAATTTTGGGGTGGAGCCTCAAAAGATAAATGTTTAAATGGTCACCAAAATATGCCTGCAAGAATGTTAATGAAAGTATTGCTTATAAAAGTCAGCACTGAAAGTGACATCTGTCATCTGTCAAGTGTCTATCTACACTGAACAAATGGATTATGAAATATTACATAGAGGAAAATGAACGAATTATATACACAAGAACACAGATGACACTCAGAAGTTAATGCTGAGCAAAAGAATCAAGTTAAAATTGCCTATAGACCATATGATACCGTTCATGTCAATTTCCAAAACAAGCAGAACTAATTCTTGTTGTTTAGGGATGCATTTACAGATGTAACTGTCATAAAGCAAAAAATGAATTTGAAATCACCTTTTATTTCAATATTGTATTTTTCTCTGGTGGGTTCAAGTGAGGGGTTTATGATGAGATAAAGGTGTCCTGGGTGAGAGAATTAAATGACTCTTGCAATGTTCTATTTCTTTCTCTGGATGATGGTAAGTGGAAGTTGGCTTTATGGAGGTCTATTTAAATTCACTTTATCTACTTTACATACTTTTATGTAAGTATATATTTCACATTCAAAACAATGTAAAAATATCTACTCTGGGTATTTGCTGATGTTGAAAACTGCTCTCTTAACCTTGTGGATCTTTTTCCATTTCAAAATTTCTCTGCTCAATAGGCAACTGGAAATTCATGTGCACCTGTCTCAATTCCTCTTTTCGTCTTTGAACTGTCCTTCTCTCAGCCTGTTCTGTCTTGGCCAATGACAGTAGTAATTCAGATGTTCTGGTTCAAGTATATGGAATCATTTATTCTTCCTTTCTTTTATTCATGGCTCACTTCCAATGAACTGTAATATCCTTTTAGCTCTGCCTTCAGAATCTATTGTGAAACTAACCACCACTTATCATCTCCCTGTTAACTTTCCTAAGTCATTCTTGTTTGGCCCTTTGTGATTGTATTCTACCCAGGGATTTTTATCGGCACATTCTATTTTGTTATTTATCTCTGAATATTCCCTGAATCTTCTTGCTTGAAGTAATATTTCTTTTCCTTGCAGAATCTGCATTTTGTTTAGCCTCCTCAGTATTCGAATTTTTTTTTTCATACCTTTAATATTTTAGCTTTTGCATAGCTGTGAACAAAATACCTGACAAGAAAAACTTAGAGGAAGAAAAGTTTATTGGATATTCATGGTTTCATAGTTCTCAGTTTGCAGATGTCTGACTCCACCATTGCTCTGGACCCAACCCTAGGCATCATGTAATGAGGGATGGCCCCAAGTAGAGGAAAGCCCCTCAGCTCATGGTGAGCTCAGGAGACAGAGAGAGGGAAAGAGAGTAATGGGTCATCGATAAGATGTACACTTCTAGGGCATGTCCCTAGTGACCCACCACCTCTACTCTTGCCCCAGACCATAGTTACCACTCCTTCTGTTCATTCAAAACAGGATGAAACAATTGGGCTCTGACTCTCATAATCTAACCATTTTACCTCTGAATATTCCTGCATTAACACAGAAGCTTTGGCTGATAGCTCATATCCAAACCATACTTTCTACCCCTGGAACCCCAAAGCTCATGTCCCTCTCACAATGCAAAATGCATTTTTTTTCATCTCCAAGAGTCCCAATATCTTAACAGTTTCAGCATTGCCCAAAAGTCCAAGTTCAAAGTCTCCTCTGAGACTGAAGGCAATCTCTTGAATGTGAGGCTCTGTAAAAATCAAAAGCAAGTCACATATATGCAATATATAGTGGCACAGAGTAGACGTTCCCATTCCAAAAAGGAGGAATAGAGACACAAAAGAAAAGGGCCAAACAGAGACTGAAATTCAAAGGGGTAGGCAAATTCCATAAATCCTCCTGTAATTCTGTGGACAACATCTAAGACACATGACTGTCAGCCGCGAGTCTACGCTCTCCAAAGCGCTTGGGCAACCCCACCCCTTAGATCTTAACCAATTACAGCACACATGAGCTCTCTTGTAGCCTGATTCTTTCTATAGTTAGCAGCTATTTTTTTTTGATAGTCCATTTCATGGGTATCTCTTAAATCCTAGGGTCTCCACTCCAACTTTGGCTTTGCCTTCACACATTGCCCTCTTTTGAGCAGCATGCAGGGACTCCAACCTCACTACAGTTTGCTTTTGCCTCTGAGGTACCTTCTTCTGAAATCTCAGTGGAAGCCTCCTTGATCCTTAATTTTAGTATTTTGTATTCATGCACAACAATTACCACATGGATGATACCAAAATCTCTTGCCAACTGGCTCAATACCTGAGACCCCTAGAATCTTGGCTATTACAGCTTCTAAATACCCTCATAGTTAACAAAGTGACATAACTTCCTAGGCTCCTCTGTGCAAGTGGGGTGTCCCCATGCTCTCTTCTCAAAGGAAATTTCCCCTTTTAAGTCCTGAAGCCCCCAGGAAGTGTGGTCTTGCAAATTTTGCAGATGCTCTTGGGCCATTTTTCCTATAGTCTCTATGCAAATTATTTAGCATCTCTTTAGTGGCTATAATCTTCAACCAGAATTCCTCAACCCCAGCTTTACATGTGTTTTGGTTGCTGAACTGCAATATAAAAAAAATTTTAGGTCTGTCTGCTTGATTGTCATAGTAAATCTGGCCAAAAGTTTCTGGCAATATCCTTGTCACTGCCTGAATTCTGTGCTGCCTTGAAATTTTCTTCACCAGAGGAGTTAAATTTTAAATTCAGCCTCACAAAAATCCTCAGGATATGGGGCAAATGTGGACAACTTCTTTGCCAAAAAGTAATGCAAGTGGCTTCTAGTCCAATTCCCAAAAGAGTCCTCAATTCCCTCTGAAACCTCATGAGTACAGTTTATATTCCTATTGCTATTCTGGTCTTTTGAGCTCCTACAAAATTACCCATTAAACTCTGTTTATAACATTTTAAGGTTTTTCCGGCCTACATTTCCAATCTTTTCAAAATTGTTCCTTCATACTAGTTCCAAAGGTTTCTAAACAATTCGATCAGGTTAGTGAGAGCAATGACCCCGCTCCTAGAACTATTTTCTGTATTAGTCAGCTCTTGTGTCACTGTGACTTAAAAGTTGACAACAACAATTTAAAAGAGGGAATGTTTACTTAGGACTTATGGTTCCAGAAGTCTCAGTTTATAGACCATTTCTTTTAGTCCAAGGAGAAGGAAGGGTCCTGGCAAGGAGAGCTATTCAGCACTTGGTAGGGTCAGAAAGCAAAAGAGAAATTATGAAAGAGGCCAATTCAGAAAAAAATATTTCAGGGCAAAACTCAGTGACTTACCTCATCTAGTCTTGCCTGTAGTTACCACCCAGCCCAAAGCAGGATGGGCTCATTAGGTTAAAACTCTCATAATGTAATGACTTTAAGTATGAATATTTATTGATGAACACAGAACCTTTGTGGAACATCTCATATCCAAACCATAATCACTATCTTCGGTCTAGTGATAGAGAGGTGTCCTCTGTAATATTTATGCTGATTATTAAGTCTCTCTTCCTCCCTTTCCACTAAGAAATATACAGTTTTGAATTGCTGATCAGGAGAATATGGTGCTTAGTATTTTGCATTCATTTATCTGGCCTGGGTATCCCTATTACTTGAAGATTCTGATGTCTAAGTAACTGTTACTCCTAAAGAACTCTGCAGATTCTTGTTGAGATACGTGTAATTATATAATATCTAGGATGGATGCTAGATATTGCGTTTCATAAAATATTACTGTTGGTGAGGTATTGCATTAATTATACCTGAACTTGTCATTGTTAATAAATACAATTCCATCACAATCCCCCTACAAACTTCCCATGTTCTGATCAACTAGTTCTTAACGGACCATCCCACTTGACCCAGTATTTCAATTCATTCATCTTTGAACACTGGAAAAAAACAATTTTGCTGCTGTCCCATTCCTTTACTTCCTTCCACAGTAGTTTATATCCCATAGTCAGTAGTTATAATCTTGTCTACAGCCTCAATTCATTGTTCCATCTTTATCCACTTGCAAAATTACAATTCCAATTCGGTCCAGTAACAATTTCAGTGCTTTAATTGAACTATCTGAAATAACCAAAGGAAACTTCACTTATGGTCACTCATGCCAGCAAAGATCCCAATTCTTGTAGGTGACTTTTTTTTTTATTTCTTCTCTCTCCTCAGACCTCAAAATCTTCTCTCATTCCACTCACACTCAGTTATTGATCTTTTCCCTTATTTTGATGAGAAAATACAAGTAATAAGCGGATAACATGAGATCCTTTCCACATATCACCAACATGTTCTTGGAACCATAAAATTCATATTCTCTTCTGTTCTATGGAAGAATCATCTTGCTCTTAATTAACACCTTCTCATGTATTGCTGGACCAATTAAACATCCGATTTTGTGAACTATATTCTAAGTGCATTGGTCATTTTCTACTAAATTGTCTTTTTCTTCTTGGTGTATATCCTTTATCCATTTTGAAAGATATATTTTCTCAGTCTTTTTGTATTACATTTTTAACATATTGAATTTCACTAAGTAATGCTATCAATAGATAAATATTCTTAAGGTTGATGTAAAAATAATATCTGATGTTGTTCATTATGATCCATATATATTTGATTCTGTTTAGAATTTTTTTCTGCCTTTTAGGTTGACTTAAAATCTATCTGTAATTAATTTAAGGAAATGGTGTGAACTGAGAAAAAAGTTTCTTTTTCTCCCCCACTCTTTCAATGGTTCCAACATCATTAATTGAGGAGACTTTCTTATTTTTCCTACTCTGCAAAGCCATCTTCGTCTTAATTTGTATTTCTATACATGAGACTGATTTTTAGTCTTTTCTGTTTCATTGGTCTTTTGTGTAACTTGTGCTATTGTTATTCTGTCTTAATTAACTGTGGCTTTGTGAGAAATCTTGATATTTGATAGAGCAAATTCTTTCACCTCAATCTTTCTCATGAATACTTCAGCTATTCTTGTGACTTTATATTTGCATATAGTATTGAAGCCAGAATTAGACCAGAAGTCAGTATAGATAGTAAATCTATTCAGGTGGGATCAAGGAGGCCAATTTGAGCGAATAGCGGGAAGGTGGAGACTGCCCCCTTGAGGGATTGAAATATTAATTCCTTTAGAGCCCTTCCTCCATTCATCAGGAACCTGCTCCTGCTCCAACCTGTTGCTCAGGTAATCAGTCCCAGGAATTGCCCCTCCCTACAGGGAGCTATAAAGTTGTTAATTAATGTGTCCTGGGCTGCTCCATTCCTCTCCCTATCCCAGTCCATCTGCTTCTCACCTTTTGGCCACCCAACTGAACATCTCCTGGGCCTAGTCTCAATCGCAGGACAGAGAGAGAGAGAAGGGGAAGAGAGCAGGAGAACAAAGGAAGAATAGGACATATAAAGAGACCAAACACCCTCTTTTCTTGGGATACCAGGATACTACCTATGGCCCCCTTCTCCCTCCCAGGAGAAGTCTATGTTACCCCTTTTAAAATAAACCCTTCTTTATGTGCTTGTTCTCTAATGTTCAAACTTCAACATGTGAGGGAACAGAACTTGTCACCAATAACCGGTGATATCAGTATTGTACCCATTCACCATCATTGATCATAAGAAGGTGATTCATGGGGCTGGGGCTGGGGCTCAGTGGTAGCACACTTTCCTGACAGGTGTGAGGCACTGGGTCTGATTCTCAGCACCGAATATAAATAAATAAAATAAAGGTCTATCAACAACTAAAATAAATAAATAAATAATTTTTTTAAAAAAAGAAGGTGATTTTTATGAGCTGTAGCCAAGTCTCCTATATAATCCAATTCCTTGGTATGTTTAACCATTTGGAGCATAGCAGATTGGAATACAAGTGATGAGTGAGATTAGGATTTTTATTTTCCAGACTCTTTCCTATCCAGGTTTTTATGGTTGATTGTGTCACCCTATCAATAGGATGCTCCGTGACTTAAAATACAGAGCTCTCTCAGAGAGTTACCCTCTCTGGGAGTCAGTTTCCTCTCTTTACCCTTTCAGTAAATTTTAGGGAAGGTATAACCAGAATATCAACTAAGAAAATTGCAGTTATCAACCTTAAATCTAGTAGTAGAAACACACACATAAATTAGTAAGTTTTATCATGTTTTGCTCTTTGGAAAAATCGATTCATTTAAATTTGTAAATAAAGACTATTCTTTATGACTCATGACTTTTGGATTCTTAAGAAAATTAGTTTTTTATATTTAAATCTACAATACAGTTCAAACTGATGTGGAGGAACTACATGAAGCAGAAATCAATTTTTTAAATATTATATTTAATACCCTCAAAAGCATTTATTGAAATGATTGTTCTATTTCTTTTCTGCTGTGCAATTCTATATTGTTCATAATTTATTGACAATTCCATGTGTTTGTTATCAGAGGTAGAACAGAAAGCCACAAAGGAATACTGGATTTTTAAATTATTTTTAACTGAAAAATAAAAATTATACCCATTTATGGCATACGATGTGATGTTCTGTTATATGTATATGCTGTGCAGTGTACAGGGTAAGCATATCTATACCCTTGAACATTCATTATGTCATTGTGGTGAAATCAATCAAAATCATTTCCTTTATGTTTTTTAATAAACAGTACGTTATTATCTATAGTTACCATACAGTGCAACAGGATGTCAGAATTTGTTTCTCTTATCTAAATGCCTTATTCTGTGCCTTATTTATTTCAATTAACATACCTCCAGTTTCATTTATGTTGTTCCAAATGACAAAATTTCATCCTTTTTTGTTGCTGAGTAGCATTCCATTTATTGTATGCATACCATATTTTCTTGTTCCATTGGAGCATTGTTTGTTTATTCATAAGTGATGAGAAATTGGAAGACAAGCTGAAAGATAAGGCAAAAGAATCCACAAAAACAGAGACAAAGAAAGAATATTGGGATTTGGGGAATTGTAAACAAGTCTGCAACATCGGCATCTGGTACAAACATTAGAAATGAGATTGAAGTGGAGAATATTGGGAAAGAATTCATTTACAGACTCATGATCAGCTTACATACTTTGTCCTATAGACCACTATAACCCACAAGGTTTATTTTACAGTTTGATAAGGGCAAATGTATGCATGTCAAGGAAAATTGTATCTTTCACATATTATATATGTTACATATTATGTATATTTTATAATGTCTATTGCATATATATTTATATTTCTTCTCCTCACCTCCCTTATTTTTATTGTTTTATTTGTATTTGCATTGACTTTTTTTTTTGCGCCTTGCCTATAATTTTATTATAAAATCTCCAGTTCTTTTTTGGACCAATTGTATATTTCCATCAAAAATGCAAAATGATTTTTAAAAGGATTTTGTCATATTTTCCAAATTAAGACCACTAAACAGTAACAGAAATGGAGTGGATAGGAAGTCGGTCAACATTTCAACTGCTGATGATAGTTTAAAGATAAAACAGCTTAGCCATGTAATCACCTGTCTGCCCAGGGTTTACAATGGAAAGGGTTGGCTGATTTGTTCTTGTGGTTCTTTCTGAGATGTTACATTTGATTAAAATGAATTCTCCCTCTGGGTACCCTTGCACACCATAAAACAGAGATACACTGACAATGATTAGAAAGTCAAAATCTATAAATAAATTTAGACTTATGGAACATACTGGGCACTGTGTACATTTTATTATTCAATATGTTTTTTGCTGGTGGCATATCTACTTATTCCAGAAGATCCATGTTTCTCTGAACCAAGGAAACATTTAATATCTAATGCTTTAAAGCTCCCTTTATTTAAACAAATGTTCTTAGGCACTTAACAAATAAAGAATATAGATCATTGCTGAAAACATAAGAACATTAGATGTTGAAAAGAAATACTTCCATGCTCTGTAGGGAGTTAGAGGCTGAGAATATCAGAGAATAAATATTCTTCCTCTTTTTTTTTGTTATTCTTGTTTTATTTTCTTTAAGGGTAGGGGCAGGGATGCCCTTGGAAATATATTCTTTATCATACAGAGACTTTAAACCAAAAAAAAATATTTTCTTGTCAATTAAGAAATGATTTGCTACTTAATTTCAGTGAAGTACTGGTAGACATGAATTTAGTATTCTGAACAGCAAAGCATGATGAAATTAATGAGGCTGTTGAGGCTGTTGAAGAAACAAATTCATTGCCGATGCCCATCTAGAAAATGGTTACAAAGATTACTTTCCAAAATTCAACATGGTTATACTGTATTTTTCTCAGTGATCTTGTTTAGACTTTACAAATTTTGTGCTATCATTAACAAGGTGTGGAAGTCAGTGGGAAAGATTAGTCATTTTCAATTTTTTTTTTAGTTACTTCAATTTAAAATCCCCCTTCCAAAGTTTTTAGAACCCTCAATCCAGAATTGCTTCTTCCCAGAGAAAGCAGAGTGACATTTAAGAATAGCCAGAACTGGCTGGGGTTGTGGCTAGAAGGAAGAGCTGGCGCCTACCATGTGTGAGGCACTGGGCTCGACCTTCAGCACCACATAAAAATAAGATAAAGATATTGTGTCCTCCTATAACTATAAAATAAATATTTAAAAAATAGCCTGAACTTCAAATAAAATAAACATAATTTCTGCATATTGTAACTTCATATATGACCTTAGGCAAATCAGTTAATATTTCTGAGACACAGTATCATCTATGAAATGGAGATTATAATATTGAGTTTATAAAATTTGATATTACATTTATCATATGTACTAGGATATTCTTTTTATTTTCATAAAATTAATATTAGTATTTTAATACACTTAAATAGTAATTATAAATCACAGGCTATCATATTTTGTGAACATATAAAATGACATTTGTAAATATTTATCAAATAATAACATATACTCAAATTCTTTCCATTCTTTTAATTGTTTTATATTTCTACATCTAATAATAATACTTAAGTAAATACTTTTAGTTGTTTTGTTGTTGTTGTTGTTGTTGTTGTTGTTCTGGATATTGAACTCAGGGATGCTTTACTACTGAGATACAACCCCAGACCTTTGTATTAATTTTTTTAAATAAATAATTTAATAAATAATTAAATTTATTTATCGATTTATTATTATGAATTTTTATTTTGAGAGAGGGTCTTGATAAATTGCTAAGGGCCTTGGTAATGCTGAGGCTGGCCTCAAACTTGAGATCTTCCTGCCTCAGCCTCCTGAGTTGGGGGGATTATAGGTGTGCACCATATTTCCCAACTAATGAAATGTTTTAAAAATATAATTTACATGTATGCATTTGTGTTGACTATAGCATATCATGCTCAAGCAAACAGAAAATGGGTTGGTATTGTCACTGGATGCCTTGTTTAGGAAGAGAATAAAGACCTGTGTTGCATGGATTCTCACAGTAATGACCAAACTGACTGGCCTGGCCTAAAGACCACAGGTAGGAAAGGAAACAAATTTGGCACCAACACACTTCCAAACATTTGTGTGCAATTTACTTCTTCCATATATACTTACACTTCACAGATTTAATGCATGTATAAATGCTTCTCAAGATTCAGGCTTTGAGTGAGAATTTGGGTTAAACCTCATCAGGAAGGCAATGTAGACAAAAAAATTTACATTTATTATCAATTAAAAGACATAAAAAATAGATGTGGATAAGTTGTGTCATTTCATTGAACTTGCTAATATAATTTTGAAACAACAATTACATCTTGAAATTTATTATGTATTTAAATCTCAAGGATTTAAACCTGAGCTATTTCATGTTAATTTTTTTTTCTTTTGACCTTCAGGTCTAGTGATCTACACAGATCACTAGAAAAGGACCATGAAACCTATCCTCATGACACATCAGGACCCATGCTATCAACCACAAAAGGAGATGTGTCCTATAAAATCCTAACTCTGGCAGGAATAGGTCTGCTATTTTCATTTTTGCTTTTTTACCTAGAAAGTAATGAGAAATTATGAGAAAAATAATGAGAGATTTAGTTATTTTATAAGATTATTTTACGATTTGGAAAATTGAAAGAAATCGAGAACTAAGATAAGTTTTCTTCTAATCTGTTAAACTCAGGTAGATTTCCTTTACCCACATATGTCTCTTAGGATGTTAGAAGACACATGTGAAAAATATCACAGGAGTAGTGTGTCCAGTTTGAAGTAGGTACTGAGTAGTTGATGCAAACATTGTTTTGTGATAGTCGTACATATTTTCAAATATTTTAGCTAGGATGTTCCACAAATATCAGAATAATATTTTTAAAAGTCTTTTGGGTATATACCAAGGAGTGGGACATCTGGGTCAAATAATGGTTCCATTTCAAGATTTTTGAAGAATCCCCATAAGGCTTTCAGAAGTGACTGCACCAATTTGCAGTCCTACCAGCAACGTATGGGTGAACCTTTTTCCCCACATCCTCACCAACATTTATTGTTACTTGTATTTTTGATAATTTTTGTTCAGACTGGAGTGAGATGAAATCTCATTGTAGTTTTAATTTGCATTTCTCTAATTGCTAGAGAGGTTAAACATTTTTCATATATTTATTGATCATTCGTATGTCTTATTCTGTGAAGTGCCTGTTCAGTTCCTTTGCTCATTTATAGATTGGGTTATTAGTTTTATTGGTGTTAAGTTTTTTGAATATTTACATATGCTGGAGATGTATGCTCTATCTGAGGCAAAGGTGGCAAAGATTTTCTCCCATTCTATACGCTCTCTATGTTGTTTGTTTCTTTAGCTGTGAAGAAGCTTTTTAGTTTGATACCATCCATTTATTGATTCTTGATTTTACTTTTTGCACTTTAGTGTTCATGTTGAGGAAATCAGTTCCTAAGTTGACATGATGGAGAGCTGGGCCTATAATTTCTTCTTATAGGCACAGGGTCTCTGATCCATTGTCTAGGTTCTTGATCCACTTTGAGTTGAGTTTGTATAGGGTGAGAGATAGGGGTCTAGTTTCATTTTGCTGCAAATGGATTTTCAGTTTTTTCAGTACCATTTGTTGAAGAGGCTATCTTTTCTCCAATGTATGTTTATGGCAACTTTCTATAGTATGAGATTACTGTATCTATGTGGGTTAGCCTCTGTGTCTTCTCTTCTATTCCATTGGTTGACATATCTATTTTGGTGCAAATACCATGCAGTATTTTTTGTTTGTTTGTTTTTGTTTTTACTATTGCTCTATAGTATAATTTAAGGTCTGATATTGTGATGCCTCCTGCTTCACTTTTCTGAGAATTGCTTTGGTGATTCTGGGCCTCTTATCTTTTTCCAAATTAATTTCATCACTGCTTTTTCTATTCCTATAAAGAATGCCATTGAGATTTTAATAGGAATTGCATTAAATCTGTATAGTACTTTTAGTAATATAGCAATTTTTTTTCTTTCTTTCTTTCTTTCTTTTTTTTTTTTTTTTTTTTGGTACTGGGGATTGAACCAAGGGGCGCTTAACCACTGAGTCACATCCCCAACACTTTTTATAATTTATTTCAAAGAGACATCTGCTGAGGCTGACTTTAAACTCATGATCCTCCTGCCTCAGCCTCCCAAGTTGCTGGGATTACAGGCATGTACTGTGCCTGGCTATTATGGCCATTTTGACAATGTTAATTCTGCCTATCCAAGAATATGGGATATCTTTCCATCTTGTAAGGTCTTCTTCATTTTCTTTTTCATTAGTGTTCTGTAGTTTCCATTGTAGAGGACTTTCACCACTTTTATTAGATTGATTTCCAAATATTTTATTTTTGTAAGTCTATTGTGACTGGGATAGATTTCCTAATTTCCCTTTCAGCTGATCCATCATTGTTGTATAGGAATGCAATTGATTTATGGGTGTTAATTATATACTCTGCTATTGTGCTGAATTCATTTATGAGTTCTTGAAGTTTTGGGGTAAAGATTTTTGTGTCTTCTAAATATAGAATTACATCATTGGCAAATAGGGTAGTTTGAGCTCTTCGTTTCCTATTTGTATCACTTTAATTTTTTTTTCTTTTGCATAATTGCTCTGGCTAAAGTTTCAAGTTGAATATAAAGTGGTGAAAGAGGACATCCCTGTCTTGTTCCAGTTTTTGGAAGGAAAACTTCAGTTTTTCTCCATTTAGAGTAATGTTGGCCTTGGGTTTAACATGTATAGCTTTTACAATGTTGAAGCACATTCCTACTATCCTTGGGTTTTCTAGTGTTTTGAACATGAATGGACTTAAATTAGCATACTATAGTGAAGCATCCACATCAATGTTTACAGCAGATGAATTCACAAGAGTTAAACTATGGCACCAAACTAGGTGCCCTTCAACAGATAAATAGATAAAGAAAATGTGGTATACATACACAATGGAATATTACTTAGCCATTAAAAGTAATGCCTTTTGACTTTTGAGAGCAAACTATTATGATAATTGAAATAAGCCCATCCTCAAAAACTTAATTAGAATCTTCTCTCTAATATGTTGATGCTAATACACAATAAGAGGGTAGGGAAGAATAGAAGTTTACTGGATTAGACAAAAAGAAATAAAGGGAAGGGAGGAAGAATGGGAATTGGAAAGACAGTAGAATCAACTGGGCATAACATGACTTTGCTATGTTCATATATGAATCCAATACCAGTGAAACTCCACGTCATGTACAACCACAAGAATGGGATTCTAGTTAGAACAAGTTATACTTCATGTATGTATAGTACATCAGAATCCACTCTGTCATGTATATCTAAAAAGAACAAATAAAAAAATAAAATAATTTTTTTAAAAAATGAAATAAAACCTCATCAAGCTGGGTGCAATGGTTCATCCCTCTGATCCCAACACCTCAGGAGACTGAGGCAAGAAGATTCCAAGTTCAAATCCAGCCTCATCATCTTAGTGAAGTTTTAATCAACTTAGCAAGACTCTTTCTCTTAAAAAAAAAAAAAAATCCTAGGGATGAGGTTCACTGGTTGCAGCCCTCTGGGCTCAATCCCTGGTTAAAAAACAAAAACAAAAACCAAAAAAAAAAAAAAACCAACTTCATCAACCTGTAAAAAATCCATATCTATATAACCTTTAATCATTTGTTTTTCATTTATTAAAAAAGGAAAAGTAGCTACTAGAATGTATTGATTTTTGTCCTTCAATAAACTGCAATTAGGAAAAAAATGTGATTTATTTACTGACTCATTTGTGTATCCTTTTCTCACATTTTCCATTGCAATGAGACATTATTAGACTTACTTAAAGTTGAAGTAAGTTAGCTTTTTAAATTTGACTACTGCTATCTTATTATAATTAACCTTTAAACACAGCAATTTCTTCCTTAGTTTGCTTGGAACAGTTCACCTTTGCTCTTGTTCCTGGTATTCTCTTTGAATTACTGTCTGTCTTGCCATCTTCCTCTCTTAGCAATGATGCTTTGTTTCAGACCCCAGGTGCCTTACTTGGACAACAGGGCCACCCCAGGACAATGAAGCATAGTCCAAACCACAAATTTTGGTATATAAGATACAAATCAAATCTTCTAAACAGAATATTATATAACAGGCAATCTTTTAAAATAATGGTTCTTTAGACCACATTATACATAAACTTGAATTTGCAGAACAAAGCATCTTGGGTTTTCTCTTGATCAAAGGCTACCCAGTTCTATGAATTGAACAACAAGCTCTGCTCTTTCAAGGCCATTGAAAATTAAGACTTCTCAGTAACAAGCTGTGTGAACTTGGTTGCTTTACCTCTCTGGAACTTTTTCTTTAATTTGTAAATTGTAGAATCCCAATTATTGAATGGAAATTATATCCAGGGCACTTTAGAACATTGTCTTTTAATATTCAAAAACAGTTGTTAAGCTCCATACTGATGTCTTCACCTTACAGACCAGGAATCTGAGGCTTATGCCACTTTTGCGACAGGCACAGATCTAACACGTAGCACAACAGGATTTCAAATTTAGTTTTTCAATCCTTTCTAGTCAGCACATCAATTCATTCTAAAATGACTGAATTATATCAAATCACATCTTTCCCATCTAGTTTATGCCATTTATTTTCTATGAGGGCATATGGTGACTGTGTCAAAGCCATTGCTTACCCCCTTCCTGATTAGGGAAACAAGGTGTACTCCAATGAGCAAGAATCAGAAGAACAGCTCAAGAGCCTTGTAGGCCTTGAGGGTGGAATTAAAAATAAAAGAATAAATAATAAACAAAAAAAAGGCGTTAAAAAGTCTCGCCTTCAGAGATCCAATGTGCAAATTATATTTAGAAAAGCAAGCAGGCACAATGGTTGGGATTGGAACTTCAGAGAATGCTATTCAGAGAATAGCATGAGATGGAAGAAGAAGAGTGGCATGCTAAGTTCAAATGTTTATAAAAATTTCCCTACCAGGATAAATCTGTCTTATTTTCTTTTTTCTTCATAAAAGGATATGACATAAGGGAAAACTGCTGATTGGCATTTTGCAGATAATGTTCAATTGGATCACCATGATCAGCAGAGCATTTCTATCATGACTTTACAGGTGAATAAATGAAAACTTTCACTGTGACTGTCCCCTCCTCTGCAATAAAAATTCACTGTTGCCTAAGGGCTAGTTTGAGTTGTGCATGGGCCAGAACTTATGGGAGGCACATTGTGAAGTGCTCTCTGTTAATTTTCGAGTTTCAGGTTGGCTCTCTGTCACTTTACGTTTGTCTCTGTCTTTCTTGCCTTTGTTCTCAGCCAGTAAATACCAAACACACACACATACACACACACACGTTGGTTGATCACTAAATTTATACTTATCTTGCACATAGTCACACAGCTCCCTCCTCTAATGTATGTGAAACAAATAACCAAGATAAATAATAAAAATCAAACACTCCCCCCCAAAAATCCTTAGGATCTATTTCTTGCCACAGTCAAGTCTCATGATACAGATCAATGTGATTTACTCTGATAATAAATACTATACCATCAAATCATAATACCTGCTTGTATGAGTGGCAGAGCTAATGATTTTGCTTCAGTGGCTCATGTATACTGGATTATTTGCCCTCTCTGCTTTATTCCTATTTATTTATCAAGTTCAAGTGTCTCTATTGCCTTGGGGCAGCCTCTAACTTCTGTAGTTTTCTGTACTTTTAAAATTTGGGAGAGTATAATTGCTTGGAAATGAAATATTCAGCCAAATATACTCATGATTTATACTCATGCCCTCATGATTAGGGGGTTTTTGTTTTGTTTTTTACTTTGCACCAGGCACAGTGGTTGCATGTCTGTAATCTCAGCAACTTGGGAGGTTGAGGCAGAAGAATCATGATTTCAAAGCTATTCTTAGCAACTTGGCCAGGCCCCAACTAAGCAACTTAGCGAGAGATTGTCTCCAAATTTAAAAAATAAAATAAAAAGGGTTGGGGATGTGACTCAGTTGGTTAAGCACCCCAGGGTTAAATCCTCAGTACCCAACAATCAATAAATTAATAAAAAATTTCTTTGCTTAATTTTGTCACATGATTTCTGTGTGGAGCTAGCATGTTACCTTACTGTGTCTGTGACATCATTCCTGAGAAAAACAACAAAAACAACTTAAAGCAGAAAAACTTATTTTGGCTTCAGAAGATTCAGAGGTTCCACACCATTAGGTCTGAGGTGAGGTAGAACATCATGGCGCCATGAGTATAGCAAAAGTAAACTGCTCACCACCTGGTGGGAGAGAGAGAGGGAGGGAGAGAGAGAGAAGAGAGAGATATGCAGAGAGGGAGGGAGAGCAAGTGCTCATGCATGTGCCAGGGTCTGCCACAAGATACACTCTTCAAGGACATACCTCAAGTGACTTCACCTACTAAATGCTTCCGTACCTTCCACTAGCACCACCAGCTGAGGACCAGGCCTTTGACACATGGTCCTTTGGGGAACATTGCAAATCTAAACCATAACAACTCCTTTGAATCATTTCTTCCTATGTAATTTTAACAAGATTCTTGATGGAAAGAATCAGAAACACAAGTAAAGTTCCATAATATGAAATCTCTGATATCATAGATTTTTTTATTATTATATATTTTATTTAATTATATGATTTTTGTCATCTACTATATGTATTTTATAAATTAAAATAAAATAAGAATTCCTAGTGAAGTAAAATCTACTTTCTTAACAAGAATAAGACAAAAATACATTAAAAAACAAAACTCAATAGTTTGGTTTTGTTTGTTTTCTGGATATAGGACAGTATAATATCTGATCCTGACGTTTTGTTTTGGAAATATTTGAATCCAAGTTAAATATAAAACTTGTAACAGAGGTTTTATTTTAGCAGAGAGAGGAATATAAAAGAAAGCCTTGTACTATTTGCTTATCCATTTTTTTGTTTTTCACAATACTTATAGGTTCAAAAAACAAAATTTTTGGAATAAATATGAACTTCGAGTCCATACAGAAATGGGTTTTGATCACAACTCTGAGGATTATAAAAATGAAATAAAATTATAAAAGTACTATAATCCATAAGAACACTGTTACCTTAAATGTAAAATTGAAACAAAAAGCCTATTTATAGTAAGTAAATATATGATCCATGACTATAAGAGGTGTATCTTGATACATTTTCCAGTTGCCAAGAGAGGGTTTGCTCCAGAAACCGTTTATTTGCACCCCTTATTGTAAATTAGCATCCACATATCAGAGAAAACATCCAGCCTTTTTTTGGTGGGATTGGCTTATTTCACTTATGATGATATTTTCCATTTCATCCATTTACCAGCAAATGACATAATTTCATTTTTCTTTATGGCTGAGTAATATTCCATTGTATATATATATATATATATATATATATATATATATATATATATCAAATTTTCTTTACTCTTCCATATGTTGAAGGGCACCAAGTTTGCTTCCATAGCTTAGCTATTGTGAATTGAGCTGCTATAAATATTTTTTGTGGCTGTGTCACTGTAGTATGCTGATATTACGTCCTTTGGGTATAAGTTGAGTAGTGGATAATTGGGTTGAATGGTGGTTCCATTCCAAGTTTTCTGAGGAATCTCCATATTGCTTTCCATAGTGATTGCACCAATTATCAGTCCCACCAGCAATTTATCAGTGTACCTTTTTTTCCCACATCCTTACCAACATTTATGGTTGCTTGTATTCTTCATAGTTGCATTCTGACTGGAATGACATGGAATCTCAGCATAGGTTTAGTTTTTATTTCCCACCATCTCCTGATTTCAAGAGTCACAGTAAGATGAACGCCATTGCTATAGACACCAATTACAAATACCAGAAAGCTACACTAAAATCCTATTTCCTTACCTACAGCAACTCAGTATTGTGTATTCATGCACTACTTTTGGTCAGTGCACAATTTGTGTGAAAGGAGGGGATTTGTTTTTCTTATTCAAAATAATACTGTTATAATAAATACTGATATTTATAGGAGTCTGGTACTCATAATTACCTTAAGTTGTTTCTTTTTTTTAAGAGAGAGAGAGAGAATTTTTTTAATATTTATTTTTTAGTTTTCGGTGGACACAACATCTTTATTTTATTTTTATGTGGTGCTGAGGATCGAACCCAGCACCCCGTGCATGCCAGGTGAGCGAGCTACCACTTGAGCCACATCCCCAGCCCCAGTTGTTTCTTAAACATCAAAATTAAAATGTTCTTTCCACTGAATGAAAGACCAAGAGAAAATGTTTGAAAATTATTTATTAAGAAAATTATATCTTGAATACACAAAGAACCTTATTTCTTATAGAAATATGAACACATATAACCTAATTTTCAAATGGGCCAAGGATTTTAGTATATAACTTTTTAACATCCTTAGATACTAGTGAAGTGAAAATTCAAGTATAAATTTCTAGTATCCTTGGATTTATTTTAAAGATAAAGGAAATAATAGAATGTAATAGGGTATTGTTTTCAAGCATAGTTAACATTCTTCCCGATGCCTTATGTATGCAGTAGAATAGCTGTAATATGCAGTAGAATAGCTATAATAATAATAATAATGTGTTGGCAAGATGTGGAGAATTTGTATCCCTTATAATTTTCTGGTGACAAAGTAAAATGGTACATCTATATTGGAAAACAGTTTGACCTTACCCCATTTAACAAAAGACCTTGCAATTTCTTTCCTAATTTTCTACCCAAGAAGAGTAATTCACCTTCACACAAAAACTTATGTATGAATTTTAATAAAAGCATTATTGAAATAACCAAAAAGTGAAAACAATCCAAATATTGATCATTTAATATAAATGGATAATAATATGGTACATCCTCACCTGTAATATTATTAAGTCATAAGTAGGAGTGAAGCAAAACAGATAAACTCCAAAAACATTGTGATAACTGGAAGAACCAGTCATAATTGACCATACCTTGTATGATTCCATTTCTATAAAATGTTCAGAATAAGCAAATTTATAGAGCAGGAACATTCATTAGTGGTTACCTAGGGATGGGATTTGGAGTGGTGAGAGAACCTGCAAATAGTATGACATTAGTTTTTTTGTACTAATATAAGAGTCTTAAAGTTAGATTATAGTACAAATGAATAAATCTGTAAACATGAAACAGCCAGTTGAGTTTACATCTGAAAGAGGTGAATTTAAGTGGCACATAATTATATATCACAAAGGATTTCTTTTCTGGTGTGTGGAGAAACTCCTGCCATTTATTATTACTAAAACTCTTCATTAAATCTCTATTCCACTGAATCCCCAGTACCATTATGCAGATCTTCACCATGATTATTTCTGTTTAAAAACTATAATTTCAAAGTCACAAGAGAATCATCTTCTATCTGAATTTATTGACCCCCAATAATCAGGAAGAAAACAGTTTAAATGAAATCTGAAATTTATCTACAGAATAATATCAACTTGCTTTCTGAATGTTAACATGTTATTATTGAATTGGATCACTCTTCATTAGCATATTAATCAGTTATAATATAGAAGTGTAAATTGAAGTCCCAAAGGAATCTTAAAAATCTGTCTTCGATATTTATGGATACTTGCAGTGAACGTCCGTATCCTCCATGTGAGGACAGAGGCTCTTTCTTCTTTAATCAGTTCCTTGTCTTTCACCATTAATTTAAGCCATCTTTGAAAATATCATTGCTAGCTTGTCTTCCAGAATCTATGATCATATAAAATTTCCTTACAACTTGTCATCTCTGACTCTTCAAAAAGTAATGAATATACTTTTTCCAAATGTGTATTATTTTGAACTTAGAACACCCAATTTTTGAAAGTCATTTAAGAAGAAAATGTACATTTGTGGTTACATCAGGCATCGGGAAGAATGTTAACTAGGCTTGAAAGCAATACCCTATTACATTCTATTATTTCCTTCATCTTTAAAATAAATCCAAGGATACTAGAAAATCATTTAAGTATTTCTTGATGTCTATTGCCTATATACAATTTTAAATTTTTTTAAGTGTATTTATTCTTTGATTCAAGTATTATAACTATCTTATGATAAAATTGACATTTTTTATATGAATTTGATGAATTTCAACCCATCTATACTTTGCTGAAGTCACCACTACAATCAGGAAATAAAACTGTTCCCTCAGCCTAAAATACTCTCTTGCATTGTTCCTTAATAGTAGTACTGTTATTCTTACATATAATCTCTCAAATCTTCTCATATTTTCTGCACTCTAGTTTGTCTTTTCAAGAATACAATATAAATGAAAACATACAGTGTGTGACTTTTTGAAGCTGATTTCTTTCATTCAGCATAGAGTCTTTGAAATGCAACTAATTCATTGTAGATCTCAGTAGCATATTCTTGTTTATTCTTTAACTCTATTTCATTCTACAGATGTTCACAATTTATCCCTTTAGCCATTAAAAGCCATTTAGGGATATTTTAATTTAAGGTGATTTTAAATAGGGCTGCTGCAAACCTTCATGTGCAAGTTTTTGGAAGAATGCAAGTTGTCAATCTCTTTAAAAGATACCCCAAAGTGGACTTGTTGAGTTATATGCTTTTATATCAGACATTATAAGAACCGGCCATCTGTTTTCTAAATTGACTGTCAAATTTTGCATACTTAGCAGTAATGTACGAATATTCCAACTGATTTTCATTGTCTCTCCTTTCCAGCAGTTGGTACGATCAAATTTTTCTCCTTCTCCTACTTTAACATTCTAACAGATGATCTATATTCTAATTGCCATTTATTGAACTTAATATCAAGATGTATGTTAGCAGCTCTGCCAAGAATCTGGCCTTCTTTTTTGTGATGGCTAATCTTGTTTTTAAACTTAACCGAATTGAAGGATGCCTAGAAAGTTAATAAAGCACACATCTGGCTATGTCTGTGAGGGTAGCTCCAGAGAAAGAGATTGTTCTGTGGGTCAGAAAGCTGAGGGTGGCAGACTTCCCCTGAATGCAAGCTGTACCAGCCAGTAGTATGGGTTCAAGCTGGAGCAAAAAGGCTTAAGGGGGAAGCTTGCACATGCTCACACACTCAGCCCGTCTTGAACAGGGGAAGTTTTTGCTGCTGCCATGACACAAGACCTTTGAGTCCAGATTGTTTTAACACTTGAATACAGAATTACCCCATTGACTCTCCAGGGAAGGATGTGGTATCCTCATTTTTCCAGCCTGCAGGCAGCCACTGTGGGACTATCCATCCCCTAATTGTGCAAGCCAATCTAATAAAACCCTCTTATAATTATAATTATAATTACATATATATATATATGTAATTATATAGTTATAATTACATATATATATATATGTACATACGTATGTGTGTATAAAAACACCTATGAATTTACATGTATGTATATTTTAACTGTACGATCATATATATATTCTGATTCTGTGTGTGTATATGTTGTGTGTGTGTGTGTGTGTGTGTGTGTGTATAGATATATAGATAGATAGATTTTTTTTTCCCTAAATCTAAATCAGAATATATATATTCTGGTTCTGTTGGTTCTCTCCTTCTGGAGTACTCTGATACACTTTGTTTAGCTTCCGGTTCTATATGTACCAAATGGAATTGAGATACTTTTTGAAGTTCCTGTGCAGTTATTTTGTGAAACTGAATTAGATAGAAAAGCTTAAACAGAAAAATAAAGTATACTTAACAAAATATGTCTTATCATTTTAAGATGATAATTTTATGGTAACAGTAAATTATTTTTAATGTGATAAAATATAAATGATTAACATATTTAGTCCTGTGTCTTGAGGTTGTGTGACCCTTGGATATGGATTGAAAGAGTTTTAACATGATTTACCACATTTATCAAGTTTTAATTAATCCAGAATGAATGAATATTCTTAACATTCTGCAGACTCTAAATTGGGAGGTGTCAGATGTAACTGTGAAGGGTCTGCAAGTTTTAAGAACTGCAAATCAGAATAAAAAATATATTTGAACAGTCAAGAAGCAAGGGAAGAATTGCATCTGAAGAGATCAGAGGTATCTCATATACATAGTGCCAGTATTGTTCCATTAGTTTTCAAAGATAAATATGTACATATGCCTGCAAAAATAGAGCTCCGCTTTTTCTTTTTTGTTCCACAAGGAAAAATTCTAAGAGGAGAGCTGAGGAATGTAATAATCAGAAGATCCATAATTCATTTTTGTTTTGAGGTAAAGATGAAGGGAAAAACTTTAGCACACACTGTACCATTTTGGCCTGCATAGCAAGTTCTAAATTACAATAGAGCAAATAAGAGCACTGCATACAGTGTACTCTGCAAAAGTGTATTTAGGGTGAAATAGGAAACCTATTTTGCATATAAATATTTCATTGAGTACAGTGGACTATATATGCTAAATATTTTACTTTGGCTTTTTAAATACTGTTTTTGCTTCATATTTCTATAGTTTGCTCATTTACAGAGAAAGTGTTGTTAGAATAAATTTGTCACTTTACAAACTAGATCAGAAAATGGACTGCTACTTGCATTTGGGTACCACAGTTTTACCCAACTGGCCATTTATTTCATTACAAAGCCCATTTTCATATTTTGTCAGAAATGATGGTCATGCTGGTTAGGAAAAGTTTCCAAATTTTGATAAAAATATTACAGCTTACTTTTTTTTTCTATCTTACCCATGGTACTGCCATCCTGTACTTCTACTTAGGACAGAGAACTTTGTTTGTCAAACTCATCATGACGGCAGAGTTGTTTCTGTTGTTTTGATAGAAATCTTTGACTAAAGAAGCTACAATTGCTTCCCCTACTTTTTTGGTAAAATTTCCATTTCAGATTGTCCACATAACATCTTCCATCAGGCAACTGTGCAGTTTTCACTAAAACAATCTGAATTTAGAGTTAGGAGGTATGGTTTAATTCATGGTCCTACAATTTCTTTTGTGTTAGAACTTGGTCCAATACTGAAATTCACTGAACTTAATCATAAATAAGAATGGTAATTTAAAATGTCAGTAACATCTACTGCAAAGAGCTTTTGTAAAAATAAAAATGATACACTATATATTAAAATGTTTTTAAATGCAGATCATTTGACCATGTGGATATAATCATTAGTATGACGTTATTGAATCATAGTCTATCATAAACCTTAGCTGCCTATAAATTCATGATCATGTGAACTTACATGCAGAATTAATATTTCTGAAAGACAAATTAGATTTCTCATATTTTATGGACTCTTCCATAGTTAATATGAGGCAATTTTTTTTTGAAATTGTTTAAAACCTACTTCTTCAAGACTTGATGTTGGTGGTGGAGAAAGACCATTGCTAAGGAAGAGCATTCATAAACACATGAAACAAAGAAAAATATGTCAGAAAATTCTTACATAACTAATATAATTGTCAGAAGCATGTTTTGAGGGCATTTATTTCTAATCAGCCATGGGCTCAGTATTCTCCATCTACTCCACTCAGTCTTGTGTCTCTCTGAAACCACTGGTGTATATGGGCACTGTGTCTGATCAGCAATAACTTGATCAAAGGGTTCACTTTTGTTGTTTCTCCTTCTTTCCAAAATTGTCTGATCCAAGCACATTTTGAAATTGTAAATTATCTTGTATTCATCAGAGCTCCAAACATCTTGTTTTGTATTTATCTATGCTGCAGTGGAGGTGAAATCTATGAAGGGTTAATATATAATTAAATGAGGAGTATATGAATGAATGAAAAGTTTAGGGTTACAGTTTCTAAATCTCCTAACTTACAAGATAAGGCTATCAGAAAAAGTGATACAATCAGGAAGTCAGTAAGGTAGGCAGCAAATATTGCCCAGATAGTGTTATTGAGCAATATGAGTTATCATCTTTGGCACAAAACTATGCCGCTAACCTAAAAACAATCCATGCATTTGTAATGAGTAGAGAGGAGAAAACAATAAACATGCAAATTTGCTTCTGCTTTTTACAAATACATTTTTATATATATATTTTTTCAGTAGACGAATGGAGAAAACAGGTACAGAGAGGAAAAGCAAAGTTTAATATACTCTAGGATAAAATATGAAAACTGTGTATTATACTCTGCAAGTGTTGCCTAAAAATTATTAGACTATCAGGATAATACATGTGTCTTACATAATAATCAGCTATTAATTATTTGATTCATATTATAAATTTCAGAAAATAAAATTACTTTCATTCATGAAGTTTAAAAAAAATCTAAGAAAATATAATAAAGTGACTAAAATTTCCCCAAATTTAAAAACTTCAACATACAAAGTGGCAAGTTCAATAAACAAAATACTTTTGAAATGGAAAATGTACCTCCTTGACAAAGTTATGGAACACTCAGGGTGTCACTGGCAATCAAAAAAATAATATTTTTGACATGTTATTATCCACTAATCAAAACAAGCACTTTTCTAAGTGATGGTTTTAAAAATACATACAGTAGAGGGAGTGATATCAGCAAAATGTCAGGATTTAGAAGCTAAAAACTGTCTAAGAGAGAATCACTAAATAACAACAACAAACCGAGTCACCTGGACTAAAGGATTACATCAACTAAGCAAATGCCAAACCAGGAAGAAGCAGTTTTCCAAATGGCCATAAAATATCATGACATTTTCACTCACCCTTTTCCTAGCTATTGCCCAATGCAGTAGTAATTTTTGCCTTGAGCCATAGCAGCTGGGTGCTCTTTTCCCCCTTGGAATAGGAAGAAGCAGAGCAGATCTTATTTGCAAATAACTGGTAAGCCTGTTCTGAGCAGACTAAGGGATTTCCTACAGGACAGAAGCAGGGATATTATCCCACTTTGTATATCTAATATGGCAAACAAAATAAAAACAGGCACTGTTCACAAAACTTACAGAGTGACTACAGATATCAGGGACAAGTGATCTGTGCTAGAGAAGAAGATGGAAGAAAACTCTGGAAATTTAGAACCTTCAAGTCACCCACTTAAATGAAGTAATATAAAAGACATGAAAAGGCCCAGGCATATCTGTTGAGAGAAATTCTCAGACCTTAATCTTTCACCTTGGGAAGATATCTAGGGTTAGATAAATCCTTTCTACCCCTAGGAGTTATAAAGGTGTATCCTAGCATAGAGCCATTCTGTAAAGAACGGAAATGTTTGCTGTTCTTTTCTTTTTTTTCTCCATCTTTTCATGCTTTGTCAACTCAAAGAAATCTCTGTCCAAATATTAGCTGAACATGAATGAGGTAAAGGAACAAAAACTTCAGAGATCACATCCAACAAATAATAGTTCATGTTTCTAAAAAATTTTGAAAAATCTCAAAACAGCAGGATTATTACAACCGTCAGATAAAGAAAATAAAAATAAACCAGGACAAAGGGGGAGAATCTGGTTTCCAGAGTTAGCGGAATGAAAAAATTAAATGCACAATTTTCAACCTAATTCATAAGACACACTAAGAAAATAGGAATAATTAAAGGGAATAAAATAAATGACAACACTATTCCCAAAGAATTCCTGATGTCTGAATTAAAGAAAACAAGTTTAAATCATTTTTTCTCACATAATTTAATAGTTAAAGTAAAACATGTACAAGGAATTTAAAGAAAATCTTGAAAATATTATAAAATCAAAATAAGATACAATGAAAGTGTAAAAAGAAACCAAAAATAAATTTTTGAGCTAAACTGAAACACTCAACAGAGGGCTTCTCAGAAGATTTAGGCAGACTACAGAAAGAATTAATAAACTTGAAGAAAGGGGAATTGGAAATATTAAATATGAATAACACCAAAAATAAAGATCCTCAAGAACATGAGGGACACCATGTAGACCACATAAACAAAAAAGGAAAGGAAAAGAATGATTGTTTGAGGAACTGATATCTGAAATATTGCCAAATGTGAGAAAAGATATGAATCTGCAAATCCAAGAAGCTCAATGAACTACCAGTAGGACAAATCCAAAGAGATGAACACTGGGATATATTGTAATCTGACTTTCAAAAGCCAAAAAAAAAAAAAAAAAAGGAGGGAATCCTGAAAACAGCCAGAAAGAAGCAACTTATCTATAACAGGCATCTTTAGATTATCAGCAAATTTCTCAAAAGGTATTTTTAAGGCCAGAAAACATTGGGATTCCCCACTGAAACTACTAAAGGAAAACAAAACAAAACAAAACAAACAAACAAACAACAACAATAAAAAAAAAAAACATAACAAACTGTCTACTGAGAATTCTGTATCTGGAAGAAACACGTTTTCCAAAATGAGAGAAACTAAGACTTTTTTTTTTTTTTTTTTTAACAGGAACTGGAAGAGTTCCTCATTATGGAGTTAACCTACGAGAAATGCTAAAAGAAATTTTTCAAATTAAACTCAAGGAGTCTAAACAGAAGTTAAAAATCATAAACAGACCTAAAATTCCTTGGAAATAGTAAAAAAACATAGGTAATTATAATGTTTAAATTATTTTTGAAATTTTTTCCAAATAAAAATTATAGATTTTAAAGATAGAAACAGTTCCATATTTTAAATATTTAATTTTAAATATTTTACTCATATTTAGATTTCATTTTCAATCCATTTTATTTATTTTTTGAATTTTTATAAGGAATGAACACTGGATATTTTATATGGCCCTGATTCACATCCTAAGGACAGAGGAACTCTATTTTAAAAATAAAACAGTATTTCCAGGAAAGAATTATCAGTGATGATCTTTGATTAGTACTCACCATTATCCCAGAGTTACTGTACCATGCTCCTATATTCCTAAGTTTTTTTTTTAAATCTGCTAATTTATATAAGTCATGCAGTCTGTCTTCTTACCTACAATGAAAACTAAATATTATTCTACGTTCCTTTTTTGCTGTTAACATTTTATTTTTTCATATTTTCTTCAAATTGATTTTTAAATGTATGTATTATTTCTTCTTGAATATTTTAACACACACATATGTATATATGTATTGTTTAATAGCATTTGTTTAAAAAATTTAAGTCTTTTGTAAAAGAGTAATAGTTACATAACCACGAATAATTCTAAAACCACTAACACAAAATTTTTAATCTGATATTTTAGATATTAAAATAGTCCTTTTTTGCTAGTTTATTAACTATTCTGTCAACATAAAATATTTCTGTAAATCAGAAACAATAAAATAATTTTATGACTTATTTTTTGTTCATGAAACTATTCATTCACTCTTAGAAGCAACCATTCATAATCAAGCAAACTTAAAGAAACCTCACAGGAGACCTCTCTACAAACAGCGGAAATTAAATATAGGTTACATATTCTAACAGCCCCCCAGAGGGTTCATATGAGAATTCTGCCCTCTTTTTAGAGGTTTTGTAGAGGTCATGTGTCAATTTAGCTTGGCCACAGTGCCCAGATATTTGATCAAACATTATTCAGAGAGTTTCTGTGAGAGTTTTTGAATAAAATTAACATTTAAATTGTTATGCTAAGCACACCCTTTCTATAACATGGGTGGGCCTGCTTGAATCAGTTGAAAAGGCCTTAGTAGAACATAGGCTGACTCTCCCCAGCAAGAAAGAATTGTGCCAAGAGATGCTTTCAGATTTGAACTGCAATACTGAATCTTCCCTTGATTCCCCTACCACCTGTTCTGAAGGTTTGGGAGCCTCATACTCACGTGAGGCAACTTTCTTCCAATCTGTCTTTGTGATAGGTCCCTAGCTACGGAAACAGATATAGATACAGAGATAGATAATAGACAGAGTCAGAGATATGTAGATATACAACTGTCATCCTATTGGCTCTTTCTCTGGAGGACCCTGACCATTATAAGGGTTATTTCAATTTTTCCTACCTTAGCCTTATTCTGAATTTATTATTCATTTTGATGCTTCCCCAATCTTAAATTGTTGACCTTGGAAACATCTTCTTGATCATATTCATCTCCTCCAACTCTTTTCTTTCCTCCTTTATATTTTCTCCTCCTCCTTCTAGTCATTATGCTATTATGATTTCTCCCTACACATACATTTCCTTTCTATGTGCTATTATCTAAACAACTACAAATATTGCCTCTTCCCACCTTTCTGCCTTATTGAGTACCAATTAGCCACCCCTTCATCTAGACCTGCTGGGCTGTGATTGGAATTTATGGATTATGACAGCACAGTCACCAACTACCCCATTGACATGTTTTTGTTTATTTTTGTCTTTTTTATTTGAACACTTCAGTCTACAAAAGAATTTTGCATTTGAAAAATTGTATATTAAAAATGGGAAAATTAACATTAATGGGGATTTTAAGCCTCTTTGGAAAACAGAATAGTCTAAAACAGGGTTTTCATGGCAACAAAACCTGGGTGGAATAGAAACTGCCCCTTACTTGTGGAACATATGTACCCCAGTTCATCGAACCTCGTCACCTCTTCCTTAGCTCACTCAATCTGTAAAAGTTACTTGGGTTACTTTATCTCCCTGTGAGCATCTGATCTTAGGGCATACTTCAACAGCTGTCTCTGAGGAGTTTTTAAGAAAAAAATCTCATAATTACTGAAACTCTTATGATATCACTAAAATATTCATGCATGGATTATTCTAAAGGAGAAAGAAACAGCACCCATTTCAAGCTGTAATGTTTGCTATATTTTTGTAAAGAGACACACTCAAACATATACACATACACACTTCAACAGTTTCATTACTTAATAGTTCCACTGCATTTACTTTTATGGTGTTTATGCTATTGCACATGTAAGATTATTGTATTTTCTCATGCTTTCTAAGAGTTATATGAAGTATTAACTTTGGTCCGTGGTGATAAGCTGCACAATAAATTCAATTAGAATGCATTATTATTTAATTAATTTCTTGATGCACTTACTGACCTGACTTTAGCAATTTCTCTTCATTTGGATTTGCTAAGAACAGCTCTTTTATGTACCATTTTTTTTTACTGAATGGTGGGCAACTTCTTGCTTCAAAACTTGTATTGTCTCTGCCCCATGTTTTGAGAAGAAATGAGTGTATTGAGCCCCTGGAATTATTTGGCTAGATAGCCATGCTTTATGGTCCTTCAGGTACCATTGCTTAACTCCACACCCACTTAGGTTTTTGAGTTTAAAATATGAATAATCAGGTTGGACTGTTAAGATAAACATTTCATTAAATCATATCTTGTCAGGGAAGTTTCACAGGAATGCACCTTCTTTATGTGATGTTGGATTCTTTTCTATTGTTTTTGTTGTTATTTTTATATCTTTTTAGAAATGCCTAGTTGATGGATCTTGAATCTCCTTAATTGAAGATACTGAATGTTATCCTCTAGACATTTTGAGAGAAAAAACAAAATAGTGTCAGTGCCCGTAAGTGATGACAATAAGAATAAATGCTGTTAGTTGGTTTCAGGATAAATTGAATCAGTTCTGAAATGTTGTTATTGAAAGATATTGTGATTGCCTATTGTACAATCTTCAGAAAATAACTAATTTCCAATGTTTAAAACAAGCCAGACCCTGGAAAGGATCCCAATCTAAATTGGAGACTGTATAATAAATAAGATTTTAAGTGACCAATTAAGTAAAATTATGTCATTTTTAAAAGATAATTATTTTTATTTAATTTTCAGGAATTTTCCTCTCTGGTGCAAATGGAATTTCTTAAGCTTCTGATACTTCCTTTTTTCAGATATTATGGGTTACTTTTTATCCTGTCTCCATTTTATTTATTTATTTTTAAGATTTATTTTTTAGTGGTAGTTGGATATAATACCTTTATTTTACTTATTTGTTTTTTTTTTTTTTTTATGTAGTGCTGAGGATCGAACCCAGGATCTCACATATGGGGGGCGAGCGCTCTACCACTGAGCCACAACCCCAGACCTATCCTGTCTCCATTTTAATTCCCAAGGTTATTCTGTTCATTTTAACAGCGAAGGACATATTTTAATTCAACATTTGTACCTTGAGGGGACTAGGTCTGTATAAATTATGCAAAGTAAAGAAACTGCTAAGGGGTGTGTATATGTGCTTAGGTGTGTGCCTGTGCATAAGACAAAAGCAACAAAGAGCAACAAAGTTTCAACTATCATAATATGATGCATTATATATATATATATATATATATATATATATATATATATATATAGTTGTAGTTGGACACAGTACCTTTATTTTATTTTTATGTGGTGCTGAGGATTGAACCCCAGCACATCCCCCCTCCCCCCGCACATGCTAGGCGAGTACTCTACCCCTGAGCCAGAACCCCAGCCCCTCGATGCATTAGTTTTCTATTGTCATGTGACTGACAGTTGACTGAAGGGTCCCTTCAGATCCTTTCCATGTGGGCCTCCATATCTAGCTGTTGGCTTCATCAGAGCTGGCAAGTGGGAAGGCCAGTGAGGTCCTAACAGAAGTCACAGATTTATGGACGAATCTTGAAGGTATCATCCCATCCCGTCTGCTTTGCCTTATTCGGTTGGTTAAGAGCAAGTCACATAGTCTGGCCCACACTAGAGGGAAGAGAGAACCCAAAGAAGGGTGTGAAGCCCAGAGACAGGGATCATTAGGAGCTACATCTGAGGCTGCCAAACACGAGTGCTGTCAAAATTTATTTGCAACTAGAAGTTTTGGGAAATGCTGTAGCCTTTGAAAACAAAATAATTCAAAAATATTTATTTATTAATTCATTAAAAGGTTTCACTTGACAAGGCTGCTGACATATACTGGCAGAAAAAGAAAAGAAAAAAGAAAAATTAATAAAGTACATGTCTTATACCTCCAAGAAGTCCATGGCCTAAATCATGGAGAGAGTGACAGATCTTTACATCATATCAGAGTGTTAGGAGAGACTCAGGGACCAAAGAGCAGAACTGCAGTCTTGAGGTTCTTTTCTCTTCTTGGAGGTAGGGTGGCAAGGGTTCCAGGAGCAGGCAACACGGTGCAGAAGGAGCATTGAACTCTGAAGTCTTAGAGGGAGAAAGGTTGTGCGGATGATAGGCAAAGCATTGGAGTGAATCGTCATGGTGTGCAACAAAATCCAAGTTAACACTATGTCCAAGTATGCAGAGTCACTAGAGCGTCAATTACAAAGAAGAACTTAGAAGGATGAGAAAGAACAGACAAGCCAAAGAATAGACAGGAGTGTGTGTCTGTGTGTGTGTGTGTGTGTGTGTGTGTGTGCACTTGTGCATTGCACTGGGTAGTAGATCCATTTGTAATAATGCCACAGGGCTGGCACCATAACTTTTATGTAATGGTGAGTGGTGAGCCATTGCTGTAGTTTAAATGGCATCATCATTGTCATGTGGGTATTTAGGTAAAGGATCGATATATCAAACATTTCCAAAATTTCTGCATTGTGCTATGATCTATAATGCTTTCACTATTCCTCATTTCCCCCCATATTTTAAAAGAAATATAAAAAAATCAAAATACTACATAATTGTCTTTTACTTCAATAAAATGTCATGATTTCTCTTCTCCCTCTGTCACATCTTTGAGTTTGCCATTCTTTCCACATCAAATAACCTAGCTATTGTTTCTTGTTTGAAGAGGTAGCAAGCATATCACGAAGAAACAAGAAAATAAGTGAGTTTAAATGTTCTGTTCAGATTCATACTAACAAAGAGAATGTGATCTGTTTTCTCATCTAAACAATGATGATAAACACTTGAAGGGTGTTGTGAAAATTGAGTTATATTTTCACCCATCCCTAGATCCTAGAAAAAGGGTAACTAATCTCTTTATTAATCTTTTAAGTTCCATATTGCAAAGCCTTCTCTGATTTATTTAGGCTACAATTCTCCCTCTTCTGAGCTCCCAGAACATATTCAAACTGCATCACATATTTGGCTTTTACTGTATACTTTCTTATTTGTTAATATTTTTGCATAAAATTCCTAATTATAAATTCCTAGAGTTTATTTTATTTATATTTTTATATTTCTATGTACTTATTCCTTGATGGACCTCTTGTCTTATATATAATATACTCACCCTTTTTGACTTTCTATACAGATAGCTGCATATACAGAGATAGAAAATAGATTAGGTTATACAAACATGGAGTACATCTTGTTCTAATTAGGATCACAGTCTTGTGGTTGTACATGATGGAGATTAACTGTGGTGCATTCATATATGTACAATGGAAAGTTTTGTGAGAAACATTCCAAAAACAACAACAACAAAAAAAACCAATTTAGAATGGTTTAGGCAAGAAGATCACAAGTTTGAGGCCCACCTATGGGCACCTGGTGAAATCCTGTCTCAGCATTAAACAATAATAAGAATAAGAAATATAGCTCAGTGATAGAGCACCCTTGTTTTCAATCCCTGGTACTGCAAACAAAATCCTTAGGGTATTTTAATAAATAAATTTCAATACATACACATACACATTACTTAATGTATATTAATACATTATGGTATGCACATATTCACCATTACTTAAAAAGCAAATGAATATCTTTGGAAAAACTGAACTTGTGAACTCTAAAAAGTAGCAAAATAATTCTAGTAGATAATTAACAATAAACGATGGAATGCTTCTGTGATAGATGCTGTCAAATATTCTTTACTGCATATCTTTTTCCTCCCCTAAAATTTAATCATAAAACATTACAAATATATACAATAGGAGACAGACTACTATAGAGAACTGCCCAGGATTAGTGTTCCAGCTTCAGCAATTAATTCAAGGACTAATTTGTTTTGTCTATCTATCCACTGATTCCCTCCTCAATATTATTTTAAAAGAAATCTTAGACATCATACTATTATATCTATAATATATTTGTATGTGTCCAAAAGATAACTTGGAAAAGAATCAGAAAAGAATTATAAAAGAGGAGCTCAAACTATTCCTATTTGCTAATGACATGATTCCATATTTAGAACACCCAAAAATCTTTGCCAAAAAGCTTCTTGAATTCATAAACAACTTCAGCAAAGAAGCAGGATATAAAATCAACACACATAAATCAATTGTGTTCCTATACACCAATGACCAAAGAGCTGAAAGAGAAATCAGGAAAACTATTCCATTCACAATAGTCTCAAAAAATAAATAAACAAAATACTTGAGAATCAATCTAACAAAAGATATGAAAAACCTCTAACCTCTATAACTACAGAACAATAAAGAAAGAAGTTAAACACTTCTTTAAAAGATGGAAAGACCTCCCATGTTCTTGGACTGGCATAATCAACATTGTCAAAATGACCATACTACCAAAAGTGCTATAAAGATTTAATGCAATTTCTATGAAAATTCCAATGGTGCTCTTCATAGAACTAGAAAAACAGTCATGAAATTCATTTGGAAAAATAAGAGGCCCAGAATGACTAAAGCAAGACTTAGCAAGAAAAGTGAAGTAAGTGGCATCACAATACCAGACCAAATTATACTACAGAGTTATAGTAAAATTTAAAAAAAAAGAAAAAGAATGGCATGATGGTATTAGGACGAAAATAGAATTGAAGATGAATGGAAAAGAATAGAAGACATAGAGACAAAGCCATATAAATACAGTTATCTCCTACTAGACAAAGGCACCATAAACATACAATGAAGAAATGATAGCCTCTTCAACGAATGGTGCGGAGAAAACTGGAAATCTATATGTAGTTGAATAAACTAAATGCTATCTCTCATCCTGTACAAAGCTCAACTCAAAGTGGATCAAGAACCTTGGCATTAGACCAGAGACCCTGCACCTACTAGAAGAAAAAGTAAGCCCAACTTTCCATCACATCTGCTCAGCAACAGACTTCCTCAACAAGACTTCTGAAGCACAACAAGTAAAACTGAAAATCAATAAATGGGATGTCATCAAACTGAAAAGCTTCTTCACAGCAAAGGAAACAATAATGGACAGAGAGCCTACAGAATGGGTTCCTCTGCACCTCAGATGGAGCATTCATTAATGTTCAGGTTATACAAAGAACTCAAAAAACTTAACAACACCCACAATCAATAAATGGGCAAATATACTGAACAGGTACTTCACAGAAGAAGAAATATGAATGGTCAAAAATATATGAAAAAATATTAAACCTCTCTAGCAATTAGAAAAATGCAAATTAAACCAACACTGAGATTTCATCTCACCCCAGTTAGAATGGCAGTGATCAAGAATATAAGTAACAATAAATGTTGGCGAGGATGTGAAAAAAAGATTTTTCTCATACCTTGCTGGTGGGACTACAAACTGGTGCAATCACTCTGGAAAGCAGTATGAATATTCCTTAGAAAACTTGGAATAGAATCACCCTTTGACCCAGTTATCCCACTCTTCAGCTTATACCCAAAGGACTTAAAATCAGCATTCTACAGTGATGCAGCCACAACAGTGTATATAGCAGCTCAATTTACAAATAGCCAAATTTGGGAACCAACCTTCAATGGACCAATGGATAAAGAAAATATGGTATATAAATAGAATGGAATATTACTCATCAATAACGAAGAATAAAATTATGGCATTTGCAGGTAAATATATGGAACTGGAAAATATCATGCTAAGTGAAATAAGCCAGTCTTAACAAAGCAAAGGCCGAATGTTCTCTCTGATATGTAGATGTTAACCCATAACAAGGGAGGGTGGGAAGAGAAAGTATAGAATTTCATTGGAATAGACAAAGGGAAGTGGAGGGGAGTGAGGGGTGATGGGAATAGGAAAAACAGTAGAATGAATATGATGTAACTTTCTTATGCTCATATATGAATACACATGAGTGTTAACTCCACCTCATGTTCAACGCAAGAATGGGATCAAAATTGTAATGGGGTTGCACGTCATGTATGCATAATATGTCAGAATACATTGTATTGTCATGTATTTCAAAAATAAAAACAATAACAACAAAGAATATGAATTTCAACTGTAAAGAAAAAAAGAAAAGAAAGCCACAATGCCATTCTCAGACATAAACAAACCAGTTTGTAGATTTTAGATACATAGCTGGATACTTACCTTGTTTATTTTACATCTATGTAAATACATATATGTTCTATAACATAATATTATACCAACATTAATGTGATATACACATGGTTATTTTGTGTAAGGCATTTTAAAAGCACTTTTATACATATAAATTGGTCTGTTATTCTCTTGTCTTTCATTATCTGAGGAATTAAATATAAATTAACTAATATATCCTATGAGGTAATGATAATTTGGAACCAATGTTAGTACCAAATGCTTTTTTCCATCGAATAATAATGCTATTCTTAAATTCAATGAATGCAACTGGAGCACTGAAAGGTATTTACTATGAAGTTTTGTTTTCTGTAATTTTAACCAATTTTTAATGGTGCATTATCATTTTATAGGTAAGTGGGATTCATATTTGTATATGTATGTAAGATAATTTGTACAATCTCCTTCCCCAGTTATAATACCTAGAGGCAGGTATTATTTATAGTTTTTATAGATGACTAAACCAAGGATTGAAGAAGGGAAGAGGGTCAACACTTCTCGCATGATTTTGTACCTCCGTTCTTCCATCAGAAACAGGAGGCTTGGCTAAGTGAGTCGGATTGCAAGGAGCAGGCTCATGTTCTGCAGGACTCTGAGCTGAAGACAGCTGGTTTGTAGCTCCTCCTGAAATCACAGCACACAGTTTCCTGGGTGTTCTGTATAATGTGATCTGTACCACCAGCATGGGTGGTGGTACTGAAATAAGCATTATGCATTTGGTTGACGTGCTCACATAATATTTTTCATCTAATTTAAGACTGCAATTATAACAAGAATCAGATACCACTGAAATAAGAAAATGCTTCCAAGGATTAGATGCATGCAGGATTGAGAGTTATGAAACTCATAATACTCCAAGTTTCAGATGATAGGAGACTTACACACTCAAAAAGAAACACAATGAGGTAGTATTGTTGGGCAGAGGCTATTGGCAAACACTCATATCATAGTCCACAAATAGTATTTGTTGAATTTACATATACAACAATATCACATACTACCTTCTTGACTTTTTTGATGTGTTTGTTTCAGGGAGATCTGGGCAGTGGGAGCAAAACAGACAAACAAGTAAATGTAAAACAAAACAATGTACATGCAACTTCCAGAGATTTGGGCTCATGAACATCATCTATTTGTAAATTGCAATTTTCTCTTGCTTATCTGCCACTTAAAAATGACCACAGTGATACCTCCTCCACAGGCTTATATGTATTTAATGACATGGATTGTGTACAACACCTGGCACAGTGTGGATACAGATCCCTTGTTGGGTAAGGTTTGTCCTCACTTCCTTCCCCTGTGCCCTTTTGTGTCTGTGACTTTTGTATTATCCAAATTGTGAACTCCTGAGAGCAGCTCAAGTGACATGGAAACCCAGTAAGCTCAGGGGAGTCAGGAGGCGGAGGCCGCATCATCAATCTTATTGGGTGGTGGGTAATATGAAAGAAACAGTGCTAATAGCATCTCAAATTAGGATGCAGAGCACCCCAGCTTCCATGAAAATGTGAACCCCAGTGCTGGCTCATTTAGTGAGAGAGGAGGGTGGGTGGAAGTAGTGAGGTTTTCTATGGTCATTTGTTAAAATGACTTTTTAATGATGGCACAAACTGTTTTCCCATCTTAGGTACACAGCAGAAATGAAAGCATAAATAAATCACATTCTTGAGCTTTTGGCCCAAAACAAGTGAAAGAATTAGAAGACTTAAAAATTTTGAAGAATAAAAAGAAAATTTACATTTAAATATGCTCACTGATGTTCGATTTGCATTTAATTATTTTAACTAAAGAACAAAGATTTCCACAGGTCAGAAATTACCTTTTAATACATACAAAATTCCATTTTTCTAATAATCACAATTAAAAAAAAACAAATTAGTTATTCATGTAAGATTGGTTTAATATATTCCAAAACGACTTTCTGCGAGTTCCTAAAAGTTTTAGGGGGTAAACAAGAGCAACTTAGGCTTCTCTATTATTGTTAAGGTATGTGAAATCAAATTTAATCAAATTTCACAAATAAAAATTGCTTATACAAGGTAGATATTGCTGAAGCAATCTCTCTATTTCTGCCACATTGAAGAAAGAATGGTGCCCTTGTCTGTCTGCCTTCATGAACAGCTTGACTGACTCAGATTCAAGATTCACGTTGTGTTTCCTCAGTAATTCTATGAGCCTCAGTCATGCTACCTCGATTAGAGCAATGGCACCAACCTTATCCTCTCCCTCCTTTTTATTCTCCATGGTGCTTGGCATTAACCCAAAATTGTTTCCAGTGGTATTTCAGTGCTACTGAGATTTTAATTCATCTAGGGAGAGAGAGGTTTGGGCTGATCATGATGGTGTCTTTATCTTTGTGTGGTTTTGCCTTGGCAACATATGCAGGATCCTGATGAGAACACACCTGGGATTACCAAGGTAGAAAATCAAGGATACTTGCACTTACTGAAGTCAGAGCCACATTCTATATCTTCCCATAGCCCCTGATATCTGCCAGTTAATAATGAAAAACATGAATACTTATGGCAAAAGAATTTTTTATAGAAACGTTTTGATTCTTTCATCCCCAAGATATTTTTCCCTGAAAAATGGTAATATTCTTATATAACTCAAAACATGCCACTGGTATTGCCGTTTGGGCTTATATGCAAAAATCAAAATAGTTGACAATAAAGGGTGTATTTTAGTTGAATTCTCTTTTTCTGATGACCTGTGAAACACCAACTTATGTCAACAGGATTTGATTGGAAGGTGGGAGTGCACACATACCAAATTATTGCCAAGATCAAAATGAATTTTAAAAAAATATGACTACACATACATTGTTTTGAGAATCAGAGATACAGTGAGTATGTAAAAACAGTAACATTCTCAGTATTCTTCAAGTTTATGTTTTCTAGTAGTTGCTTCTCTTACTTTTTTAGCAGTATACAGAGAAGAACTTTGCTAATAAAACCACATACATTTTTAACAAATCTTAAGACAGGAAGTCAATATTTTCCACTAATCCCAGGAAGCATATACTTACAAGCCACTAAATTAAGGAGTATGGCTGGCTTTAAAATATCCAGAGGCATGAAGCTATTCTGGATATCTTACCTTTCATGGGATCAGACAGATTCCTTGCTTTGGCAAACATCTCCATCCCATCCCCTGCCTCAGGGGGCCGAGCCTGAGAAAGAAAGAGTATACCATCAGCTAAGCCATATCATTTGGGTCCACGATGTGGTCTGACTAAAATAAAGAGGATGATGTGTTCATGAGTTTTAGTTGGCTAGAATTATTTATGAAGAGGAGTTTGAGAATGGTTTTCAATCACGACAGAAATCTTATGCTAACAGCTCATTCTTCTACTATGACTATTTGAAGAACAGTGCCAAACAAAGTAAAGTCTCAGCAGCACTATTCTTAGTCACTGGAGTCAAAGATCGGAGGAGGATGAACTTCCCAAAATAACTGATTAGGATCCAGGGTGCTGCAACCTTAGTGAAGGTGGCCTTTCCATCTTCAAGCCTGTAATGGAGAATCTCTGTGTTAGTCAACTTTGAGTTTCTGTGACCAAAACACCTGACAAGGGCAGCTTAGAGAAGAAAACATTGATTTTGGCTCTTGGTTTTCAGAGGAATCAGTGTATGTTCAGCAGGCTCCAAGGCAGAAACATGGCAGAAGGGTATGACAGGAAAGTTTCCCAGTTCATGACAGCTGGGAAGCAAAGGGAAAGAGTCAAGAAGGGGACAGAGAAAAATATGGTTCCCAAGGCTCCCAGTGACTTAATTCCTACATACAAGATGCACCTGCCTACAATTACCACTCAGTAGTTCATTGGAATTATTAATCCATCAATGAAGCCACAGCTATCCCCACCTCTGAACCTTGCTTAATTGGGGTCCAGCCTTTCTTTTTTTTTTTTTTAAGAGAGAGTGAGAGACGGGGGGGAGAGAGAGAGAGAGAGAGAGAATTTTTAATATTTTATTTTTTAGTTCTCGGCGGACACAACATCTTTGTTGGTATGTGGTGCTGAGGATCGAACCCGGGCCGCACGCATGCCAGGCGAGCGCGCTACCGCTTGAGCCACATCCCCAGCCCCCAGCCTTTCAACATATCAGTTTTGGAAGGAACATTTTAGATCCAAACCATAGCAATCTTCTTCTTCAGAAGGAGCCCAGTCTTCTTTAGGGCTCAGTAGATTAAGTCATGTCAACCCAGAACAATCTTCCTTCCTTGATATCAGCTGTGCCACATAACTTCTTCACGGGCATGAGTGTCATATTCACAAAACCTGGGAATTATAAAGAGTGTATATTTCCAGGGGTGGAATCCTGGAAATTACTTTAGAACATTACCTACCTCTGAAGGGACATGTGTGATTGGTGCAAAATTTTTGAGACTCTATTGATTATTTCAAAAATATCAATGGTTTCCAAGGACATTAAGAGAAGTTGTGAACAAAGGGAAGGAAGAAGCACACCAAGATATTCAGTTGAGCTAAAAGAAAACAATCAGTTTCATGAAAGTGAGAGTCAGCTGAGTTATATAGAATAGAATTGAATGAACGTTATAGTAGCTGTTGAGTATGATTAAAACAGAGATTTACTGTCTGGCTGCTGGTAGTGTGTAAGTCTCACTTCCCCCTCTGATCCTTGTGTCTCATGTCTGGGAAAACTTCTGAGAAAGATTGGGATTCTCCCTCCCATCTTTGCAGCCAGTGGAAGATTCAAACCATGAAAAACTCAAAGCCTCAACTACCTAAGAATTCTTAAAATAACCTCAATAATCACCCAGTCCCTCTCCTTTCCTGACTTCCAAGCCATTGCACATTACTGGGGAGTCTAGCTTCTCTCATGTTAATAATGCCTTAAAAATTGCTTTATTTAGAGTTAATGCACACAACATGCAATACAAAGTTAATACTCACGATTGGTCATGTGCTTTAGATAGACATTTTATTCCCAAACAGACATTACCAAAAATGTATGCGAAATACAGGGTTCCACCAGACCCAGGATAACAAGATCCTATGCCTCTGACCACATGGGAAAAACTATAGACTGCTATGCTTACACCAACAGGTTCTGTTTGGACTCCAGCTCCATGCATGAGGCCTATTAATTATGAATGGTCATCAGGGACTCACAACCAAATACCCAAGTTTTATCTGACCCTGGATGAGGAGATCTCCACCAAACAAAAAGAACATCACTCTCCTTGAAAGAGAAAGAACATTATAAGAGGGCCCTGAGATACTCAACCTCTAGTGACTTGGGGAGATATAAAATCATTAACAGCCTCAACTCAACAGCTGCTGGCTCAAAGGGGTTAAACTACATTTTGGTTACTGCTTTGTTTGCTAACCTTACACAAAACTCTGTAAATGTTTTGATCCTTATGACAATGTTGTTCTGATGTTGTACCCCAGCTATGGGAAATCCAGAAAAAAATGACTCCTTATTCATAAGTGGGTGTTTACTGATCCTGGGATTGTTATGTTATGCTTGTTACTGTCAATGTTTACCCTATTTTTTGACTCTTCCAATATTAAAGAGAAAACAAATGTTATTCATCCAAAATGCCATACAAAAGAGAAAAGGGGTGCTGTAGGGATTCTGACAGGGGAAAAATAAAGGTAAGCGTTTCTCTGGGGAGCAAACTCCCAGGCAGTAACAGACACTCTGTTTCCTACCCTGCGGTCTCTCCTAGAAACTACTAAGCTAACTAATACATGTGCAATTCCTGGCTGCTGGGAAAACTTCCATGCAAAGACACAGAATGCCTAGCTGCTGTGGCAATGCCCTGCATGAGGAGGCTCTGTGCTAGAGTCTTATCAGCCTTGACCTTGATCTTACGCACACACTCCTAGGAATAAAGGAACTCTTGTTAGACAACCACAATGTTTCACTGAGCCTAAACCTGTCCACATAACAGTAATTTTATACAATGGACTTTCTTGAGAGCTACATAAAGCTCCTAACATTGCACATTGCAATTTAATATGTAACTGAGGAATAAGCTGCATAATGTTGCTAAGTTTGTAACCTGCCTAGTAATGAACAGTATGTACTAATGATGCCAATGACCTAAAGTAACTTATAGATATAAATAAAGCTGGCAGCTTGGGCATTCTGCCATTCTGCCATCTTTCCTGCCTCTGCATCTTGTCTCTGTGTCTCTTTTTATTTTCTTTACAAGGGAGGCCTTCCCTGCTGTCTCTAGAAACCTTAATTATGTAAGTAAGTTCTTTTTTATAGCCTATTGATGTATATGTCCTAGGATCAGATGAACTTTAGGTGATGATGCATTTGCAGGATGACTATGCCACATATACAAGCACATGACATTGATGCAATCAACACCTACAAGTTAGAAAATTCTTCAGTTTAATTCTTGCGGCCCATGATTAGGTTCCTTCTGCCTAAAAATTTCTTCTTTCATCCTTGCTTCACTTTATAACCCCACAACACGAAGATTGTCCATCATATATAAAACTCTGCCAAGGAAATCAAACCTGTAATTCAAATTAGTATTAACAAATAGTATGATTTTTAATTGTATTTAACCAGGTGAGTTTTAAAATAAGATTATCCAGTTCTAATAAATATAGGCATATTCATAGAGTACTGGTGGACATTCAAAAAATTGTAGATGTTCTGGAATATAATTTAAAATATACATTAAAAGCCCAAATGTGCATGACACATGTATTCAGATACCTCAAATCTATTGATTTAAAGTGAAGTGATAATAAAAAATGCAATGATATTGAAAATGGTATGATGTGGACTAAATAATTTATTTATGTAGTTATATATTTATTAACCAGAATGCGAATGTGGCTAATACAAGTAAACAGATTATAGAGGAGTTCTGCATTACCTTGATCTCCTGTTCAGAATGGAGATATGATCAATTTGACTGGACCACAGGGTGCCCAGATTTCTGATGAAACATTATTTCTGGTTGTGTCTGTGGGAATACTTTCAAGAGAGATTAGCATTTGAGTCTTGAGCTAAGTAAAACAGATAACCTCCTATTTCAGTGAGTTTTGCATCTCTGTAACCAAAAGACCTGACAAGGACTCTTTAGCAGAGGGGGAGAAGTTACATTTTGGTTCAATTTCAGAGAATTAGTCCATGGTCAGTGTTATGGTTTAGATATTTGGCGCCCCAAAGCTCATTGTGAGACAATGCAAAAAAACATTAGAGGCGAAATCATTGGTTATGAAAGCTTTAACTGAATCAGTGCATTAATCCCCTAACAGGAATTAACTGTGTGGTAACTCCCAGCAGATAGGGTAGGGTTGAATGAGGTGGATCATGGATGGGGGACATGCCTTAGGGTACATATTTTGTTCTTGGTGATTGGAGCTCGATCTCTCTGCTTTCTGGTGGGAGTCCTGAGATGCTTTCGTCAACCACACCCTTCTACCATTATGTTCTATCTCATCTCAAGCCCCAAGTAATGAAATTGACCATCTATGGACAGAGACCTCTGAATCCTTGAAAAGTTTCTCTAAGGAAACTTTTCTTCTTCTGAAATTGTTCTTATCAGGTCTTTCAGTCACGGCAGTAAAAACAAACAAAAAAAAAATCTGCCTAAAACAGTCAGTTTTAGTAAGGCTGAATATCATGGCAAAACAGCATAATGTAGAAAGAAGATCAGTTTACAACAGCCAACAAGCAGAGAGAGTTCAGTTCATCAGAGACAAAACATAAACCCTAAAGACACCCTTGCAGTGATCTACTTCCTCCAGTTGCACCCTTCCTGCTTACAGTTACCATAATTAATCTAAACTAATTAATCAAACTAAGTTAATCAAACTAAATTAATCAACTAATTGGATTAAAGCTCTTATAACCTGATCATTTCACCTCTGAACATTCTTACATTGTCCCACAGATGACCTTTTTGGGGAAACTTCATATCAAAACCACAACACCTCCTCAATGTAATTGAGTAGTATTTAAACTCTAAAGTGTCAGATATATATGTATATAATATATATAATATACATATATATGTATATATATATGTATATATATATATATATATATATATATATATATATATAGAGAGAGAGAGAGAGAGAGAGAGAGAGAGAGAGAGAGAGAATGAATTTGCTGTCTGCTTAACTAGGATGCCAGTCTCCTGCCATCAGTTCTTCAGATTTTTAGCACTTTAGATAGGAATGGAATCCTGGCTCTCAGACATTTAAATCACATCAACAAACTTTCTGTATCTGCAGATTGTGAAACTTCTGAGTATCCATAATCAGGTAAGCCAGTTTATTATATGCACATGATTATTTGATATGATTGGTTCTGTTTTTCTGGAGAACCTCTTACTATCTGTAGCTTTCCTCCAAATACTCATACTTATGGAAATATTAAAGTGAGCATATTATCAGGAAATACCTTTAATTATTAAATGTAAATATTTTAAAATGCATTAATCAGTCAAATGTTGCTTTATTTAATTAATGTGTATGAAACCAAAAAAAAGGTAATTACCTTGGTCTATTTCTACATCATAGAATTATGCTTGATTAAAATTATGTTGACAGTATGATATATTATAAAGTAAAAATGTAATTTATATTATCTTATGTTTATGTATTTAGACTCATTCTACTCCAAAGAAATTCTTTGATAATAGAAATATTCTAGATCTGAACTTTCCAATAAAGTAGGCACTAGCTAGGTGAGATTAAGCACATAATTGTGACTCTAATGACTAAGATATTGAAATATTGATGTCATTTAATTTTAAATTAGGTATAATGGTAACATATGGCTAATGACTATGATTTTAAATGGGGAAGATCTAGGATATATAGTGTGTAAGAGTGTGTGTGTGTTTTCCATATTCACTTAGTGAACAATTATTTCCTATTACTTACTTTATGCCTCCCACTATACTAAGTATCCTGTTTTTCCAGAAAAAAATAAATCTGCACCAACTTGTTGACACTAAATGATTCGTGGTTATGACATTTATTTTACATATTTTCTGTTCTGCTTAGTTCCACTCTGCATTTTATAAATTAGTGGCTCTCATTATGTGCTTTCACAGACTCTTCCCCAAGACATATTTACAGGCCTGTAAAGTCAAAAGTATTTTCATAATAAAAAGAGGTGTGAGTGTCTTCACTGTGCCGAACTTTTCATTGAAAGTATAAAGTAATTGTAGGTAAAGCTGCTGGGTCTTAGCACAAATCAAGGTGGTAGCAGAAACTCCACACTAGTTAGCATTCTGTTCTTCACTGTCATTGCACTGACAGTACAAATTCGGATGTTTCATTTAGTATTCTTGATGAAGAGGTCAAGTATAAATTTAATGAAATAATTATGACTCAGTATGGCATACAATTTTAATGTTTTGTGTAAAATAATCAGAAAGATGCATGCAACATTTCTGTTGCACATGGAAAAATAATGGATGCCTTAAGGAAAAGTGTTTATGTGAGAGACTTTCCAAGTCAATCTGCTCCTTGTGCTGTGGAACTTGATTTTGACTGTAAAGAATGATTGAAAGATAGACTGGTTATTCAGGAGATTTGTCAGACATTTTGATGAAAATGAATGAAGTGAACTTGTGACCTCAAGGAAAATATCTGAAAGTAATTTCGCCAATAATACATTTCAGACTTTCCAGTGAAAATCAGATTTTCAATAACTTGAATTGGCCACCATGAGTATGACACCTTCTTAATAATATGAAGCATTTTTCTTATGAGGTTGGTGACACTATTAAGGATTATAATAGTTTTGATATTGTGTAATAAAACATGTCAAAGTTTGGGAGATCTGTGTAGATTTATGAATTAATATTGTATTTATGTAGTTATTGCTAACAACAGAAATGTATTTCTCGCAGTTCAGGGGGATGGCAGTGCAAGTTCAAGAGGTTGGCAGTATTGAATTTTCCCGAAGTCTCTCTCCTTGACTTGTAGATGACCATCTTTCCACTCTGTCTTCACTGGGCCTTTTCTCTGTACATAACTCGCTGCTGTATTTTCTCAAAAGGACACCATTCATCCAATCATAATGAACTTGTATTTTCTCAATGCCAATATAAGTATGTTTCAAAAATTATGCATAAATATTTATTGAAAATTCACAGTAGACCAATTCACTTTAAAGTAGTAGAGTTCAAAAGTTCTTTAAAACTTTTTCAAATTCCACATTGCAACTAATCTTAGGAAATTATCACTTAGTAAGTTCAGGTATCATGTCAAAGAAAGCTATCGACAATGATCTAAAGAAACTATGCAAATAAATTCTCTTTCTTCCAACTCTATATCTAAGTGGACCAAATTTTCTTCATATACTTATAGAACAAATTGCTATTGACTGAAGATGCACATATGAGAATATGGCTATTTCTACTAAATTGGACATTAAAGACATACAAACTCAGGCATGGTGGCACACATTTTATAAATATAACCACTGAGAACAAACTCACAGTGGGGAAAGACTCCCTTTATCATCTAGCATTAACTCCCTTTTGTATTACCCTGAAGGAGAAAGATAGGACACCCAGGCCAACCCTTCAACAAGTATTTATTGAGGCAATGACAGCAGCTGCAGGATCTGTTGCTTTTTGTGTCTGTCTGGTACAACACCATAACTCAAGCAGAGACTTCTTCCTTTGTATCAGCTCTTATCTGTGAGGCTGTATCATAAAACCAATTGTCAATGTTTGTAAACAGACTCACACAAGTTATCTGAATGTACACACATCCATGGGAATACAAGGAGTCACTGTCACTATGCAGCCATGGACACCGTGGGAGAGGCACCAAGGATGAATGGCTTCATTCAGGTGTGACTCTATGAGGAACTAAGTTCAGTGGACTGGTGAATTAAACTTATGCTCAAGATTGGAGAGAATGACGAACATCACGTATGAATCTATGTCTTGACTATGATTTCATTAATAAAATTGGACTGTCTTCATGCATTCATTATGGGCCTGACCACCCTTCGGGATAACTTTCAAAAGTTCAGGAGTTCAATAGTAGATATAGCAAAAAGAGAGAGAACTCCAATTTTATTCACCAGTAGGTATATGCTAAATATTTCTTCTGCACACAGCCTTAGACACTTAAGGAAGTACTTTTAAATTACACACACATGCATATGTACACATAGTTTCATCTGCATCAATATCTCTTTCTACATCTACATATTCATTTTATATCTATATATGCATGTATCTATATTTCTTCGAAATAGGGAAAGAGTTATTTGTATCTAATGAAAAGCCTTTGCCACGTGGTCAACAGGAAATCATTAGTTGGTAACATGGAAGAAAATAAATATTCTAGAACCATTAAATATTCTTTGTGATAGGCAGAATAATGTTTTCCAAATGATCTCTACAAGAATCTGTGAATATATTTTCATATATGACAAAAGGAATTTTTTCTCAAACCCAACTGAAGTTAGGACCTAGTGATGGAGAAATTACCATGAATTGTCCAGGGGAGGTCAATTAAGTCACTTCAATCCTGATTCTGATCAGAGAAAACAGATCAAAAAAAAAGTCAAAGATTTGATGACTTTGAACATGGAAGAAGGCGACCATGAAATAGGAGATCTGTGTGGCCTCTAGACACCAGAAAAGGAAAAGAGATGGATGGATTGTCCTCTAACTTCTCCAAAAAGAAATGCATTCCTGCCTACACCTTGGTTTTAGTCCAGTAAGACTCCTGTTGTGGGCTGGGGTTGTGGCTCAGTGGTAGAGTGCTTGCCCAGTCACGTGTGAGGCACTGGGTTTGATCCTCAGCACCATATAAGTAAATAAATAAAGACCCCTGTTGTGCTTTTCCAAGACAGTAACTCAATAGATGTGTGTTGTTTTAAGGCACTAAATTTGTATTATTACTCATTAGGGAAAAAAATTATCCTCATTCTTTGTGAAGCAAACCTTATTTTACCTTAACTCTACCCAGCCTGGTCCTAGAAAAAGCATCCATTACCATCAACTCCTATCTCCTAAACACCTCAAACAAATCCTAATTAACCCTTCCTTTTGACCACCACATGTTTGATCATAACTTTGTTATCCTAACTTTTCTTCTAAGTTTAGCAATTACTCTTTGTATACAGTGATTTTGATTTGAATCCTGTCCTGCCAGAGCTGACTCTTTGCTATTGTATTGTGACCATATAGTACAGCACCCTGAACATAGGAAAATTCCTGGTAATTAACTTTGATAGAATTAACAAATCTCATTATTCAAGTCTAATGTAAGTCAGAATTTTTATATAAAATAATCTTTACTACTGTATTATTCATAAATGTAATTTATTTTATTTATACAAATATTTTTCATACAAATCTCTTTTTAAATTTTCCATAGCAGTTGTTTGTTGTTTATTATTAAATTGTTTGTAGATTTTTTCTAATTGGCTCAAATATTTTGATTTTCCAGGTGAAGAAACAAACATCTTGAAGATAATAGCATGTTTTACTTCTCTTAAATTCGTCCACTTAAATGTTCACAGATGAATAAATAACTGTTTGAAGATTTCTAAATGAGAATATGCATAATTCAACAGTAGTTTACTTCTTAAAAATCTAATTTAAAGACATACAAAAGTTGGTGATTTTCCAGGGATTCTTCATAGCATGGAATCAAAGTATTTTATGAGCAGCAACAATGCAACAAATATTTGTATGTCCAGTAATAAAATGAAAAAAAAAATTAAAGATAGATGTTTGAAATATGAACTCATACTGAATGAGGGAGTCATATAATAAATTATGAAGAATGCAGAATAAAAATAGCTGTTAGTTACAATTATTTGAGAAACACCTCCCAGTATCTAAAAATAGAGAAAAGTGTGAGGTTTATGGTGCATTCTTACCAAAGGTGTGCTAAGCACCTTTAAGTCTTCAAGTAGGAGATGGCAAACTATTAAGATCGCAAGAGGAAAAAAAAAAAATCATAGAGATGCCAACTTGCCATTGCAACTGCCAAAGAAATTGAAGAAACATATTTAAGTGACTGCCTCACCTCATTTCAGGAGTGTGATCATTCCCATCCTAATGAGAACTTCTAAATTATGCAGATGTTCTGCATTATTGATATAACATAGTCACTTTACTGGATTTTAGTAACACATCAAAAAAACCTAGAAGATCATCCACCTGAGAAGCAAGCTAAAAGCAAACTGGCTCATTTCCTGTTTGTCAACAATGCCTTGGCTTCATGAGGCTCACAAGATCCAAAGTTTTGCATCACATTTAAGCCTCTCCAAGTCAGTCATCATATTGTCTTTCCTGGAGTAGATCCCATTATGAGATAGGGATATTTCTGAGAAGGAAGGAGTCCAGAGGTGTTTCATTGAAGAAGAAGAGGTGCTCAGGTGCTAGATAAGGACAGCCAGTGTTTACCATGGTCCTCGAATGGACATTATCAATGGGGGTTCACTTTGCAACCAGGATGTTTGTGTTTTGTGGGAGATTTGGACTGTTTTAGGTCTTCTTTCCATAATCAATAGATACATTTCATCAGCCTACCAACCATACATTTGCTCAATATTTGTTTTAATCTATGAGCTTGTCTAAACCATACTTTATATACAGCAAACAACCAACGAATACTTGTTATGGGACTTGTTTTGTCTACAGACATGATTCTTCATGTGTAATTTTAGAAAGGTAGTGAATCTTATCTGTTTATATGTTCATCCCTTTCAGGGTGCATTTCATCTAGAGAAAGTGAGTGGAGAATACAGTTTATGTATTAGTGAATTGACAAAATGTTTTATCCAGGAGGAAAGCATTTTTGATTACTCTCAACATGGCCTAGAGTAGATGGGAATAAACTACTTTATCGAATAACATAGCAGCACCTCAAAGAATGATCTTGCCAATTCTCACTTTTATCAATGAACTTGATAAAAAGCTAAGAGACTATCTAATGGTACCAATGAAGGCAGGCAATTGTGCTGGCCACTGCTGAACAAGAGACGTGCAATATCTGTCCATGCCTCAGGTTAATATCCTTTTTTTGCTGTGCTCATGTGTGTAACACCAGGGAGAAGAAAGTGTTTATTACTGACTTGGAGTAGCACAGAAGATACAACACAATTTAAAAAGAAACAGCTGGAGTGTGATCTAATCTCCATGTTCCAATTTACTTATGTATAAAACATGCATGAAAAATTAAACCTCTCTGAACAATTTGTCTGCTCTCTCTTTCTAGCATGCCTTAGTGCTGCCAGAGCAACAGCCCTGACTTGAGAAAACCCAGGGATGCCTTCAAATAATAAAGAGGTTATTTGGAGAATACAGTTTTTATGAATTGAATATTAATTTGACTACACCATGGTAATTGTAGCTACACCATAAATATGTCCTCATGTTCAGGCCTCCCTTGTGGATGCCACTTGACCTCCTTCACTGTGACAGCAGGAACATATAGTTCTGTACCAGTTTTGGGAATGACATCAGATTAAATTAAGCACTCATGCATTTATGGATCAGCATAGGAAAAAGGGAATACATTCGCAAGGAATGAACAATGAAAAGAGAAGTTGTTCTGTGCTCCCTAATCAAACATATATATATAAACAATGGTCCTGCCTGGAACTTCAGGGTGGCCATACAACAAAGAAATAGCTTTATATTTTATATTTCAATCTTTTATCCAAATTTTTATCAGCAAAAGAATAATTCTTTCACCAATATAATTCTTCCGCTAGCAATTTATTTTCGTTGTTGTTTGTGTTAACTGAATAATTACTATGTGCTTAAGACTGTGTTAAAAATATGAGACCCAAAATGTCAGTCCTTAAGAAATTAAAAACCTAAATGTCACCATATCCATGAGGATGGCTACTTTCTAAAAACAAGAACAAAAACAATAAAATAGCAAGGGCTTGGTGAGAGTGCAGAGAAATGCTTGCATTGTGTTGATGAGAATGTAAAATGAAGCAGTCATTTTGGAAAACAGCATGGTGGTTGCTCAAAAAAAAAATGAAAAATAGAATTGTCACATGATCCAATAACTCTACTTCTGGATATATATCCAAAATTAATGCAGCAGAATTTGGAAGAGAGATGTCCACAGCCATATTTATTGTAAATAAGGCAAATATTGCAAACATTGGAAATGTTCACAGCAGGCAAAAGTGGAACAACTGAAGCATCCTTCAATATACAAATGGAAAAAAATAAATATGATATATGTGTATATATATAATACATATGTATAATATATATGTATTTTATATATGTATATAATGAAATATTAGTCAACCTTGAAAAGGGAACATTCTGACACACACCACAACATGTATAAAACTTGAGGACATTACAGTAAGTCAGTAAGACAATTGCAAAAGATAAAATATTGTATGTTTCTACTTAAATGAAGTATCAGCATTAATTCAGAAACATAATGGTAACAGGTAATTACTAGGTACTACAGTAAAACAGTATAGTGTTGCAAAACAATGTGAATATATTTAATACTACTTAACTTTATACTTAGAAATTGTGAAAATGGGGTCTGAAATTGTGGTTCAGCAGTAGAGCCCTCACTTAGCACAGGCAGGACCTGGGTTCGATTCTCAGCACCAAATAAAAATAAAGGCATTGTGTTGTGTCCATCTACAAAAAAGATTCTCTCTCTCTCTCTCTCTCTCTCTCTCTCTCTCTCTCTCTCTCCTTTTAAAAAAAGAAATTGTTAAAATGGTAATGTTTATGCTATTCATTTTTATCACAAAATATTAAGTCTATATAGGTAACTAAATTATTCACACATGATACAGTTAGAAAGTAATATGAGGATAGATTCTGAACATATAAGAATAGTGTATATGGAGACAAGATTGGTCATCCATTCATGTTAGGCTATCTCATATGATTGATTGCTGCTCAACACTGTTGTGTCAATGCATAGAAACACACACAAATATTATTCATGCATATGCACAATCCCTACCCTACAGAGCTGGAGAAAAGAGGCAAGGAGTTGGACCACGAGAAATGAAGAAGTCTGAAGCTTTCAATTGAAGCACAAAGTCCTGAATGCATTCCTTCCCTAGAAGGATTGGCATACATCAGTGTGGATGAGTAGGAAAAACTCAACTGGTTTCTATTACCCCCAAAGCAGCAGATGGCCATGGTTAATTGTTAAAACTTCACTAGCTGTCAAGAAAGAGGCAAGATCTAAGAATAAGTTGGAGGGATTGGAACATTTTCAAAAAAGATGAAAGGGTACAGTAGAAGCTGAAATATATGCACCAAAGGATGAGAGGATAGGGGAATAGATGAGAAACAGAAGGAAGAAATAAATGAGAGAGAAAAGAGGGAGGGAGGGGAGAAATACAGCATATTGTCTTCATTTTTAAGAAACAGATGAAGAACTTGATGAAATGTGAAATTATGTTTCAGCATTAATGTCTTACTCTTAGATCTTTCACTTCCCACTCCAAATGTTTACAGAATGATTCACATGGATTATCAGATGATTCTCTTCTGAGGAATTTCTCTTTAATTCATAGTTTGCTGAACATTTTATCATAAAAATGTATTGGGTGATAGCAAATATATATCTGTATTTGAAGATCACATGGTTTACCCCCTTTTTATTATATTTGCTAATGCTATGACACATTGATTGACTTTGAAATGTTAACCCAATCTTTCATTTCTGGAATAAATCTTATGTCTTATATCTTTTATATATTAAATTTGCTTTGCTTTTTTGCATGATTTTTGCATCAATGTTCAGGAGAAATAGTGATGTCTAATTTTTTTATCTGTTTTGTTAACTGGGTAATTCTAGTCTAAAATAAAAAAAAAATAGGAATATTTTTCCCTCTTCAAGGCAATCTGTATTATTTTTTTCTTACTTGGTTGATCTTTCATTAGTTTTCTTTATGAGAAATCTTTAAATTATATATTTACTATCTTTAAGAGATAAGGGCTATTTATTTTATCTATTTCTTCTTGAGTGAGTTTTGTTGTTCTTTCATTAAAGGAATTTACCCACTTTGTCTAACTTCAATATTTATTGCCAAAAAGTCATCAATAGGCCTGCTTAGGAGATATCACAACATCAGCCTTAAACTATACTAAGAGTCATAGCAACAAAAACGGGATGGTATTGGCACCAAAACAGATGTGTAGGCCAAAGGTAAAGAATAAAAGACACAGGACAAACCCATACAAATATAGTTATCTCATACTAGACAAAGGTGTCAAAAATATTCATTGAAGAAAAGAGAGCCTCTTCAACAAATGGTGCTGGGAAAACTGAAAATCCATACGTAGCAGAATGAAATTAAACCCCTATTTCTCACCCTGCACAAAACTCAACTAAAAATGGAGCAGGGGTTTAGGCATTAGAACAGAGAACCTTCACCAAAGAGAAAAAAATATAGACCTAAAGCTACATCATTCAGTTTGGGAACTGACTTCCTTAACAAGAATTCTAAAGTGCAAAAAGTAAAATCGATAATCAATAAATGGGATAGTAACAAAACTAAAATGCTTCTTCACAGCAAAGGAAAACAATCAAGAATATGAAGAGAGAGCCACAGAATGGGAGAAAATCTTTGCCACCATTACCTCAGATAGAGCAATAATCTCCAGGATATAGAACTCCACAAACTTAACACAAAAATAACAAATAACCCAATCAATAAATGGGCAAAGGAACTGAACTGGCACTTCACAGAAGAATAAATAAGATCAGTGAACAAATACATGAAAAAATGTTCAACATATCTAGCAGTTATAGAAATGCAAATTAAAACTACACTGAGATTTCATCTCACTTGAGTCAGAATGGTAATTATCAAGAATACAAATAACAATAAATGTTGGCAAGGATGTGGGAAAAAGGTACACTCATACATTTCTGGTGGGACTGCAAATTGATGCAACCAATCTGAAAAGCACTATGGATATTCCTTAGTAAACTTTGAATGGAACCACCACTTGACTCGCACTCCTTGGTTTATACCCAAAGGACTTAAAATCAGCATACTACCATGATGCAGTCATGTCATTGTTTATAACAGCTCAATTCACAATAGGTAAGCTATGGAACCAATGTAAGTGGCCTTCAACAAATGAATGGATAAAGAAAATGTGGTATATATACACAATGGAATATTACTCAATCACAAAGAAGAATGAACTTATTGCATTTACTGGTAAATGGATAGAACTGGAAAATACCATGCTAAGTGAAATAAGCCAATCCCCTAAAACCAAAGGTCAAATGTTTCCTCTGATGTGTAGATGCTACTTCACAATAAGGGGGGTTGTTAGGGAAGAACAGAATACTCTAGATTAGACAAAGGGGAATGAAGGAAAGAGAGGGCAATGGGAATAGTGTAAATGTTAGGATGAATCAGACACTGCTATCTTATGTGCATATATGATTACATGACCAATGTAATTCTACATCATGTACAACCAGAAGAATTAGAAATTATATTCCATATATAAGTTATATATTAAATATATTCTACAATCACGTATGACTAAATAGAACAAATTTATAAAGGAAAAAAACAAACTTACTTAATTATTCTTTTAATATTTATAGAATTTGTAGGTATATCATCTTTCTTAGATTATTAGTTATAATTTATGTCATCTTTGTATTTTTTAAACATAGCAGAATGCCTTTATTTTATTTTATTTTTATGTGGTGCTGTGGGTCAAACCCAGTGCCTCATGCATGCTAGATGAGCACTCTGTCACTGAACTACAGCCCCAGCCCATTTTTGTATTTTTTGATCTGTTTATATCAATTTTATTGATAGTTTCAAAGACCTACCTTTTTGTTTAACTGATTTTCTCTGTTAATTCTCTAATTTTGCTCATTTATTTATTTCAATAATTTTCACTCTGGCCTTTATTATTTCCTTCATCTGCCTTGTTTTGCTTTAATTAGAATTCTTTTTTATAGTGGCTTTAAGTGGAATTTGAGGACATTAAACTGAGACATTTCATTTTGTCCATTATAAGCATTTAATAACATATAATTTTCCCTGTGAATTGTTTCAGCAGAAACCCACAATTTTTGATATTTGATATTTTAATCTTCCATCCATCTAAAAATCTATTTAAATTTTCTGTTAGCTACATTTTAAGTCTCATGGGTAATTTTAAGATGTTATTTATTTTCCAATATTTGAGGACTTCGAAGAAACCCTTGTTATTATATACTTTTAATTTAACTTCATTGTGATTGGTATGATTTAAATATTTAAATCATTTTTTTAGAATTAGACTTTTTGTTCTACAGTATTTTCTATCTTCATGAATATTTCATGTGCATTTGAGGTGAATGTGTATTCTGCTCTTCTTGAATGGAATGTTCTGTAAATGTAAGTTAGATTGAGTCACTTAATAGTATAGTCTAAGCAGTCTAGATCATATTTTATGGATCCTTGAAGCTTGGTAATTTTGTTTGTGTTCCAGACATTGTAAATTTTAATCAGTTTGTTGTTGGATGTTTTTCCCCCTCCTATATCCATCCCTTGGAAATGGTTTATCCTTCTGGGTTTTGATTTTCAGATGGGTTCATTAAGGATGATTTGAGAGGTACTGTGCACCCACCCAATACCACATCAGATATGAGGCTTTCCATTTATGCTGATGGGAACAGATAGAATTTCCAATCTTGTGTGGAGGCCAGATGTCTTTACCTCTAATCCATTAGGTGGTTCTATTCCTAACATTCAGTAGTTTCTTTACACAAGTGCACTTATCAGGATTCTGAGGAATACTTCAGGAGGATCCTGTACAGATGTGTGAAATTGTCTCTGCATGTAGCACCTGAACCTCTGGCAATCCCGTCTGTCAGTGTCACCTCCCTAACACAAGTTGACTTTCTGTTTCTCCCTTGGATTCCACCCTCCAGCGCCATGTCCCAGAAACTTAATCACGATTAATGTATGTACATGGAAGTGGAAAAGGTTTTCAGATATCACCACGCAAGTTGGTTTTATCAGCAATCTGTGCTGTTTTCCTTTAGAGTTATATTATTATTCTAATTTATAAGAAAGGCTACCTAACACTTCAATATTACAAAATCCTAAGAGTGTGTGTGAATATATATACATGTTATATACCTGTATTTCATTTTCTCATCCTATAATCTGTTTTTCAGGGTCTATTTATGAACCAAACCACCTATTTAATTGATAAAATGAGAAAAAAAAAGGTGACTGGGCATGTGTATGATTTTTCACAGTCTACTTACTTAAAAATGCATTGGCTCAAATAAAGGAAAAAATAGTGGTTTTGAATGTTATTCTTTTTGATATTCATAGATATTTCTACAGAGATAACAGAACTCTCCTAATATTAGATCTCAGTAAATATGATAAATTATGTGATAAAAATAAAGAAATAAACAAAATATTCTGGAAGACAGCAAGCAGAAGTAATGACTCTTTTGTGGAGCAGATGGGTATTTGAAGGTTTCCAGAAGTCTCTTTATACCAAACCTTTGGGAAATGATTGGGTATTCAGTAGGCAGAGATAATTGGTATAGACCTGCCTGTCACAAATAGAAAAAAAAAAAAAAAAAAAAAAACAGAAATTGGGAGAAATTGTTCCATGGTATAAATCATGAAATTCATTATGATAAAGTTCTCCCCTTTTTTTGACAATTAAATATGTGCACATTTGACTCTAGTTTCTAATTTTTTTTTCTATTTTCTAACCTTGAATGATACATATTTGTCCATAATTATCCATATCGGATATATCTTACATTCATTGATATAAGACCTCTTTAAGAGAGCATTTTAAATAATAATTCGGTACTGCAGATCTCTAAAGTCACAAATATAGGCCTAAGCCAGATGTCTCATTATCATTCAATCTGGCACTAGCATGACATATGGTTCAAAGAGCAAAACAATTTGATAAAATTTTTGAAAGTGTTGTATTATTTAATAAATTATTTTAATTTTAGCACAATACTCATGAGTGACAGATATTGTACTAGGCTGGTAATATAGACCTAAACATTCATACTTTTGATTTGCCTTGGTGGTGCTTCCTATACAGATCATTTAGTACTTCCTATAAATATTTGTACAGTGATATAATAAGAAATATACAAGATCTTTTAGCCAGTTTTTTGCCTCTATAACCCAAAAGCCTGAAAGAACAATTTTAGAGGAGGAAAAGTTTATTTGGAGGCTCATAGTTTCAATTCAGTTCATTAGTGACCGACTCCATTACTCTGGACTAAAGGTGAGGCAGAAAACCTTGGTGGAAGAGTATGATGGAGTAAAAGGGCTCAGGACATGGAACTAGGGAGAGAGAGAGAGAGAGAGAGAGAGAGAGAGAGAGAGAGAGAGAGAGAGAGAGAGAGATATTCCACTCACCACTGACAAAATATATATCCCAAAGGCATGTCTCCAGTGAACCACCTCCTCCAGCCACACTGTATCTTTGTACAGTTACCACCAAGTTAATCCCTGTCAGGGTATTAAGGCACTTTAGGTTAAGGCTCTCATAACCCAACCATTTCACCTATAATTCATTTTGCATTGTCTCATACATGGGCTTCTACAGAATACTTTGTATCTTCATAGGGAACTTATTAAAGAAACCCAGAAGCATCAAAAATTGATGGTTAAAAGTACATGTAGTAGAACCATGCAGTTTAGGTGTACATTTCAACTTTGTCAATTACTTCTCTGTGACTCATTTTCCAAGAAAGCAGAGATGGCATCTAAACTTATGTACTAGAAGTTAAGCAAAAGATCTAATGAATAGAGGAAACAAACAAATAGGGAAGGAGGAAAACTGAATACAGATGAAGTGTTACTAGGGTAGCCACATTTCTTATGAAAGCATGGTTGGTCTATCAGTCTACCCGATTTTCATGGAGACAGTGTATTTAACCCATGATCTGTTCAGCAGTTTGCTAGAAAAGTTACTAGATGCATTCTGTACCTCATTGTCAATGGTGAGGCTTCAGTTCATCAATCATTTAATCACTGAACTTCTAGGTTGTGTGATCTGTTTTTTGTTTCTTTGTTTGTTTTTTAGAAAGGGCTAGGAAATTAAAATCAATGACTGAGGCTTGGCACTTCCTCTCAGTCTACAAGTAGTTGGAGTACATATTTAATAATGAGTTTCAAGTATTTTTTCTCCATTTTAAGTATCAGTTTTTTTAATCAGATATCTTGTCTAAATGTTTTCTCCCAGTCTAAAGTTTGTGTGTTAATTATTTTAATAATGTATTTCACAGAACCAAAATATATTATTTGAATATAGAAAAACTTAGCTCTTTGTTCATGGATTGTGTTTTTAGTCTTGCATCTATAAACCTAGCATCAAACTCAAGGTCTTAAATTTTTTTCTCTAATTTTCTTCTAGAACTTTTATGGGTCTATCATTTACATATAGGTTTATGAGCAACCTTTTTGTTAAAAAATTTCTAAGTTGGGGCTGGGGATGTGGCTCAAGCGGTAGTGCGCTCACCTGGCATGCTTTCGGCCTGGGTTCGATCCTCAGCACCACATACCAACGAAGATGTTGTGTCCGCCGAGAACTAAAAAATAATAAATATTAAAAAAATTCTCTCTCTCTCTCTCTCTCTCTCTCTCTCTCTCTCTCTCTCTCTCTCCTCTCTCTCTCTCTCTCCCCTCTTTCACTCTCTCTTTAAAAAAAAACAAAATTTCTAAGTACAGGCCCTGTCTAAATTGCTTTTATGTGTGGGTTTCAAATTGCTCCAATACCATTTGGGCTACAGAAACAACCTAGTGACCTTCAACAGATGAATGGATAAAGAAAATGTGGTATATATAAACAATTATATATTTCTCAGCCTTAAAGAAGAATGAAATTATTGCATTTGACAGTAAATGGGTGGAGCTGGAGAATATCCTGCTAAGCAAAATAAGTCAATCCCAATAAACCAAAGGCTGAAAGTTTTCTCTGATATGTGGATATTAATTCACAAATGGGGGTGGGGTTAGGGAAGAATAGAGTTACTTTGGATTAGCAGGGGGGAAGTGAAGGACATGGAGGGTGTACAGGTGTAGGAAGTATGTATAATGAATCGAATATTATTACCCTATGTGCATATATGACTGCATGACTGGTGTGATTCTACATCATGTACAACCAAAATAATGAGAAATATTCTCCATTTATGTATGATGTGTCAAAGTGTGTTCGACTGTCATGTATAACTAATTGAACAAATTCAAAATGCAATTAAAACAGTAAAAAAGTCTCTTTAAAAAAAAAACTAAATTTTCCTTGTCATTTTGCAGGAGTCTATTTCTGAGCTTTCTATTCTATTCTATTGATTGATGTATCTATTATTTGGCTAATACCACATTCTATGGGTAATCGTAGCTTTAAAGTAAGTCTTGAAATTAGGTGGTTTGAGTTCTGTAGTGATGTTCTTCTCTTCCAATATTGTGCTGATTATTGTACATATTATTTATATTTTTATCTAATCTTAAGAATCACTTGTTAACATTTACAAGGCTTGCTGGAATTCTGAGATTCCTTTTAATCTGTAGATCAAGTTAAGAAAACTAATACCTTAGGAATATTTAGGATACTTATAGAAGGGAACAAAATACCTCTCCATTTCTTTAAGTTTTCTTCAATCTCATATTAGTGTTTCATTATTTCTCATGCTCAGACCCCTTACGTTTTTCTTTTAAAATTCATCTCCAGTTGCTTCATTGTTTTGGCACTATTTTCTGCTATTTGTAAAAATTTCCAATTCAATATACCCATTGAATTGATAGTATATGGAAAAGCAATTTAATTTTTATATTAACATTGTGTCCTGTGACACTGCTATAATCCTTGCTTATCAGTTCTAATAGTATTTTTGTAACCTTTGGGATTTTGCTACATAAAGAAATATGTCATATTTAAAGAAAAATCTGAGTAGATTGTGAAGCTTTAAACTTTAAATTATTGATATTTTACATTTTTTATGTGAGGTAGATTAGTACTTAGTCACATAATAATAGTGATAGTAGCAATAACATCATGTGCTAAGCATTATTTTGGATACTTTTCATATATTAGTATTTTATCTAAATTTTCCATCCTAAGATCTGATTTTTAATGTGAGATATGTTTTACTATTAGCCTAGAAAAAGACAATGTTTCTCTTACCCTTCACAAATGATACATATTTGCATTTGCCTAACTATGATTCTGAAAAAGTCCATTTATTAAACCTCCATAACACTTCAATTTTTGAGCATGTTTTCTAAATATTAACACATTTTTATTAATATATATTCTTTGTATTCATTCCACAGCCATTTTTATGCCTCCTATTTTCCAGGTTTATTAAAATATACATTATTTTCAGACTGTTTCCAAGCACAGGTGGTTTATCAGCTATAAATGTGAATATTTTTATTCAAGCCTAATTGGATCAAGGTATTCCAACATTCTGTTTATATAAATGTTTTGAAAGCTTAAGATATTGCACAACCTCTGTTCTTTACAACTAAACTAAAATATACCTGTGATGCCCCAAATGGAAAACCACAAGGGACATGACCTTAAAGCTATTTAAAAACACTCACAGATTGTTTGATGCGTGTGCTGCTGAACCTACAACGGATGCGTGCAAAATGCCATTCAAAGCAATAGATCTAAAGAAAACTGTTAATTAAAAGTAAATTGAGAACCAAGAAGTACTTTTTCCAAAATACCCTTAAAAATTATGACTGAAGAATCACACTTCTAAGTGTTTTCATTAGCATGTAAACTGTCTTCCGGAATAGATTTCCAGGATTACAGGGAAATGTGGCTTTTCATTTTGTAGTAACTAATACCACAGTTATTAAAAACAGGGACTCTATAAATATTGATTATCTGGCTGTCAAGAAAGGACATAAGAAAGTTGCTGGCAACTATTTGCAACTTCTATGAATCTCATTCTATTAACTGAGACACATACAGCCTATATAGCTTTCTTTATCCATCTATTTAATTCAACTTTATTTCTATTTTCAATTTGCATTTCATGATGTAGTGACAATCTCTTTATAATTAATCCAGTTTTTTTCTCTCATTTCTTATTTCTTTTACTGCGTTGAATTCTGTCAATCTTTAAAGAGCCCAACAACCAGCAAGCACAGTTCTCAGGGCATATTTGGCACATCTACTGGGAATACTTCTTAAATTCTATCCTCTCAGTATTGGTCTATTAGGCTGCTCTTGAGCTATTGAACTTCAACTCTATATTTCCTTTTGTAGTTCAGGGGTTTAACTCTACTACAACAGGTTTTTCATAGGCAATATTTGAAGAAATTATTCCAGAAATCGTGACAAAAAATGAGAACTGAGAGAAAAAACTATAAAGAAAACAAAAGTATAATATGGTCAATTTTACTGTTTCCCAAAATATATTTAAAAAATGAGAAGCATTGGTCTTTTAAATTAGAAGCAAAACACAGAAAAAAAAAAAAAGAACCAAAAGAGACTTATGCAGCAACTGACTGACATTTTGAGAGACAAAAGACAACAAAAAGTGACATGTCCAAGAAAAGAGTAAAAAAAAATAAAATAAAACTAAAAAAACTAGTTGCTGATGTAAAATCAAGAATCAACAAAAGAGAGAGAATCAAACAAACAAAAAAAACTTCTCCACAGCAAAGGAAACAATCAAGAGCAAGAAGAGAGAACCTAAATATTTGTCACCTGCACCTCAGAGCATTAATCTCCAGGATATATAAAGAACTCAAAAGACTCAAACAAACAACGCAATAAATAAATGGGCAAAAGAACTGAACAGATATTTCACAGAAGAAGAAATAAGATCAGTCAACAAATATATGAAAAAAAAATTTCAAAATCTCTAGCAATTAGAGATATGCAAATTAAAACTACAGAGTTTTCATCTCACTTAAGTCAAAAATGCAATTATCAACAATACAAGTAAGAACAAATGTTGGCAAGGATGTGGGGGAAAAAATATACCTGATGGGACTGCAGATTGGTGTCACCACTCTGGAAAGCAGTATGGAGATGCCTTAGAAAACTTGGAATGGAACCACCATTTGACCCAGCTATCCCACTCCTTGGTCTATACCCAAAAGACTTAAAATCACCATATTACTTACAGTGATGCAACCACATCAGTGTTTATTGTGCAATTCACAATAGTTAATCTATGGAACCAACATATGTAGCCTTTAACAGATGAATGGATAAAGAAAATGAGGTATACATACACAATGGAACATTACCCAATCACAAAGAAGAATGCAATGATTGCATTTGCTGGTAAATGGATGGAACAGGAGAACATCATGCCAAGTGAAATAAGCCAGTCCCCGCAAACAGAGATGGAACTGACTCTGGTTCTTTTTAGGTCTCCTGCAAGGGATCCCCATACATACCACATGGCACTTCCCGTCCTTGTGCAGAGCCTGGAATCACCTGTCTGATGTGCAGTTCAAGACAGAGTGAAAACAAGCCTAGACTTTATAAATCCTAACCACAACACCTCATCTCTCTCTTTGTATGGGAACTGTGGGCTATATCCTAATTAGCAGCTCCTGGTGGTCCACTCAGGAATGAGCCTACAGGAATCCATTAGGAGCTACCACCACAATTTGAGCACTATGCACTTGTGGTTAAATATCTTAATTTCAACCACAGGAAATGTGGAGAATATAAATTGTATTAAACCCATTTTCCTTATGAGGGAACATGCTAAGGGAGATCAGTAAAAATAAAATTTGAATCTATGTGAGAACATGGCTCTAACAAGTATGGGAATTAAAGGCAATACAAAGGACAGCTGGGGTACTCTGTCTCTCTTGATATTTGTTCTACCATGCCCTGCATTTTTTAAACAAAAATAAATTGAACTTTATAAAACAGTTTTGTTTGTAAGAAAGCTGAGTGGAAAGTAGAGATTTTCTACATAGACTCTATCCCCTGACACACGTGGTACAATTGTTATAATTGATGCCAATATCGGCACAGCATCATCACAAAAAGATCAAATAGTAGTTGCACATTGTATGAGATTTGACAAGTGTACACTGATGTTTACCAACACTATGGTATCATATAGAATAATTTAATTGGTCTGAAAATCATCTGGGCTCTGCCTATTCATTCACATTCAAATAATACTATATAGCTTCATGGTTAATTCAGTTACCTAATTCCTCTCATCTCTTGTATAATTCATTTTACTTTTGCATAAGATAAGTATATATATATATATATATATATATATATATATATATATATATATACACAATCATATATACATATGTATATACACATTTATACATGTATATATATATATATATATAATTTTACAAACCATAATCTGTAAGATCATTTTAAAATAAGACATAAAGTATTTAATTTACTTTAACTTTTTCTTTCTCTAATGCTCATCTTTTCTTTATGGAGATCTGAGTTTCTAACTTAAAAAAAAAAACAAAAAAAAACATAAGTCAGATTTATCAGCAACAGATTCACTCAGTGTTGGTTTGCCTAAGAAAAAAATTTTCTTTTTCTTCACTGTTCTTTGAAGCAGTGACTCACTCTCCTGTCCAGGTTGGTCTTTAACTCCCAAGCTGAATCAGTCCTCCTGCCTTAGCTTTCCTAGTAGCTGGGGCTACAGGCATGTGCCATTACCACCCAGCTCTCTACTCTTAATGTATAATTTGCATGCTACATATTATGGGTTGGTGAGATTTTTTTCGCAACATGTTAAACACTTCATTCAATTTTATTTTTGATCACTTGGATTCTGAAGAAGAGTTGAGTGAATTCTAAGATTTTCTTCGCCAAAGGTGTGTGTTTCTTACCTTTGACTGCTTTTAAGACCATTTTTTCTTTATCTTAGATTTTCTGCAGTTTGAATATGATCCTCACTAGAAATAGGACATATTGTTGCTTGTTTTTTATTATGTTCTCTGCAGTTCATGGAGTGGGGTTTCTATATATAATATTGAATTGGAAAAATTCTAAGTCAAATGTTTTCTTTGATATAAGGAGGCTGATTCATAGTGGGATAGGGAAAAGGAACATGGGAGGAATAGACGAACTCTAGATAGGGCAGAGGGGTTGGAGAGAAAGGGAGGGGGCATGGGGTTATTAATGAGGGTGGAATGTGATGATCATTATTATCCACAGTACATGTGTGAATACACGAATTGGTGTGAATATACTTTATATACAACCAGAGATATGAAAAATTGTGCTCTATATGTGCAATAAGAATTGTAATGCATTCTGCTGTCCTATATAAATAAAATAAATAAATAAAAGAATTTCTGTTCCTCTGGTTTTCCTATTATGTATACATTTCACCTTTTGTAGTTGTCCCTTAGCTCTTGGGTATTTTGTTCTTTCTTTTCTTCCATATTTCCTCTCCTCCTTCTTCTTTCTTCCTTTTCTGCTTCTTTCAGTTTTGGAATGTTTCAAGATAATATTCTCAAGCTCAAAGATTCTTTCTTTATCCAGTTTCAGTTTTCTAATGAGATCATCAAAAGTACTTTTCATTTCTTTTATAGTGCTCTTGATGTCTAGTATTTGTTTTTTTCTTAGAATTTCTAATGTTCTGTGTATATTATGCATGTGTTTTTACATGTTGTCTACATTTCCATTAGAGCATACAAAATATTAATCAAAGTAGTTTTAAGGACAGAATCTAATGATTCCAACAAACCTGGTTCTGATGCTTGCTCTGTCTCTTCAAACTCTTTCATTTTATTTAATTTTTGCTTGCCTTGTAAATTGCTGTTGAAAGCTGGACATATGCAAAGGGCCAAAATAACAATGGCATATATTTCTTTAGTAATGTGGTGAGGTACATAAAAGGTTTTGGTGTTTCTGTGAGCTTATGTCTTTGGCTACTAACTTCATAAGTAACTTTTTTTTTTTTTTTTTTTTTCCCGAAGCTTTAGGTGGGGAAGGATGCCTGGAGGAGCTGCAGCTGGGTCTTTGCCTTCTTTATATGGAAAACCAGAGCAGGCTGGAAGAGGGAATTACCTTCCTACAGGTTGCTTAGGCTCTGGCCCTACTACAATTGAGAAATTACTTCAGCCTATACGATTGATAAACATGACTATAGTGTTTTAATCAGCTATTTCACCATTTGACAAAACAAACAAACAAAAAACTGGCAAGAATAATTAAAGGGGAAAAGTTTATCTGGGGGCTTATGGTTAGAGAGGCCTCAGTCAATAGATGGCCAGCTTCATTGCTCTGGGCCCAAGGTGAGGCAGGACATCAAGGAGGAAGAGTGTAGTGAAGGGAAGTAGCTTAGGACTTCACACCAAGAGTAGAGAGAGAAAGAGAGAGCTTTTCTCACCACAAACAAAATATAAACCCCAAAGGCAAGTTCTCAGTGATGCACCTCCACCAGCCACACCCTACCTACCTATAGTTATCACCCAGTTAATCCTATCAGAGTATTAATGCACTGGTTATGACAAAGTTCTCATGATCCAATAATATCACTTTAAACTTGCTTCCATCATCTCACAAATGATATTATGAGTGACATCCCATCTAAACTATAATAAATAGTTTTTCCTGAATGTCGTCCTTGTGAAGAACTGAACACTCTGGGGTATCTCAAACGGTTACCCATCCATTCCGGAAAAATACAGGGACTTTTCTCTGATCTTCACTGTGAGCATTTAGCAGAGCTTGAGTATGTTCAATTCACAAAGTGTGATCCTACTGCTGAACCCAGAGTTTTATCTTACAGACATATCTATAAAACACTTAGCAATTTTTCCATTATCGTTCAGTTTTTTCTACCTTAGCACTAACTACTTGAGATACTACCCACTTGTCTGACCTCTTTGACTCATGTTCAGAAGGTCCAGTTGTGCTTTGTTGCTTTGGGCATTCTTACATAATATGATCCCATTTTAATTGGGTTATGTATTTGTCCTAATTTATTTCATGTGTGTTACTTTGATAATGACTGTGGGACACAACCTGAAATATTATGCAAGTAAAACCTGAAATATTATGCGAGCAATCAAAGAACAGCTCCAGAGGATTGCTCACATATTGGCACTGAGGCTGAAAGCTGCATGCCATGCTGTGTACAAAAATCCAGAAGTCCCAGGATGTTTGGTAGATAGTAAGGAAGGGTTTTAATGGATAAGAGGGAGAAATCATGGAAGCACTTTTCCATAATTCTGGAAAATTAGGCTGGGACCATAATTATAGAATTTGGACCTGTGAAGCCATAAGAAGCTGTCGACGTTTGGTTGCCTACTCACTATCTCACTTTAGCACCAGAGACAGGATCAAAATCCACATTTCCCAGAACCTTTTTATGACTCTATATTGTCTTAAAAACCGTTGAATTCAGTTTTTATTCCCTTTTAAATGGCAACATAATTTCCCAGAAGAGCTGCACAATTGTCTCAGTGGGTGATATTTTCAGCTCCACTTTGCATGTGCAGTTGTCACCACGCTGTGATTCTCCAGTGTCCCAGTCTACCCACCAATGAGCTGTGACTTAGAAGGTTCTGGCACACCAAATAGATTCAGACAGAGGCTTGACTTGCTTATAGATTTGTGTCATGTCTGTGGTAATTAGTAGGGTTGATGTATCAGGCATGGCTGTTGGAAAAAGTTGGAATGAAATCCTGTAATGAATAATATTTAGAATAAGAGCATTATGTCCAGGAATCAAATCCCAGCTTCACTATTTACTAGGTAGTTCTGACAAACAACAACAAAATAAACAAGAAGACAAAAGAATATAAGTGGTCTTTCTCTGAGGCTACTTAATGCGAATAAATAAATAATATTTATCTTTATTCTCCATGCATCTACTATAAATAATGTATACAGAGAAATCAGATTCATTTCCTATAACTTCGAACCTGAATAAATAAAAAATACATTTGCTTTTCATTTGGCTGTTGGCTTTGAATGCAAAAGCCTTTCTGATAATCCAGTTTCCCAATAACATATGTCATCAATATACTGAAAATGTGCTCAAGCACAGGAACCATGGGGCTTACTCTGTGTGTGGCACAGTTCTGGGCACCTACGAAGTGCTCAGAAAACACTTTCAGACAAAAGTAAGTTGAACTTAAATTAAGATACAGAAGCAGGAATAGTAGTCTCTTGACAATTCAATTAATGAGCGCAAAAGTAGTTGTTTATTACAGATGTGTGTGCCAATACTGCCAGACAGAAGGGGAAAAAATATTCTAGGGAAGCTAATCTAACAAACTAAAGCATATTTATTTATTAGAAATTTTTGGTGTCATGCCTCCAACAACCTCCACATGCTGTGCATAAGATTTTAAAGCACAGAATATTCAAAAATAGCCCTGAAATGTTTGGGGCAAGAAAATTAGAAAAAGAAAAATCAGTGATGCTTAAAAAAAGTTGGGAAGAGCAGGCCGCAGCAACATTTTAAAATTGACTTTACACTGTGAACTTTAACACACACATAAAATTTTACAAACATATGCATATCGCAGTAAACTACTCTAAGTATTTATTTTATATAACCACTTCCATCAGGGGAAAGAGCAATGCCAGCAATCTCAGACTCCCTGAGAGTCCCTCCAGCATCAAAGCCCTCACCTTCTCAGGAGGTAATGTGAGAGTTCCTCTTATGGAAATTACTTCTCTCTCTGTCTCTTTTTGCTTTGTTCTACAGCCTTACCACTGTATGAATTGTCCGACATAATTTGGCAACTATTTAACTTTGCATGCTTTTGAGTCATACAAAATTTACATTTACATATTTTAATTAATGATACATCTTAAAATACCACTATGAACTCATGATGTATTTTCTCTTTAAAAAAATTAATAGATATAAGGATGGAAGTGTATCTCAGTGGTAGAATGTTTGCCTAGCATGTGCAAAGCCCTGGGTTTGATCACAAGCACCACAAATAATAATAATAATTATTATTATTATATTTATTATTAAATAAATTACCTTTGTTCACTGATAAAATCTGAAAATAACAGCCAAGAAATTATCAATGATCACTCTTCACACACAGATAATTTAGTATTCTACTTAAGGAAACCAAGCCTCCTTGAATCAAAAAAAAAAAAAAAAAGGCTAATTCTAGATATAGAGCAAGACATTTGTATGTAAGCCTGGAATGAATTTTTATAGCTGAAATCAGAGTGCTATCAAATGGCAGGGAAAGGAAAACAAGTACAGGTGTGGGATTTGTGGAGGAGCTTGTTATTATAATGAACTCAACATCTGATAAATGAGAGGTGCATGTGCGATTGGATGAATGTGTATAGGGCTGGTTGGATTAACAGCTGAATAAATGTATTTTCAGTTAAATTGCACTCTAATTACATTTGAGACATCCTATGCAGGTCTTATGGTTGAGTTGAGAATTTACCTATTCCATTGAGTTTTTACTGATTCTATGACTGCAATGATTTGGTTGGCAGTTTTCGATTCCATTCATCAGATGACAGCAGGAGACCATATTGAGTATCCCTTATCCAAAATGTTTAGGATCAGAAGTGTAGCAAACTTAGGCATTTTTAAATTTTGCAATGCATGCTCATATATATATATATATATATATATATATATATATATATATATATATATATAATGAGATATTTTGAGGCTGAGACCCATGCCTAAATAAAAAAGTTATTTATATTTCATATACACGTCATACACATATGCTGAAGGTAATTTTGTACAATATTTTTGGTGTGCCTATAGTTTGAGTGAGACCCAACTTATGGGGTCATGTGTGGAATTTTATCTTGCAAGAGCATCAATGAGTTTCAAAAGCTTTCAGATTTTGTAACATTTTGGATTTTCAGATTAGAGATTTTTAAAAGTCCTTTTAGAAATATAAATTCACATTCCTTATCATTTTTAAAGTAGTTTTGTTCATTAATAGTACATCATGCTCTGTGATGTACTTTTCCTGGTAAAATTTTTCAGTAGTTGCACATCACCCATAGGATATAAGTCTAGATCTCAATCTAGCTCTAGTCTTCTGGTTACTTTCGACCTCTCTTATTTTATCTTCTTCCAGTCTTTCACCATACTGGTCAGCAACTTGAAAGTACTTTATTAGTTTCCTGGATATACTGTGGTATTTCTCTTTTTGATGGCTTTGCTAACAATAGTGACCACTACCCTTTACTCATGCCCTTTGCCTCCTCTGGTTAACTTCTGACATGATTTTAACATGTAAAACTCACATCTTCAGTCGATTTAGCTTCACCATTTGGGAAACTACCACATCAGAGATGGTGTTTGTACCTGCAGGACACACCAAAGGGCCTGGCATAGAGCAAGTTTTCAGGAAGTATTTATTACTTTTTCTTTTTTAGCCTATGGTGGGTTTTTTTTTTTGTTGTTGTTGTTCTTTTTAAATCATTTGCAACATAACCAGTATTTTATTATTTCAATCAGGTTTGGTTAACTATGAGATATATTTATTTAAAATATCTACACATACACATTAAAAACTATTTAAATCAAATGCAGACAAGTGTTTTTTCTTTGTTTGTTTGTTTGTTTTGCCTTTAGGGAGGCCCAGGTAGAAAAGTTATATTTAAAAGAAAAAAAATGTACACATGAGCATCTAGATTAGGACTAGTCTCATATTTAGCTACAGGTTTTTATACATGAGTCCAGGGTAAGTTTTCAACCAAAATATGAACATTTATGCACAACTATTTAGACAACCACCAGAATCCTTCTCACAACAGTACAGTTTTATGTAGCATAAGATGAAGCAAACAGTTTGCAAAAGTGTCTCGAAGTGAACTAAATCAGCCCACATTTTGGGGCATCCTGTAGACATTATTTGTAATGCTTTTTCCTTTGCCCTTAATTTCATACCTTTTTAAGCCCAGTGGGAAATCTCAGTTAAACTAGTTCTTTTCTCCTTTCCAGTAGAATTTATTATAATTGTTTTCATTGAAATTTGTTTTACCTCCTGAAGTGCTGAGATATTTGCTATGTGTATCAATCAAAATTTTATTGCATTTTCCTGTAACTGCTTAAAATAATTGATCAGACAATGAAAATAAAAATGGACATTAATTATGTTAAGGAAAGTTTTACTTCTTCTTCAACTTAATACATTTTTCTTCTCCAAATGCTTTAAAATTGCTTAGAATAATTTTATGGTACCAATAATAAATTTGAGGAGCAAAGTTGACTAGATAGAAAATGACAAACTTAACTGCATTTATATTAAAACATTTTTCTGCTCATTAGAGTGAGATGAGAAAATTAATATGTAAACCATTAAGTTATACCCAGATGCATTGTGTTCTGCAACTGAAATAGATATTTGATGATGCTATCACCAACATTTGATTGCAATCTCAAAGGGAAATGCTTTATAAAAATTACTTGACTACATTCAAAAGATGTTCATTAAAATATCATACATTTTGAAAGATATAACCCATGTTACCTTGTTTTCTAAGTCCTTTTTATATTGTATACATATTTTTTCATGCACAAAATTTTTTGACTCTTGTAACAATATTTCCATTTATAGTACATAAAAGCATATGAACTCATTTATTAGGCAAATTTAGATTAGTGACATAATTTTCTCTTTGATTCTTGGCTACCATAAAAGTAAAATTATCTTATACAACTAAATTGAATATGTTACTTAAAAAAAATTAAAAAAAAAAAAACCAGCAATTTATTTACCCCTTGAAAGGTTTATATGTTGAAATCAGAACGGAATATAAGATAACTGAGAAACTTGTGGGATATTTCTGGACTTGAATTTTCCCAATTATAAAATTAAAGATACATTTAACCTATTTTACAGTAGCCCCATTAGGATATTATTTGAATAATTCAATCATTTATCAATGGTGAAGTAATATTTCTGGCAATATTACAAAACACCACCTTGCAGAATCCCATCCTTCTTAACTGTTGAAAACTAGTTTTGCACAGTGCCAGATATTTCTGAGTATACCCTGGAGGTAGTCATAAATGAAATCAGGATATGACTTACAGCTCAACATGCCACCTGGGTCTGGAGACTGATCTATTTCCTGATCTGTTGGAAGTATTTAGTTTGCTTTGCTGTGAGCACCTCTAGAAGCTCTTGGAAGAAATGGTCTTCAGGATTTCCCCCTCCCCCCGCCCCCTCCCCCCCGCCACCATACTATTTCCAAACTTGAATGGGTATTGTTTAGTTAATTTCCCATAGGATCAACTGAAATTAAGTTGGATCTTTTTGATAAAGACTCTGTGATAATGAAAAAAAAAGTAAAAACCAACATTGTAGCTTTTAAATAAACTTGGGATCTCTCAGGACTCATAAGCCCAGGTGGCGTATCAACTATGTAGTTAATTATTCAGAAACTTCCATGCAACTTTCAAGATTAAAGTTATGGAGCCCCTGGTATAGGCTGGGCACTCTCATGGTTGCTGATGATATGTGCTAAGCAAACAGATAAAAATTACTGCTTTTACAAGACCTGTATTCTAGTGAGGAAATAGGTTAAAATGGTAGAAGTCATGAATTTTCAAAAGAAATGAATACTGTAGAGTGTGACTGGTACAGTCATCCTTCAGTATCCATGGTTTGGTTCAAGTTTCTCTGGAGAAAAGCAAAGTCTGCGGATGCTGAAGTCCCATGTATAAAATTATTCCTTTCATGTAATCTATGCAGATGCACCAATACTTATTTCAAATCATCTTTAAACTGTTAATAATACTTGATATAATGTGAATATTAATGTAAATAGTTGTACTGTACATTTTAGGGAATAAGGACAAAAAAATTGGTACATATTAAATATAGACACAACCATCATTGACTTAACTATACAGTACACTAATAAGATACCAGGTAAACAATGCTCAAAGAAATGCTGGAGAGAGACTGAGGGTCTGTGAAGTGGTGGGGAGCTACAGCAGGGGACACCTTCACATCCCCGCATTTGCATGGATTCATAGGGCTCAGAATGTAGCAAACTTAAGTTTGGGTTTTTGGAACTTTCTGGAAGTTTTTTCAAATATTTTTGATCCTCAGTTGGCTGAATCTACAGATGTGAAGCCCACGTATACACAGGACTGTTCTATTAAAAATAAATTGGAATCAGGTAATTTGGGAGATTCTAAACAGAGTATTCTAATTTGAAATGGAGCACTCAGGGTGGAACTCATTGAGAATGATAGTTCAGTAAAGATGTGACGCACTAAAAAAAAAAGTGTAGACAAATTTGGACAATGGGTCCCAGTACAGAAAACATCATGCACTACAAAGGCTTTGAGGTGGGAGCTTGACTGGCCTTTTTTGTTGTTGTTGTTTTTAATTGTATAAAATAACATTGTATGCACTTCACATGGTAATCACTTTTATGTCTGGAGTCAAGAGCCCTGAGCATATTCACATTGCTGTGCAAACATCAATACCATCTACCTCCAGAATATTTTGTTTTTTATTTTACCAAACTGAAACGCAGTATCTATTAAATAATAACTTTCCATTCCCTTTCCCTTTGTCCCTGGGAGACATGATTCTACTTTCTGTTTCTATGAAGTTAGGTACATTGAGTAGCTCAGAGAAGTAGAATCAGGGTATGCCCTTTTGTGAATAGCTTATTTCATTAGCATGTCTTTAAGTTCATCCATGTTGAAGTATGGGCCAGAATTTCCTTCCTGTATATGAGTCAAAATATTCCATTTTATATGTTTGCCACATTTTGTTTATCCATTCAGCCATTAATGAGCAGTCCCGTTGCTCCCAAATTTTGACTACTATGAATAAAATTGCTATTAAACATGGCTATATGTACTACCTGTTTTTACTTCTTTTGCTAAATACCCAGGAGTGGAATTACTGAACCATACAGTGATTCTATTTTAATTTATTGAAGAACACCATTGTGTTTTCCACATAGCTACATTATCTTACATTCTGACAAACAGTATACAAGGGTGGAAATTTTTATATATCCTCAACATATTTTTTCTTTTTAATTCTCAAACATTTTTTCAGAGTAGTTTTCGATTCACAGTCAGATTAGAAGGAAGGCACAGACATTTCCTGAATACCTGGGAAAATACATGGCCTCACATGTATAACTACCTCTATTATCAATACCCCTTGCCAGTTGGTACATTTGTTAGCTGTTGTAAAACCTAGGTGGATATATCATAATCATTCACACAAATCCTATCATCTAAACATTAGGATTCATTCTTGGTAAAGCATGAGTATAGTAGTAAGGAACACCTTAACTTTTTTTGTTTTTTTAATCTGGGATTGTTTTTAATTCTCTTTCATTTTGAAGGATATGTTCACTAAATGCAGAATCCTTTGTTCACATAGATTTTTGCTTGTTGTCTTTCAGAACTTTAAATATATTATTCCATTATCTTGTGGCATCCAACATTTCTTTTGAGAAATTTGGTGATCACCTTTTTGAGGATCTCCTGTACATGATGAATCATCTCAAGGAAATACTTTGTTCCTTTCAAGATTCTCCTTTCTTTTTTACTCTTAACTACTTGATTATAGAGAGGTGTGTCCCTTTGATTTTGACATTTATTGAGATTTGTGTATTTGTATATCAATGAATTTCTTCAAATTTAGGAAGATTTTTGCCATTATCTCCTCAAATATGCTTTCCACCTTGTTTCTCTTGGAACTTTTATGTGTGGGTCAGTCTTTTTCAATAGGGTCCTGTAAGTACCATGGCCTCTGCTTACTTCATTCTTTTTTCTTTTCATTTCTCAGTCTTGATAATAATAATTGTATGTTTTTAAGTTCACTCTTCCTTCTGCTTTGCATCTGCTATAGAAGTCTTGTGGTAAAATTTTCAATTCAGTTTTGTTCTTTCTCAATTATAGAATTTCTATTTGGCACAGAAATAATTCTGATTTTTCAATATGCTCCTTTGGTTCAAATATCGTTTTTCTGATTTTTATTCATTTTTTTTTGTGTGTGTGTATGTGTGTGTTTCCCTTTCAACTTTCGAGCGTAGATGGAACAATCGTTTTAAAATATTTTCTAATAAATCCAAACCTTGTGTTTCTTCATGGACAGTTTCTAGAGCTGTTATTTTTGTTCCAGTGAATTGCACATATTTGGGGAAATTTTGTGTCTTAATCTGTTTTGTGGTGTTATAATAGAATACCACAATGTGGGTAGTTTATAATTAATGGGAATGTATTGAATCACAATTTCAGAGGCTTGGAAATTAATATTGAGGTGCTGCCATCTGGCCAGTCTTCTTGCTGCATAATCATCAGGGCAGATGGACACATAGAGAAAAAGAGGGAAATCTTACTCCTTGGAGGGCTTTTATTAAAACATGACACCTAAGCATCAGAATGGTATAGTCATGATCTGATCACTTCTTTTTAAAAAATATTTTTTAGTTGTCGATGAACACCATACCTTTATTATTTATTTATTCATTGTTATGTGGTACTGAGAATCCAACCCAGTGCTCAAATGTGTTAGGCAAGTGCTGTATCACTGAGCCACAACCCCAGCCCTAAGCACCTCTTTTTTTAAAAAAAATTATTTCTTCTTTTTACTTATATATGACAATAGTCTACTTTGACATATTTATATTAACATGGAGTATATCATATGCTAATTAGGATCCAAAACTTGTGAATATATAAAATGGTGAGATTCACTGTGGTGTATTAATATATGTACATAGAAAAGCTGTGTCAGATTTACTCCACTGTCTTCCTATTCCTAGTCCTCCCCCCTTCCCTTTATTCCCCTCTGTCCAATCCACCGAACTTCCATTCTTCCTTTCCTCCCCCCTCCCTTGTTGTGTGTCAGCATCCAAGATGTTGGTGGATGTGACAGGACTGGATTATTTCCTCCAAAGGGGATACACCCTGCCAAGGAGGAGGTGGCACAAGGGGAAATTATACCACAATGGAATTTCCTGCCATTTTGATTGTGACTTTACTTGATTGCAGTTCTTGTGGTTGCTATGGATACTGAACTAATTATAGGAATCCCTATAAAATTATTTAGGTCAGTGTCTAGTTGCTTATTTAATGTTTCCATAGGAAAACTAGGGTTTAAAATTTGGGTTTATAATATGAGTAAAGGAAAGAAGTTCAGAATGACTTCAAGATCATTGGCCTGAGCAATTGAAAAGATTGATTGCTATTGATTCCAAGTAAGTTTAGGGTGGAGAATATTTGGAAATGTTTGACACAAGTTTTTTCCATTTTGTGAGCAATCCACTCATGGCCACCAATGTGAATCCTTTAGAAAATATTCACACTCTAAATGTTAAACTACCTTTAAATTCCTAAAAAAGAAAAATTCCTTACTCCTTATTTATTTTAAGGCTGGCTTCTACATTGTTCATCCCTCCTTCAAAGTTAAGCCTCACTTTAGGATATTTATGATGGAAATATCTTTTTTTTTTCCTTCAGGAAAAAATTTTATCAAGAAGTTACATGTTACCACATTGACCCAATGTAAAAATGACCTCAAAACACCACAATCTGACATCATTCCTTTCATAAATAATTCCATATGTAGTGACAAAAAAATTGGAATCCAGGTCAAATTGTACCATACTCTCTCGAACCCCCTGTTACTACCTTTAGGTATTCTTTGTGGTCTTTTCCAGCCATTTCCATCTCAGTTTTACATTTCCCAGGAATAACTGCTCAAACAAAAACTCAAAGGTATCTGATGATCCTATAATAGTGTGTGAGATGGAATACACTATGTACATTTATCAGACAAATGAAACTTTAACCATGTAGAATAAGCTTTCCTGGGATAGCCAAAATACATATGAAGTTATGGTCTTTATGGCACCACATCTGACTCATCAACAACCCATATTCAGAAATACTTCATGTATTTTCCTTATGAACAAATATTAAGTGAGTACTTATTTGACATTGTTTTGTTATTAAAAGCTCCATTTCATGGATGAATATGGAGAATGTCATGTTAAATGAAATAAGCCAATCCCCCCAAAAGACTGAATGTTCTCTCTGATATGCAGAGGCTGACTCACAATAGACGGGGTGAGGAGGAGGGAGGATTGGAGGTTCCCCAGATTGGACATGGTCCAGTGAAGGGAAAAGGGGGGGGGAATGGAATGGGAAGGACAGTAGAATGAATGGGACCTAACATTCCTGTGTTCCTATATGAATATATGACCAGTGAAACTCCACATCATGTACAAACACAAGAGCAAGCTGTGCATGAAGTTATACTCCATGTGCATATGTCAAAATACATTTTACTGTCATATATAACTAAAAAAGACAAATAAATAAAAATTAAGAAAAAAAATCTATTTCAAACATGGCATAATATCATATGGAGAACAACTACTAAATGTTAAGATTTAGTTTTTATAGTTTACTAGATGGAAACTGCTTATAACTTTTATGTATTTTTTCTTGTCTTACTATAATCTACTAAATATATTTTAATTTAAATTTGGGGCATAGTTTTAGGATAATCACCTTTTATGTAGTGATTATTAATATTCTTTAGAAAACTGATAACCAATTTTTGATAAGTTAACAGGTACTGACTCTTACTTATCTACTGATGGTAGATTTTAAAATTACATTTTGTTTTTAAAATAAGAGGTCTTTTGTTTGGCCTCATTTTAACTTGATGACATAAGAGTTGTTAGATATGTTTTAATCTTTGGTAGAAGATGAGGATTTCTAAATTCCCTTGAAGAATTTTTAACGCTAGGGAGTTATTTCTAAGTTCTAGATTTTAATTAAAAGATAATGAGGGCACAGGGATTCTATGACAGTCTCTCAGAGGTCAGGCTAGGGATCAACCCCAGATACCTGGGTTTACACAGGGAACAAGACTGAGAAGATCAGAGCTAGAGGAAAGGTATAGGGAATGGAAAAACAGTCATTGCCTCCGCAGTTAGACAAAAAAAAATGTAGTTAGAAAGAGATGCCAAAACAAAAATTCCTCAAACACTAGGGTGATGAGTGTGGAGACAGAAGGCAGGTGTCACATTGTCTCAGATTAGCCATGGGAGAGAGAAGACAGGAGCACATGGCAGATTTCTAAACCAGAGCTTTCTCCTTGGTCTGATTTCTCAGGAGGATCTGATCCTAGGTAAGGGGAAGTTTAAGTGTTTGGGATGAAGCAGGCAGGGAGAGCTAGGCAGTTCTAAATAAGATGCAGGGCTTAGATACTGGAAAATTCCTAAACCTGACAATGCACACCTCAATTTGATTGTGACTTACATGCCCCAGGCCTCTACATTTCAATTCTTTCCTCTTTTAGAATTATTTTTAACATTGGTTCTCTACTCTTAAAACATATGAAATATTTTGTAAAGTAATTTGTAAGACAGCCCTTGAACAAAATAAAGCTTTGAATTTGGCAATATTACTGTCATATAGAAAGGGAATGGATGGAAAATATTATAAGCTATGTATTTTATGGTGTGTGTATTTAAATGCTTAAATTTAATCTCCAAATGGAGGAAAGTTAAGCCATTCACTTTGATTTAGGTTTGATTAATGATCCTCAGTCTTTCATTTGGAAAGTATTTCACCATTGATCTGACAAAGTATTTATACTATTTAAGTGTTTTGTAGGGGAAAAAAAAGGCAATTTAGTCGGATATGTTGCAACCACCTCTAAAATTGCTTTCCAGATTGCTTTACTCACTCATAAAGGTTCAAAATACAGGAAACTCTGAAGGCTAGGCTAAGCAAAGATGACTAACAAGTCCAATATGTAATATGAATCATATGGAAACAATCTGAGATTTTTTTTTCAATTTGATACTAATAATTGAACCCATGGGCACTCAACCACTGAGATTCATCCCCAGTACTTTCTATCTTCTATTTTGAGACAGGGTCTAACTAAGCTGCTGAGAATGCTCTCAAACTTTTGATCCTCCTGCTTCAACCTCCTGAATCACTAGTGAGCCTGGCTAATCTACGATTTTTTAATGGTATTTGGTGCTAATTAAAATGTGTTCAAAAAATATATATATATATAATGGGTCTTAATTTTTCAATTTTTGAAAACTTCTGATTTTTGCAGTGCATAGTTGTTAGGGTCTGTAAACAAGTCAAGATGGAGCCTGGCATTTTGTCAGAGGGAATGGTTTGTGAAGTAATGCCCGCGAGCCATTAAGTGTGGAGATTCCTTATTGGTTGACTGCTGTATCTTGTTTATGTTAATTAAGATAAGCTGTGTTGAATGTATATATACCCCTCCGGTCCTACAATAAACAGCTCCCACTCTTGCTGTATCAATGTACACAAATTGCTCGTCATCCCCGGGGTTATTTTGCTGCAGTCGGACTTCGGCAGATAGTGAAATATCCTCTGAGTGAATTTATGTCATGATTTTTAAAAATGGTTTGTCTAACTCTTAGTGATTAAAAGGATAAACACATAATGTTAATGTTGCAATTATTATCCACATTTATATTTCTCAATGTCCACAAGATGATACTTTTTAGCAAATGTTTTTGGTAGGCCTAAGTCAATTTTGAAAGCTTTGAATTTGTATATAATGCAAATAGTTTCATTTTTGTAGAATTTGGATATAAAATTTCAGCACTTTACTATTTTTACTCTATTTAAGATTTTATTATTATTTTTCACTTAAATTTCAGTGGACCTTAATTTATTTTGCTAAATGATAGTCATGGTATTAATACATACATTTTTTATATCATCTGTTAATTCATTGAATCAACATTCCATATGATTTTGCAAAGATAGTACTTGTATTTTATTGACTTATAATGTGTTTTCTCTCTCTATATATACATATGTGTATATTAACTTTTATATATATGTTTACAAAGTCTTTTTTATATATATACACACCACACACACACACACACACACACACACATCAAAAGTTCTGATTGTTTATATATATATATATAAACAATCAGAACTTCTTGTTTTTCAAAATAGCAGTATATCTCCCTGATATATCTTTTTTTAGTTAATCACATACCTTCAAGTCTTTGTCTAGTAGAAACCCGGGTAAAGTCTGGTGTGGTGGTCCATGCCTGTAATCCCAGAGGCTTGGGAGGCTGAGGCAGGAGGTTAGTGAGTTCAAAGTGAGCCTCAACAAAAATTAGGTGCTAAGCAACCCACTGAGATCCTGTGTCAAACAAAAACTACAAAATAAGGCTGAGGATATGGTTCCGTGGTCAAGTGCCCCTGAGTTCTATCCCTGGTACCCCCACCCCCTGAAAAAAAAATGGGTGAGGTAAGAAGACCTATGTATTATTCCATTTATTACCATAATAAAATGTTATCTGTGTCTTCCTTTCCATCCCTTCATGTCTAAATGGCTTGTGATTCATTATTTTCTTTCCAACTTTGTTTTTGTGTGTGTGTGTGTATACATGATCGTATCTGTCTTATGTTAGACGACTTAATCAACACTGCTATTCATATGGAATAATCTTAATTAAGATCACTATTAATATTATCTGGAGTGCTTATAGTGTTTTGGAGTTTTGTTTTGTTTTGTTTGAGGTGACAGCAAAAAGTTTTATTTAGAAGAGAAGAGAGAGAGAGAGAGAGAGAGAGAGAGAGAGAGAGAGAGAGAGAGAGAGAGAGAGAGAGAGAGAGAGAGAGAGAGAGAGAGAGAGAGAGAGAGAGAGAGAGAGAGAGAGAGAGAGAGAGAGAGAGAGAGAGAGAGAGAGAGACTAATCCTCAGGGGAAGGGGTCGGAGTTGGAGTGTTTTTGAGTTTTACTTGGCTCTTCTAAATTACCTATTTGTGTTTCCACATTTTTATTTTCCAGAATAGGTCAAACTTAGTGGACACAATGCTGCGGTTTGGCCAGCTGTCTATCCATATGGCTGAAGACAGGGACAGCAGTCTGTGACACCATTGGGAAGTTGTGGAACCTGTGGGAGGCAGAGCCCAGTGGGAGTGAGTTAGGTCACTGCACCTGTGCCCTTGAAGAGACCCCAGGTTCTTCTTCTATTTCTTCTCTTCCTGGATATGAGGTGAATGAAGTTTTTCACACGTGTCCCTACTATGGGCCAGTCAGCTTTTCATCACTGTGAACAAAACACCTGGCAAGAACCATGTGGAGGAGGAAAAGTTTATTTGGGGCTCATGGTTTCAGAAATTCAGTCCATCATCAGCTGGCTTTCCTTTATTTCTTTTCTTTTCTTTTTCTTTTTATTGCATTGCTGTGACCAAAATACCTGAAAAGAACAACTTAGATAATAAATTATTTGAGGCTCATAATTTCAAAGGTTTCAGTCCATAAACGGCCAACTTCATTTCTCTGAGGCCTAGGTGAGGCAGGACATCATGGTGGGGAGGACCCAGCTGAGGAAAGCTGCTTTCCTCATGACAGCAAGAAAGGAGAGAGAGAGAGAGAGAGAGAGAGAGAGAGAGAGAGAGAGAGAGAGAGAGAGAGAGAGAGAGAGAGAGAGAGAGAGAGAGAGAGAGAGAGAGACTCAGAAGAACAACCCTTTCAGGGAACACCCCCATTGACCCACCTCCTCCAGCCACATCCCATCTGCCTACAGTTACCACCAAGTCAGATCATTCAACCTAGGACTGACTGACTAGGTTTCACTTCTCATAATCTAATAACTTTACCTCTGATTATTCCTGAACAAAAGGAACCTTTGAAGGACACCTCATATCCAAACTATAACATTTGACCCCTGGCCCCAAAACTATAACATGACAAAAAAAATGCATCTAATTCATCTCCAAAAGTCCCACAGTCTTGACAGTTTTAGCATTACCCAAAAGTCCAAGTCCAAAGTCTCAGTGAGACTCAAGGCAAACTCTTTGCTGTGATCTCAGAGATATATATAATTACATATATTCAAGTTACATATATTCAATATACAGTGGTACAGAGTAAGCATTCCCGTACCAGAAAGGAGGAATAGGGTATACAAAGAAGGAATGGGGCCAAAGCAATATTAAAGCCTAGCCAGGCAAACAGGTTCAGCAACTCTGCATACAGCATCAGGGAGATGTGCTCTCCAAAGGGCATAGGCAGCCATGACCTTGCCAGTTATAGTGCACATGGAATTTCTTTTAGCATGACTCTTTCCACAGCCAGAAACTTTTCTCAGAAGATAGTCTATGTTACTGGCATCCTTTCATTTCCAGGGTCTCCATTTCAGCATGGCTTTACCTTTACAACTTCACTCATCACCCTCTCAAAGACAGCCTGGAGGGAATCTGACACTAATACACTTTATCTGGACTCTCAGGACTTCTTTGAAATCTCAGTGAAAGCCTCCATGACTCCTTGACTTTAGCACCCTGTATTCTGCAGGATGATGCCAAGGCCTGCCACCTGCTCATGCAGTACCTGGGCCCTCTAGTACTATGAATGCAGCAGCCCCTGAGTGCCTGGGTGATTAAGCATGGTGAGACAACTTACTAGATTCCTTTCTCTTCCTCCATTCTGTCACTCTGTGCTTTATTGCTACCATGAGGGTTAAAGCTTTCCTCTGTTGGGAACCTCCCCCTTGATAAGAAGCCTCATCTTGGGCCCAGAGCAAAAACATCAGTCATCTGTGAACTGAGACCTCTGAAACTGTGAGCCCCAAATAAATGCTTCTTCCTCTTAGATGTTCTTGCCAGAAACCTCAGTCACAGTGATGAAAAATCTGACCAAAACAGAAATTGGTACCAAGAATGGGTTTGTTGCCATTTTTAATTTGACCATGTGATTCAGAAGACTTTGGAGTTGGTTGGAGAGAGGAATTTTGAAGAAAGTCAAGATGCAAGTTTGAAAAGCTTTAGAAAAAAAAAACTGTCCTAAACAGAACTTAATTATGGGTGCTTCTGATAGGGGCTCAGAAGACCAAAATAATTTTATAATAATTTTGGGGGTTCAGAGAAAATTGAGAACTCTATTGGGAATTGAAGTAGACACCAAAGAACTTGGTTACCTTTTTGTCTATGTCCTGAGAATTTAGTGAGGTTGAATTTAAAGGCAATGAACTAACTAATCTGGCAGAGGGAATTTCAAGGAAGCACAGCATTCACTCAGTGGTGTGGCTATTACTGGAAGCTCTTAGTCAGATATAGTGTTAGAAATTGAAGCAGAAAACAGAACTAAAGGATTTTACAATTCTTCAGTTTGGCCAGAAAAGTGCAAATAATACCAAGGAAGTTATGCTTGTTGAAGAGTTACAGCACCTAAAGAGGTACTAAGTATTTTGCTCAAAGAAAATAGAAAGGATTCCTTAAGGGCATCTCAGGGATTTGCAAAACCACATCCATTGCAAACTCAAGAGTCTAGAAAGGAAAATTTCCCTGAGAAGAGATCATGGGGTTAGAATTTTCTGAAGAGGTGAAGGATGTGAAGATCTTCATGTCCTGTGTAAATGCTCACCAAAAGGTAACCTTGCAGAGGATTTTAATAGGAAATGAATAAGATGATTCAGTCTGTGCATAACAGTCAACCTCTTTCCCTATAATCCCAGTCATTGCCCAATGGGCTCATGATCAAAGTGCCCAGGGTGGCATCAGTGAAGGTTATGTATGCACTCAGCAACATGGACCTCAACTCACCAAGGCTGACCTAGATATAGCAACTGCTGAGTAGCCAATTGACCAGAAGTGGGGACTGATATTAAACAGACATATGGCATTGCTTATAGTGATTAGCCAGCAATCTGGTGGCAGGTTAACTATATTGAACAACTTTCATCATGGAAGAGCCAGCAGCCCATCATCTCAGAAATAAACACTTATTCTGGGTATGGACTTGCCTTGCCTACACATAAAGCTTCCAAAACCATCATCCATGGACTTACAGAATGCCTTATCCACTGTCATGGTATTCCACATGATGTTGCTTCTGACCAAGGAATGTACTTCACAGCTAAAGAAGTATATTAGTGGGCTCATGATCATGAGATTCACTGGTCTTACCATGTTCCTTATTATCCTGAAGTGGCTGGGTTGATAGAACAGTGGGACTGACTTTGAAAGATGCAGTTATAGTACCAGTTAGGTGGCAATATATTGAAAGGCTGGAGCAAGATTCTCCAGAAGATGTTCTATGCTCTGAATTAGCAACCACATCCTATATATAGTAAGGGATAGTAAGTAATAAGTATAGTAAGGAAGTATAGTATAGTAAGTATAAGTTATGTCTGGAAATTTTGGGGGTGTCTCTTTGTATTATTATGTGCTGTTATTAAGGTCGATGGGAAATTTCAATACCTTAATTTGGCCCAGAGACCATGTGTTTCAGATTCTCTAGGAATGAAGGTAGAGATCACCCCTCCAGGTAAAGAAATAAGACCTGCTGAGGTGCCTGCTAAAGGAAAAGGGAATACAGATTAGGTAGTAATGAAAGATAATTTTATATGCCAACATGGCCAAGTGACCAGTTACAAAAATATGGATTATAATTGTCATTTGTATTTAATTGTAATTTGTTAAGAATATATTTATGCATATACATACATATATGAAACAGATATGCTTATTTACTCTGCTCGTTTATTCTTTTATCAACTAACAAAATATTGATTGACTTCATGTCAGTACTTAGAATGGTGTTAAATCTACATTATAGTATTTCATTCCTGGGATACCAAAAACACATCACTAAAACAAAACAACAACAACAACAAAAAAACACTTTTCCTCCATTTCTGGGAGAGAAATGAGTTCATTTTTGGTTGTACAAAGGGTATTTATATTACATCAGGCAGAATTATGACCTTTTTATTTTATTTATTTGGAGATTATGACTTAAAGAGATGTTTGGGTGACAGGTTGAGAAGGGGTGAACTCGTGGTGATTAATGTGGATTTTTGACTTGATTGGACTAAAAGAGTTTTGTGTGTGTTGATGAAGGTGTTGTGTCAGATATTATTGGCATGTGATCTGACAAACTGAAGGGAGTAACCTATCCTGAATGTGGGCCATGCATCCCAGTAGGCTGGGTGCCTGGAGGAAGGAAGCAGGAAGCCAGCATGGCTGGAGGTCTGTTTTCTCTCTCTTGTGTGGGTATTTGGGTTGCTGCTGTGTTCTCCTGAGGACACTAGTCTCCAGCTCCCCGACTCTTCCATAGTGGACTCTGACCACTGACTCTTCAGTGATTCCCCAGGCCTCCTTCGGTCCTGAATTAGGGCTTCATCATTTGTCTCTCTTTCTCTGAGACTCCCACTTCTCAAACAGAGTAGCTCCAGGTTTCTGTAGCTCCTCAGCCTGCAGACATCCATTGTGGGACTATGCAGGTTTTGATCCTGTAAGCCAATCGAATGAATTATCTTTTGTAATTATTCATATGATTAGTTCTGATTCTCTAGAGAACCTGACTAATAAATAGCTCATGACCCTGGGTCTGGTAGAGAGGCATGGTAGAGGAAAGTTGCTCAATTCATGGCAGCCAGAAAGGAGAGAGAGAGAAGAAGAGAGAGGCACTGGAGAAATATAATCCCCCAAATCATGCCTGCAGTGACCTCCTTTTTCTAGTCATGCCATACCTGCCTCCAGTTACCACCCAGCTGTCCATTCAAATTGCCAGTCCATCAAATGGATTAATCCCCTTATTACTTTACAACTCTCATTTCACTTCTGAACTCTCCTGCATTAACAAGAGCCTTGGGGATCGCCTCGTATCTAAAGCATAACACACTATGTTGTAGTACTTCACCATAAGCCCCAAAGCAGTGGGGCCACAGGACAATGTCCTGAAAGGTCTTAGATCTTGAACCAAAAGAAATGTTTCTTCTTTTTTAATGCTTAATCCAGGTATTTATTAACTTAAGAAATAGAAGGCCAATACCATCTATATATTGGTTTGGTATGTGTTTCACTCAGAACTTTTTCTATTACAATTGATAACAAAAGGCACAAAAATAGACATGAGCAAAAAATACATATATTCATTTTCTTAGCAAAAAAAAAAAGAGGGGAAGAAGAAAGGAAGGGAGGGAAGGGAATGGAAGGGAAGGACAAATGAAAAGCAAAATGAAGGAGAGAGAAAAGAAAGACTCCATGTATTAGATTTCAGGAGGGGTTCAGTCAGAGGCCCAAAAGGTATCAACAGAACTTAAATTTTCTCCACTCTTTCTCTTTTTTCTCTGCCTCATCTGTGTTAAATTTACATTTAGATAATCTAACCTCTTTTATTTTACATAAAATCTCCTGGCAGGAAAATGGACAGCATTTCCAGACATGTTCAAAGCTTGAAGATCAATAAAAATATAAACGCTCCTATCACATGCAAAGGTCAAATAAAACTTCCAGATGTGAGTCCTAGTGGCCTGAAATTACAGACAGAGAGCAAAAGTAAAGAAGTAAACAGGATTTCGATATGTGCTGTGGATTGTGGCCTATTAGATTCAGGATGTCTCCAACCAGAAATATAAAGAATTATGAGCAGTGAAGAAGAAAGCTGGCAAGGGTAAGATCAGGAAGGGCCTTGAGAGCCAACTTAGAGAGTGTATACACACCTTCAATAGAGTAGAGATACTGATGGATTTTCAGCAAACGGATTAGGATTGTGATTTAGAAAATTTATTCTGGGTTTCAAGTAAAAGAAAGCTAAGTAAGGACTCTGAGAAACTTATAAATAACAAGACACACAAAATGCACCTATGAACCCTACAAACACCTGTCCAAATGGAAACCTTAATCTCTGAAATTTCACTTCTTGCAGCTAACACTGTTCACATGAGAAAACCAAGACAAACGCATGCTTCAGAGACTTGGCCACATAGTTCTTCAAAGGCTGGCTGACTGGCTGGCTTGCTTGCTTGCTTGTTTGCTTGATTGATTGATTTAAAAGTCCCTTGTTAAGATCAACATGTTCACTGTATCAGTTATATTTGTATTAATATAATAAAATACCTAAGTTAGGCTAACTTTATAAAGAAAAGGGATATATATATAGTACTCATTTTGGAGGCTGGGTATCTAAACAGTTTAGCACTGGCTCTGGTAGAAGCCCCAAAAGAGGTGGAGGTAGCACCTACTCCTGAGAAAGCAAATGTTGGCATACAAGAAAACAGGAAACCAGAGAGATTGGGTTCGACCAGGATCAGAATTCTATGGCAATTTTCTCATGAAAACTACCAGGCTTGCAGGAGAAATACCTTGGTCTCTCCTGAGGACACACCACTGACTAAAGAACCTCCCACAAACACCCACCTCTAAAAGATCCACACCACCTCCCAATACCACCACGCTGGGAACTGAGCTCCTGACATGCAACCTTTGCAGGACAAACAGCAACCAAGTCAAAGCAGATGGGAGTCAGTCTCTCCATCAAATTCCTTATTTGGGCTGAAGAGAAGTAAATACCAGCTGGTCTCTAAAGAATCTTTGACATAAAAATCATCACTTTTACTCAAGTGATATCCTGCAGACACACAAAAATATGAGTGCCTGAGCTGATTCTTGATGATAAGGATTCAGAAATAAGGGGACAAAATCCAATAGCCTCTGGGTTGGTTTTATTTCCTTGATCTTTCTCCTTCACTGCTTATCATCCAATGAATAAGTCATGAAAGTGCATATGCTATACAGCATATCAGCATGAGACCCATGTAAAATATTCCCAAAAGAGGGTTCAGTAAAAAGACCACCAACATTGCAGTATCACATCTCACTGTACCCAAGAAAATTGTTTTGAAAGAGGTTTTACTAGGAAGAAAACGTCCTAACTAGAGACACTTTAAATAATTTTGGCCCAAACCAAGTCAGGATGCCTAAAGTAAAGAAGGAGGAAACAGCACAGACCACTGCTGCTTTTATTTATTTATTTATCTATTTATTCATTTATTTATTTGGTGAGAAGAAGGCAGGGCACATTTGTGTGCATGGGACACTTAATGATGGACTTATCAATATGTTGCCTGCTGCAAGTATCCATACTGTATAAAGGTTTGTGCCTATTACTATATTTTAAATCCCAGTTTTCTTTAAACTGCAATAAAAGTGAATCAACTCAACTCTTTCTTGTCAGCTCAAGTAAAATTTAATTATTATGATTCAGTTAAATTTATGAGGAAACGTATGATCTTTGTAATTATGGGTACTTCTCAAATGCAATATTCTCACTTAGGACAAGAAGAATCACATGAATACCTGCATGACCATCCTTTATCAGATGACCTGATCATATATTGAAGGATATTTCTTTCATTTATTGATCTTGTGTTTGTTTGTTGTGTTGCTAGGGATTGAACCCTGGGTCTTGTTCTGCTTGACAAGTGCTTTACTCTAGAGCTACATCCCCAGTCCAAGGCTATATCAGTCTTTATGAAAGATGTGTCATCCCCAATATTCCACATTTTTCTTAGAACCAATTCTTCTATAAATTGGATTCATTTAATATTCCATAACATTTGATCTACCATTTCCTGAATCTTAGAGACTGTGAGTGATGCTCTTAAATATTATTAACTGCTGATAATTTTGCCTCCCTAGATGAATATAGATTCTAGAGTGGTTCAGCTTTCTTTCCTTTATCCAGTACTCTCAGGGTTGTGATGTCTGAAGAAGCAACTTGTATAGAACTGGATATTATTTTTCCATCAAAACAAATGAACATGCACTCTGGGATAAATAAGGATTATAAATCATTTGTATTATTTCAAGTGTGATGTTATCATCAAATAATTTTGTGGCAAATTTTTTTTTGTATTGTTCAAAATTTTTATTTTGGAAACCTGTATATTTTAGAGTTGTCCTATATATACTTAATGTGGCCATAACAGCTCCTGTTTCTACCCTTTCAATTCCTGCCCAATGACTCTAGGATACATTTCAAAACTCTTTAAAAGGTAGAAAAGATCTTCTGTGATTGATTCCATCTTACTAAACCAGACTAAATCTTTGTTCAATTTGTGCTCTGAAGTTTACTTTGTAGCAATACAAAACTCCTTAAGATTCCCTTATGAGTCCGATTTTCTATTTCTGAGGAAGTATTAAACTATTTGTCACCTCCTTTGATTTGCTCTATCTGGACTGCCAATCTAATTCCTTTTCTCTCCATTGTCTATGTATCAGTGTCACATATTTTGAGATTAACTTCAGACAGAAATACCTTCAGTCAGGCTTCCCTGAAACATTATCTTTCTATTCAGCCATCCATTTCTCCTCACCATTAACTCCAGCACATACACAAGCACACACTTCTTTACATGGCTAATTCAGCTGTATTTATGATCCTGTGCCTATTCTGTGATCTTTTGCTCTTTTATGTGTATTTCAGTACATATAACACAATTACTGTATCAAATATTTTACTGATATTTCTCAGCCCTGATTATGTTTTTAAGAAAAGTAACTATATGGCTATCCTCTTGAATTTCCATACTTAAAACAGATATATCCTGGTACTTAAAAGATGTTCATTGTTGAGGGAAACATACACACATGAATGAATAAATGAGCAAGTGAAAGAATAAATTAATGGGTTTTCTATACAACAGCCCAGATTTGTCCAAGGTTTTATTTCCTGCAAAATATTAAGTGGAAATTTTCAGACATAAATAATTTTCAAATTAAATAATTCTTATTATAAGATACAGTTGTTCCTTTTATTAATATGTAGAGTTTTAAGATCGTATTGTGCCTAACATAAATTAAACATTATCATGGGAGGTATATATAGGAAAAGAAACCATATTGTATAAAGGGTTTGGTACATAATGGGAGGTATATATAGGAAAAGAAACCATACTGTATAAAGGGTTTGGTACATAATGGGAGGTATATATAGGAAAAGAAACCATACTGTATAAAGGGTTTGGTACTATCCACACGTCTTGGAACATATCAACCACCAATGAGGGGTGACTAGTATAATGAGAAATCCTGTGATTCTGCCTGTAGTTGTGAAGAAATTTCAAAAGAAATGATGCCTTTGCTATTATCTGCAAAGGTTGCCACTCTCCCAGAAATCCTGAGTCATTTGGACAATGTTGGTTATCCAACTTAATGATGGACTTATCAATATGTTGCCTGCCGCAAATATCCAATATTATACCAGCAAGTCTCCAAATAAGTCATGTGTTTATATTTTTAAAATTAGCTTACACTAATAACTGTCTGGCAGGAGAAATTTCTTTAGAATAAATGCCCAGCTGGTGTTAATGGGATTCTGCTACCTGAAACCATCAGCACCACCCAGGAGGTAATTTGTCTCCCCAAATGCCCTGTAGAAAAATGGTCATCACTTAAGTGCAGTACATTTTAAATAACAGAGTTTTAATTTCAATACAGTGCAGTGAGAAACTGATCAATAAAACAATACAGAGACTAGACAATAGGAATCGGTTGCAAACACTTGATGAGTCTATGTTTCTGCTTAGTCTAATGTCAATGAAACTACTTTCTAGTGAATAGAATATTTGACTATGGAATATGTTCAAGGCTTAAAGCACTATGGTTTTGTTTATTTTGTCTTTGGGTAAAAATAATGCTTAGCTCTATTTGACAAGCTATGATTGAATAGCCTATGGCTGAAAGGTGAATGTTTGGATTATAGATATCTACTCTGCTTCTTGCTAGCCTAAGAATGCTGAGAAAGTTAATTAATGACTCATCCTTCTTTCTTCATTCCTTCCACCCTCCTTCTTTCTTTCCTTATTCAAAAAAACTTTTTTGAGAATCAATAAGTACTAGGATTTTAAAGTAACATAAAACATGCTTTTTGTTTTTGTATAGATTTTTAGAAAAGTGAGGCTAACTCTATCTGCCCATCAGAGATATTCATCTCGCCCATCTCCATTTGGTTGCTTCATACCCTGGAAGTTTTTCAATATCTTTTGTGCAAAGAAAGAGAAAGATAGTATTCAAACTTGTCAATGTTCTGTTAATTAATATTTTAGTAGGTAAATAAATGACTGCTTGGGAGGAAGTGGTACCTGACTAATCAAATAATCAACATAATGATTTGATACCAAACATAGGTTTGTTATTTCACACATTTAGTTTTCTTCAATACATTGAGATGTAAAGTTTTATTTCACAGGATAAAAGAAATGCTATGGATTTTACAGAGTTTTACAGAGAAAGAACCTGAGGCCCAGGGAGGATTTTCTTGTGATATAAATGAAAGTAGAAATATACAGCTAGTCTTTGGCAGAGCCAGAGTGCTCACTGCCTGCTCAGTGCCTTTAGCTTAGCCTACATCATCCAAACGTCAGATTACAGGAACAACAAGGAGCAGATGTATAAGGAAGACGGTTAGGTGATATTTGAAACCCACATGATGAGAAACTGTAAAAGCAATACCAGGTGGCAGGTGGCATTTTACAGAGTGACAGGAAAAAGAATCTCCACCTTTTAAATAATTATATTGCCCAGGATTTCTAAGTCCTTGGGCCTGCAGGGAATTTAGTAGCCAGACAGAGCATAGGATCAGTTCAATGATTTCCACAAGGCCTCAATATTTACTTTTTTCCCCAAAGTAAAGCCCAATGAGATTTTAGTTGGGCTATTTCTTTAATACCAACATTTGGAACACAGGTGACCATGCAAACAGTGGCATAATGAGGAAATTCCCAGGATCACCATCTAGGGGGGTGAAGTCAGGCTACTACTGTCTGCCAAGCAAAGTGCAGACTCAGTGTTCACAGTCTGAAAACTTCTCAGCACATTGATCTTACTTTCTTTTCCTAATCCTCAAAGGTTATGGGCTTCCAGTCAAACTCCAAGACACAAACATATTTATGTGTGTATTAGCTCATCAGAGAGATGCTTGAGTTCCACACAAATTAAGATTACATCTGTGAACAAGAAGAGATTGCTAGGAGTTAAACTTTCTGACTTTGAAGATGTGTGAAAGCACAGTGGACAACACTAAAGTCAATTCTAAAGTGATTTAAGGTATATAAAATCCCAACACCCTCTTTCTGTGTAGGGAGCTTTGCTGTCAGCAGCAATGTACTGTTTCAAGTTATTAAAGAACAGCAATGTTCTCGAGTTTGTCCTAACTTGGCAAAAAAATCATATTTTCTTGTCATTACCATTTTTCTTCAAATAGAATAGATCAGGAACCTACAGCCTAAAATATATATATATATATATATATATATATATATATATATATATATATATATATATGTTTTTTTTTTCCCTGTAAGAGGCCTGCTCCTTTGTGAATGTGTCAATATATATTTGCTTGGATTATTTCCTCAATTTGGAATCCTTTGGTCATATTCTCTCCAAATTTATCATTTTAAATACTTTACCATCAGTTCTTTTTTTTTCTTCTGTGATTCTTTCTTTCTCTGATACCAACATCATTTGTGAAATATTTCCACCTCCATTTAAGACTCATTTATCTGCCATTTTGAATTGTCATATGCATAAAAATAATGAAGAAGGCATAATTTTAAATTGTGAAATATTGGGACATTTTGATTCTTTTATTTTTTGTTACAAGGTAATATGTGCATGTGTATGAACAAATATGTATCATATGAATCCCAACATCATGTGTAATTATAGTGCACCAATAATGTGGGAAAAAATAAAATATCCAATCTCAAATATTTGGTTTTGGTATCAGAAATAGACTAAAACAAAAGATTAAATATAGATTATGTAGAATAAGTGATAATGTTTATCTATGTGTTTTATGTGAAGTTCACATGTGTGTAATTTCCAAAGACTGGAAAAGTTTGTCACCATCATTTACAATATAACTTCAGTCCTGAGTTAAAACTGAATGCTCAGTTAATATCCATATAATTTACTTATACCTCCATCCCTCTGTAAAATTACGAAGATTTGTTTGTACATCTTTATACCACTTCAACTATGAATCTGCAGGCCAGAAATGCAACTGACTCATGTGCATCTTAAACATATCACCACCTCACAATATGTCTCTCTTCTACAGATCAGAGATGTTGGAAGATCCTATTCCTGCCCTTAGCCTCCCTCCTCTTATTAAAATGCAACATAAATGGATCCAGGCTATATAATTTGCTTTGAATAACAAATTGCATTCACATGTATGTACCCAATAAATGCTTTTGGATGATAATGGCATTGATGATCACCCACTCCTCAAAACTGATTGAGTACAAGCTAGAAGGATCAGTTCATGAAGTAGAATTGAAAGAATTAACATGTTTATCATGACCTAGCAACAGTTAGGGGGCTATGGAAGAGAACTGTCCTTAAGCATTCCTATTCTATTCCATTTCTGCATGTTTCTGGTACTTGTCATAATAGCCCCAGGCAAGTTACAATAATGAGAGCAACATATGGCATTTGAAGAGTGTCAACACCAAGAATGGAGCGTGATTTATAGGGCCGCTGCCAGGGAAGTAAAGAGCAGATACTCATGCTAAGACTAGGGAATTGGTGTCAATAGATTGATAGATTGTATTTCTATGTTTGAGAAACTTTATCTCTTGTGAATTATTTCCACTTTCATTATTTTTAAACAGACTGTCCATGGAAACAGTCTGTGAGTGTTGCCCAGGAGAATTAACTGAAGTTCTATAACTTCCAGAAAAACAGTTTTGTTGAGATATAAAGAATCACTGAGTTAAGGTCTATTGCGATATTTCCACATAATGAACAAAGAGGAAAACAAACAAATTATAAAGGATCAATTCTAGTCAAGTAAACTATTTGATGTTATATAGTGAAACAAAAATATAAATGTTTGGCTTAGTTTTAAAAATGTTTAAATCAATTTATTTGGACATTTAGTCATGCTTATTGGAAAATGTGGATGCTGACTGCATAATCTTTGTAAAACCATAAAACTAAATTAGGCAACTATTTGTCATCCATCTATCTATTTAATTATATCTTTGTTATATAAATTAAGACAATGCACTCATTAGCCTTTTGTCAAGGATATATCTTTTGTTTTAGAAAAAAAGTTTTAAATATAGCCAAATTTGGGGAAATCATCTTTCCAAAAATCTCACTGGAGGTTTCTCAGAGATCCAAAGAGAACAAAAGTATTTGAAGGGTGTTATTGAGTTGCACTTGAAAGAAAAATCTGGCTAAAAACTCTTGGGAGACTCACCTTGCTCTGTTGTCTTTCTTGGAGATGTCTCCAGCAATCAAATAGGCTTTTGATAGGTAAGAGCAATGTCTGTGGTCATCCTATCCTTTTCAGAGTTTTGATACCTGGACATATAAAAAGAAAACAGTTTCTTTTTTTGTTTAAATTTGTTCTAATTAGGCATACATGACAATAGAATGCACTTTCATATATCATACATACATGGATTATAATTTCTCATTCTTCTGGTTGTACATGATAGGGAATCTCGCCAGTTGTATAGTTACCTATGTACAGAGAAATAATGTCTGATTCATTCTATGATTCTTCTTACCCTTATACCCACTCCTTTCCCTTCACTCCTTCCTATATAATGTAGATGAAAAGATCAACTTTGGGGGGGTCTTAAGATATTTAGAGAAATTATAGCCACCTGAACTAGTAAGTAAAATCCATTAGTTTTAAATTCCTCATTTCCAAAATGGGCACATTAAGGTTTAATCCACAGAAGTGTTTGAGAGGATATTTTTGACAATATACTTAAAATCTTACCACTTCATTGGGAACATGGATACTAATTAAAAATTTGCTGTAATTGTTATTGTCTTCATCCTCATTGTTATCAGTGAATGTCATGATGCCCATATAAAGTTCTGGCACATCTGGAGTACTGAAGAAGAATACTCCTTCCCATTGCCCAGAGCACAAAATTCCTATAAGCACACTGTTGACATGAATCAATCTCCTTGAATGTGCTGTGCAATCTGTACTCTATCTGCATTTGTAACTTCATTCTCTAGACCTGTGGTATTTACTGGGGTACCCTTGGGCATGCCAATGTAAGTATCAATACTAGCTCAAATATGACAGCATCCTTTAGTCTAGACCTTCTGTTTAGCTTCACAAATACTTACTACACCTTGGCCCAGATCTGCTTTCACAAACATTTAAAGAGTACCTAGTGCATGTCAGGCACTGAGCCAGCTGCTGCACTTACAAAGATAAACAAAGTTTGATTGCTGCTCTTCAGGAAACAAATAGAACTACCTACTCTACTCGTTAAGGACATGGTCAGGAATTAGAACCACAAAATTTCAAAGGTGGGAATTAACTGGCTCAGCATGTGGGAGCACAGAGGGATTCAAAAAGGAGCTGATATTGGAGCCCGATTTAGAAACAAATGCAGTGTGTCAACTGCAGGAAGAGAATAAAAAGGAATTTTGAACAGAAGGACTAACTTGAACCAAAGTGAAAAGGGAACAAGGTGTGGGATGTATTTGAGAAAGAGTAAGTGATTCAGAGTAGTCTAATGTTCAGTGTCTGGGAATGGGGGTGAGGAGAGTAGCAAGAGCTGTTGTGAGGAAGGGACCATTTCTGTACAGCCTTAGGAGTATTACTTCATTGTAGACAGCAGTCAGTCACTGAACTTTTATGATCAAAATGTTGTGTGGCAAAGAAAACTGTGAGATAATGGGGAAGAGGAAATAAGACTAGAGGCAACTCAACCACCAGGGAATTTGCAACATCATGTGGATGATGGTAGTGTGTCCAGTAAAGAAAATGGCAGAGAGAGCAGTATTCTGCTTCCACAGAGTGTAAGAAAATAGAGCTGCTATTTCTGGGTGGCTGGCTGGACCTGTGGGTTAAATAACAGGAACAGTTTGAAAAGATTCATGAGTTTCAATCCTGAAGATCCTTCTGGCCTTAAAAGTTTTGAAAATAAATGAAACATTAAATCTAAATATCTTTCTGCCAATCTATTTTATAGATAGATTCAGCTGATGTTTATTTACATAAAAATGTATAAACATATATTTATTTATGTTATATTATACATATACATATATATATATATATATATATATATATATATATATATATAATACTATTAGGAAAATATTATTGCTACCCATTTCTTACCCCAACAGCAATGAGTCAGTGTACACAATTCAAATGAAGAACTACTCCATTTAAAAGTTCTCACTAATTGTATAGGGTGGTACATACCTTTAATCCCAGTGACTCAGAAGGCTGAGATAGGAGGATCACAGGTACAGCCTAGGTAATTTAGAGAGAACCTTGGGTTCAATCCCCAGTACCAAAACTATCTTTAACTAACTAAACTAACTAAATAAATAAATCCTGTTGGGAGCTGAAAGATTTCAGCAAGATGAACATTTTAACTGACAGCACAGAATTAGAAAGTCACAATTCAGAGTTGATTTGTAAGCTGCAAACTATTGTAACAAATAATAAATATTCCTATAGAAAAAAAAAGCAGTCATAAATAAACAGGATCTAAATATGCATAAGGTCGTTTTGTTTCGAGAGTCATAACTCAAAATGGCATCTAAATTCTTCAGGGAGATTATCTTTCATTTGTGAAATATTGTGGGATAGAACTGAAATTGTCCACTTCTATTCAGCATCAATGAATATTTTATATTAGTTCAACACCAAGTCGTAAAAGATTTACATCTTGAGGATATTAAAATTAATTTAAGGAGATTAATGTACAATAAAGATAAAAAGTAGCTTCACTTTGAAGTTAAAATTACGGGGAAGTCTGTGTTCTGGATTAGCAACCTGCCACCAACGTCACAACCCTGTCCAAGGAGGCTCTGCTGTGATATCTTCCTTAGGTCATAGATCACCACAATTTTATTGTATTTTTTAAATAGTCTGACAGTTGTTTCTTTGGTAGAATAGCTATTTCTACAAGGTACACTGGGGCAGAAAGGATGAGGCCTTAGACAAAATGAGGTTATCTTTCATAATTACAAAGGACCTGGATAGGAGACAATCTCTAGACATTCAAATTTTGGCTTATTCCAAGTATGCTTGCTTTAAAACATCAGAATCAATATAACAGTTAATAGCCCAGTGGTACTAGAATCTTAAAAGCAAAATTGGTTGGTTCTTTATGCTTAATTTGGATCTAGGGTTTGCTCAAAGCAAGAATTTATTTTAAATTTTTAGTTGATTGTTCCAGGATGAGAATAGTTTGTAGCAGACCAGAGCAATGTTTAGTTTGTAGCAATTTCAAGATATGAATCCAGAGCCAGGAGACTAATCAGTGAGAATAGGAGGGATACAAAGAATCACCCTCTGGATCATAAGCTAAGTCTTGATATGATTATTTAGGTCAGCTTTTTTCACTGCTGTGACTAAAGGACCTCACCAGAGCAATTTTAGGGGAGGAAAAGTTTATCAGAGGGCTTCGTCCATAAAAGGCCGGCTCCATCCCTGCAGGTTCAAGATGAGGCAGAACATTATGGCAGAAAAGCATGGCAGAGGGAAACAGCTCACGTGTTGATTAAAAAGCAGAGAGACCCCACTCTCCAGATACAAATAAATATACCCTCTAACCATGCCCCTAATTCCCACCTCCTCCAGGCACACCCTACCACTTCAGATACCACTCCCAATCATTTCTCATTCCAATTTTCTTGTCTCATTCATGAGCTTTTGGGGGACTCCTCACATCTAAACCATAACAATGACCTTCAGCAAATTATTTTCACTTTGTAAACTTGGTTTGCTTCTGAAAAGTAGGGATGAGAATATTTGCTGAACCAGTGGCCAATTAAGTGTTTTGATTGACACACAATGCAGAGTATGTTCTCCATTGATAACATGCATATCATCTAAAGCAGACACTACCAGTGAGATATTTGAAATGATGTTAAGTAGTAGATCTAAGTGTTCATTTGTAGATCTTTGTAGATCTAAGTATTCATTTCGGAGTATGAAGTTGTTTGTGAGAGACCCAAAAAGAAAGAACAGGGAAGACTGTAAGCTCAAGGAAGTCTTCTTGGGGGAGAAAATAATGGAGTATCTTGTCAAACCTATGGTCAAGTGAGAAAGAGATGTGAGCTTCCTGAGCCATCATGAGCTTCTCCCAGGATCAGGCCTCCTGAAGGAATGGTGAAAATCAGTGGTAGAAAGCACTATTTATATTGCTATTCTGCTCTCCAGTTTGCTGAACTGAGGTGGAGCCAGAGATTCCAAGTCTTCTTCCTATCCTCTGGGACGATTTTGAAACATTTGGTGCTCATCATTGCAGAATAAACGTCATTATAAATTTCAATCCCAATCCACTTTGCCAAAATTGTAGTGCAAAAGGACAAGGTGGGACTACCTTCAATTTCCAAATTAATAACATAATGAAGAAAGATAGGTCAGACCTACATAGACATTGGTTCTGGAAATTCCAATCATGTAAAAGCAAGATCTCAGTCTCCAACCATCCTGGGAATTCAGGGAAGCTCACAGTAACAGGTCACTTGTTCCTGCATGTAGTCCTTCAACATGCTAATTCTGTCCAGACTGCCAGATCCTTCTTGGGTTTCTGTCTGTCCCCATGCACTGTTGGCACTGCCATTGGGAGTGGGAGCACATCAGTGTTCTGTACCAAGTGTCTGTCACTCAGTCTTCTCAAGCTTCCAACCCTTGGTGGAAGATGGATGTAGAGATCAGGCCCCGGGGAAATGGGGTGCTCCTTCTCTGCTGGGAAGTTTGAAGGTGGGGAAGTTGGGGAACTGTTCTTCTCTTACATTAAGAAGAACTTGTTAGCTCAGTGGTGGAGCTCTTGCCTCACAACTGTGAGGCCATGAGTTTGATCCTCAACACCACATAAAATAAATAAATAAAAATAAAGATATTGTATTCACCTATAATTTAAAAAAAATTAAAAAAAAATAATTTGTTGATTCCAGAACCTTTCACACCTCTCTCAAATAGCTCCTTCAATTTTCTTTCATCAAGAAGCTCCAAACCAATCAAAATTATCTTTAAAAAGTAAACAGTAATATCTACATCATCACCAGATGTCTATTAGGATTAATTGTGATGCTCCTTGGAGAATTTCAGGTACAGTGTATGACACACAGTGAGAACAGATGATCCTCAAGTTGTGATAATGTATGTCCCAGGAAGTTGAAAATATCCTACACTGAGAATGAACTTAGTACACCTAACTCATTAAACATCATAGCTTAGCCAAGCGTACCTTCCAAATGCTCAGAACACTTACATTAGCTTACATTTGGGCAAAATTATCTCAAAGGAAGCCTATTTTTATAATGAAATGTTGACTATCACATGTAATCTATACTGTACTTGAAATGAAAAACAGAATGGTTGTATGGGTACAACTTCATTCTACCAAAAAGTTCAAAAATTTTAAGTTTAACTATTGTAAATCAGGTGCCACTTGTATTCAATACATGAGGGATGTATCCCCAGTATTGTTGCCAAATTGCATTGCCACTAAGAAAAACACTTGTGCATTTTTGTCTGTCTTGTAAGAACCTAAAACAGTCAAGAACACACACACACACAAAGAATGTAGTTGATCATTGCCTCAGATGTCCCTAAGGCATATGGAGACCCTCCTCAGTGTTCTGATATTACTTTCCAAGATTTTTCTTTTTGTGAGTCTGAATTATTTTCAGGATTACATTTTTGAAAAGGAAGTAAGGACATCTCATTAGGAATGTGCTTTGGAGACGTGAGAAACTTCACAGTGAATTATTTCAATTTCTTAAGAATGTGAGATAAGAGAATAGTTGCTGAGAAGATGTAAGGTTAATGATATCCTGTCTTTTGCATATAGAATGAGCAAAGTTCACCTTGCATAAATTGGTTTTTTATGTCAGATGTCAAAAACACATCCAGTCTCATTCAGTGTTTGATATCTATCAGGAGTCTCATGTCAGTATAAAAATTCATGACCACTGTTATCTGGAATCTTAGCCACTTCATAAGTTCGTGTCTCACCATGTAAAAGAGATTTTTAAAAAAATTCTCATTTTTTGTGTGTTTCTTGTGGTAGGAAAGTTTTTATTCTGTCAATATCAAGCAGTGCCAGAACAATGGATCTGCCCATTCGTATGATGGACTTTATCTACATAGTGAGAATTATTGGGGGGTTTATATCTATATGCTTCATAGCACAACTATTCCCAGAGATGCCAGCACACAGTGAATGTGCATGAGCACCCTCTCAAAGGCTTGTTAGAAGACAGATTGCTGGAACTTAATAACTGAATGTATGGTTTGGTAGGCTTGAGGTAGGTTCCAAGAATTTGCCTTTCCAACACATTTTCCCAAATAATGCCCATGCTATTATTGCAAGGACACACATTGAGAACCACTTTCTAAAGCATGTTTTTCTTTTTCTGGACTTCTAAAAAAGGAGACAGTGAATACAAGTGTCCTTTTCTGATACACAACACACTTGATTGCAGTTTTGCCACTCATTTCTCACTAAAATACTCTGGCAAAGTGTGCTTTGGATTTTTTTTTGTTCAGACTAGAAAACAAAAAGCTGGAAATTTTTCCATAATATATTGCCTTTTAAGTATGTTAGCTTTTTAGTTCAGATACAGTCTTAGTAGCAGATATTCAATGCATCCATTGTAGTGTGAAAACAACCAATGATGGTATGTAAACAAATGGGTGTGACTGTGCACCAATAAAACTTTATTTTAGACATTGATACTTCAATTTCATACAAATCTTACATATTATGAAATAATATTCCTAATTTTTTTTTCAACTACGTAAGAAGGTAAGAATTTTCAACTCCCAAGACATATGAAAGCAGGAAGAAGGGCCAAATTTGATTTACGGGTATTTTGCTTAGGTTCTTTTGTAGCTGTGAACAAAAACATAACACAAGAACAACTTGTTTTATGAGGAATAGATTATTTGGGATTCACAGTTGCAGAGGTCTTAGTTCATAGATGGCTGACGCCCTTGCTCTGAGCCCAGGGTGAGGCAGCACATCTTGGCAGAAGGGCCCAGCAGAGAAAAAGTGTTCAGTTTATGGCAGGCTGGGAAGCAGGGAGAGAGGGAGAGATGGTGGAAGAAGCCACAGGAAACATATACCCTTTCAGGCCACACTGCCACTGACTCCTTCTTCCAGCCATGCCCCACCTGTCTACAGTTACCACCCAGTCAGTTCATTTAGAAAAGGATGGGCTAATTAAGTTATAGCTCTCACAGTCCAATCATTTTTCCACTGAATATACCCAAATTAACAGATTTTGTTGCAAACCTTACTTTCAAACCCTAACATCAGGTTACTTTTCCACTCCTGTGATAGATCCTTATCCTCAATGCATCAAATGACAAGTATAATGTATTTCTATTACCAGCATACTGGTGATGGTCAAGGAGCGCTGCTGCTTAGCTGCATACAGCAGAGGCTTCCAGATATGAAACTGGTTGCATTAGAATCATATGAGAAGATTGTTATATTTACAAATCCCATCTTTGCCCTAACTCAGATTGTGATTTATTAGGGTTGGGACGAGTTGACACATCTGCTTTACAAATAAACAAAAGTATAAAAATGTGAGTTATTTTAATATTCATCAGGTTTGGTAATCACCATCCTCATAGTATCCAGTCCAGTGCTGGACAGACTCCATCTCTGATGAATATTAAATACCAGGAAAGTGCACTGTGATAGATTGATTCTCAATTATTAATAAATTCATAGCAGCATTCCATTCTCATATAAGAAGATGAAGTCTGTTACTATTGTCTTAAGAATATTTTCATTAACACCTAATTTTACATTTTTTAAAAAAGTCTGGTATATTTTTCTTTATTTTCTCAAACTACTAAAAGCCTCCAAGAGAATTGTCTGCTCAGTTATTTTGTTGAATGGTTAAGAAACATTATAAACTTTTAGTGAGATATTTGCTGAGACTTTTCATTACAGTATTATAGAACATAAAGAAGGAACTTAAAAAAAAAGTGGATTTGGTTCATGTTTACCTAGTCTGGGAAATAGGAATTCAGCAGGCGGAGCTGACTGAGCAAGAAGCTTTTCATATCTCAGTAGAATTAAACTTAATCTACCCATTGACTTTTAATCTCCAATTAAAAGCTACTGAAAATAGATTTAAATAAAAAACACCAACCTAAGCTATGTATTCAACAACATCTGTGACATTTGTAGCAGATACTGCTAGAAATAAGTTACTCAATGCGGCTTACACGCAGAAGGACGGACCTGCCCAGTCATTTTCTTGACACTACAAGAGACAGGTAGAAAGAAGAAGAAATTGGAGGCAAAAAGATGCATGCCCTGGAGACACTGCATTAATTAATGATGACAGAGCAATCTCACCCTAACGAACTGCATTATTGTTAAAAGCATTATTATAATTGAATTACTTATTCTGTCAGGGAGGAAAAGAGCTCACTCTGAGTGTCAATTAATGACATCTTAATGCCTCCAATAGTGTCACCAGAAACTTAATAAATATGAGTTGAAGATGACAGTGGCGTTCCCCCCCCCAGAGAAGTCTCAAATGTTCCAGAAGGACAGGCCAGTTGTGGTCATTCTAACCTTATGTGGCAGTCTTTTCGTATGGAAATAGTAGTCACCTGGGTGTTAGTGATACTGGACAGACAGCTATGAGTGTTGGGAACATGAGCTTAAGGGAATAATTATATAAAATGGGCCAACTGTGCTAAACCTTACTATGTTTTAATTTCCAAAAAGCAATTTTCCTGCAGCCCTGCCTGACACAAGTGGACAGGATATGTCACATTCCTCTGCAAACTACCTACAGGAAAAATGAAGGCCCAAAATAATATTAATAAGAAGAATCCAAGTGACCCTGAATGGGGAGACTTTTGTGACCCTTTTCATAGCCAAGATCTCAAAACTTAGAATGAGAAGGATAATTCCTCCTAACCATAAAACCTGTAAGAATTTATGGTTGAGAATCTAATTAGAACCAGTCGGCAGGTGCTAAGGTGACCCATAGTTGCATGGCAGTGGGGACATGAAAATATGATGTCACCCTGCTGTCAGTCAAAAGTCAAGAGGTGGATCTGGACAGGACTCTCTGGGAACTTCTCTGGGATTCTCAATAACACTGGAGTGCAGAAAAGACACACTGTCCCTCTCCTTTTGCAGAGCTCAAACTCTCCCTTGATAGTATCCCCTTTCTTTTTCCTATCAGTTCAATAAACTCATGCCTGTTTCTCTGAAATCTGAAATCATGAATTTTTCATGCACTGCATCTGAAATCCTTCTGACCTGATTACAAGAACCAGGGTTTGAAGGGGTTGCCTTCTCACCACCTCAGTTTCCCAGAAGGCCCCATTTCTGTAGCATTAGGAGTGAGAGCTTAGACACTAGTCATAAACACTGATCCTTCTTCATAAACACTTTCAGTTTATGCCTTTTTTACACAAAAGTTGAAATCTCTTAGGATTAATGAAGAATTAAAAAAAAGTCTGATTTTTAAAGTTATTATTGTATTAAGCATCTTTTTGTCACTATGACCAAAATACCTGACAAGAACAAGTCAGAGAAGAAAAAGTTCATTTTGGTTCACAGTTGCAGAGGTCATTTTGGTTCAGAGTTTCTTAGTCTGTGGTTGGCCAGTTCCATCACTCTGGGCCCAAGGAAAGACAGAACATCATGGTGGAAGAGCATGGTGGAAGAAATCTGCTCAGCTCATGGTGGGGCAGAAAGCAGAGCAGAGAAAGAAAGGGACCACAGGAAAGAAGCACCTTTCCAGAGCATGTCCCCACTAATCCACCTCTTCCAAACAATCCAGCCCCACCTGCCTACAGTAACCACCCATTTGGTTCATTCAAGTTAGAATGGGCTCTTTAGGATACATCTCTCATAATCTAACCACTTCACCTTTGGATATTCCTTCACCAACACAGGAGCTTTTGGGAGACAACTCATATGCAAACTATCATAATTATTATGATAACTCTTCCTCAGATTATGTGAACTGGGTCTATTCCAGAGCTTGAGTGCATGATGCCAGGTTTAAAATGAGGTGTCCTGCCGCAGTCTGGCTGGGCACAAATCACGAGCCACTAAAGCAGGAACAAATTTTATTTTTTCTACTGCAAGAAAAAACCTCACACACGCTCCTGGGGAATCCTCCCGAAAAGCCACGAGGCTCCTCCAGCAACCCCCAGCCGGAAATAACTATCCGGGAAAACCCTCCTCCTGCACTTCGACAACCAATGGGAACTCCCGGGGAATCCCCGTGAGAACTAAAAATAGCGCGAGAACTCAAAATTAGCGCTAGAACTCAAAAGTAGCGGCAGAGGCGGATATTAACGCCTTGCCTGTCAATCAATACTGTTGGCAAAATGCCAGGGGCCATACAGACTCGGCTGTGGCTCTCAGCATCTCCCCCCTTCTGTTTAAATAAACAACAAGTAATGTGGCTTAGGGACCGTGCCTGTTAGGTAGTCCAATTCAACATATGGTCCTTACCCGTCATCGGATGAACTGACCTCTAGGCGTCAGCCTCCTGTCTTAGGTTGGTACCACTGCAATCGGATCATACCCGTCACTGACTACCGGTCCAGCATACAGCCATACTTGTGGATAGGCCTTTGCACCAGTGGGGGGGGGTGAGGTTCTTTGCCTCACCTCTGTTGGCCCCCAAACTTGTCCTTGGTGCCAATGGGGGGGTGAGGTTCTTTGCCTCACCTCTGTTGGCCCCCAAATTTTAGACCATCACTAGTAGAAGGGAGGAGGATGAAAAATGCCATGACACCAAGCCAATTGAGGGCTCCTTTGAAAAATTGTACCACCAGTGACACCATCAGCAAAGATGCCAGCATTACCACAATTCGCTGCACCAACAGATAGTTCATAATGCATACAAGTGATACATAGTCCAGGCAAGTTCTGCAAGCAGTTCAAAGTAGAGGAATCTCAATATGTCCATTTCCTCCCAAAGTAAATCTACTCCTTGATTGAGCATTACTTGTTGAGTTATTATTCACTGATGCATCAGTTTATACAGTTTGTTGATAGCTACCGAAGAAGCTGTAGTTTGGTTTTATCTTTGTCTTCACCGGCACTGGGATGAAGATAGGAATTCTGGCAATGATGCTAGGAAAAAAATTATGTAACATTCCAACAGGCATTAAGAAAACAATTTTTTGAACAATTTACATTATCCTGAACAGAATTATTAAATATAATGAGAAGGAAAGGTGAAAGCAAACAAACAGATCTGTTAACCTCCTTATTTGTTCACATATTAAAACAATTTTCAACAGCTGTTTACCCAATCTAAATTAAACCATTAAAATCACGTGAATAAAAAAAATTCGGATCCATTTATTCATGAGCGCTCCTCATATAAGATATATGGACATACACACATACAGACATACAACACAAAACAGAAGTGTGCGCACATAACATACAACATATAAGACAATAATAAAGGCCTTGTTGCTTTACCTAGGTGAAATCTCCATTGCAATGTTTAAAAACTCCACAGTCAAAAAATAAAACACAGTCAAAAAACAAAACTGATCAGAAAAACATTAACCTAGGTTTGTATGAGCTCAAAAAATAAAATAGAACTTTATGATGTGGGAAAAATGCAATAATAAAATAGATATTGAAAAAAGGCACCGTGGTTAATCACTGTCACAGATGTAAGAATAGCCAAGCTGGAGCTCTGGATATCAGCTGTTATGGATTTCAGTCAAATCATCTTCTTTTTCTGTAGAAATTGTTTTGGTTAACCTCTCTGGAATCCAAATCGGCTGCTGTTCTCCCTGTGGGAACACACAAACGGAACCCCTACTCCAGACAATAACTGGGTCGGGACCTTTCCATTGTCCTGTTAGAATATCTTTCCAAAGTACCTTAGGCTTATGTACATTTTTCGGATACATATGTCTTTCCGCAGCACTAAGTCCTGATGAATCCAAATTTAGAAAGTTTAGAGTAAAAAGGGTTATTTTAAGTTTATCTTTGGGGGATATATACCCCTTTCCAATTCCCTCTTTTTGCTTTAATAAGTACGTTTTAATAGTTTGATGAGCTCTTTCAACTATGCCTTGTCCCTGTGGATTGTATGGGATTCCTGTTATATGAGTAATACCAAAAGATGAGCAAAATTGTTTAAAAGAGTTAGAAGTGTAACCAGGACCATTATCAGTTTTTAACTGTTTAGGAACACCCACAGTGGCAAAATTTTGTAAGCAATGAGCTATAACATCTTTAGTTTTTTCTCCGGCATGAAGGGAGCCCATCAAAAATCCGGAAGAAGTATCAACTGTAACATGTAAATATTTTAATTTTCCAAATTCTGGCAAGTGTGTGACGTCCATCTGCCAAATATGGTTAGGTATCAGTCCTCTAGGATTGACTCCAAGATTAACTTGTGGTAAAAAGGTCACACAATTTTGACATTGTTTTATTATATGCCTGGCTTGTTCCTTAGTTATTTTAAAACGCTTTTGTAAAGTATTAGCATTAACATGAAACCTTTTATGAAAATTTGTAGCTTCTTCTACAGTAGAAAAAATATGTATATCATGTGTAGTTTTATCTGCTAAATCATTGCCCAAACTAAGGGCTCCAGGCAATCCTGTATGTGCCCTGATATGTCCTATAAAGAATGGATCTTTTCTATCCCAGATTAGACTTTGTATAGTGGAAAACAAAGAGAAAACAGTAGAGGAAGGGGAAATCCTACCAGCATCTTCAAGGGATATTATAGCATTAACTATATACTGACTATCAGAAAATAAATTAAATACAGAATCTTTAAACATCACAAAAGCTTGTAAAACTGCATTAAGCTCTACCTTTTGAGCTGATTGTTTGGGAACTAAAAATGTAAAAGTTTGATCAGGGGTAACTACTGCAGCTGTACCATTATTAGACCCATCAGTGAATATATTTGGAGCATTCACGATAGGTGTTTTTCTTGTCATTTTAGGAAAAACTACAGGATGCTTAGACCAAAAAGACAACAAAGGATTAGATGGTAAATGATTATCAAATGAAACATTTGATTTACACATGATTATTGCCCATGTATTTAACTCATTAGCTAACTCATCAATTTGCTCCATAGTATATGGAGTAATAATTTTATTGGGAGAAATTCCAAACACTCCCTTTGCTGCTTTTATTCCTTTCAGTATTAATTGTCCTACAGCCTCAGGATACCTAGTAAGAATAGTGTTAGGAGAGTAAGATAAATGTATCCACAATAATGGACCTTCTTGCCAAAATACTCCTGTAGGAATATTTTTTGTTGGTATTACAATGAATAATAAAGGCAAACTTATATCAATTCTGTCCAAATGCATATTTTCCATATATGTTTCAATAATTTTTAATGCCTTTCTTGCTTCAGGAGTTAATATGCGGGGTGAATTTGGATCTGATGGACCTTTTAGGATATCAAATAAAGGTCCCAACTCTCCTGTTGGTATGCCTAGATAAGGCCTTATCCAATTTATATCTCCCAACAACTTTTGAAAGTCATTAAGAGATTTGAGTTGATCTACTCGTATTTGAATTTTAGGTGGACGGACCATGGTTGAGGATAATAGAACTCCTAAATAATTAATTGGAAAATTTAATTGTACTTTATCTATTGCTATCTCTAGATTATAATTTTTTAACAAATTTGTAAGTGTGGCATAACATTCCAACAATGTGTTTTTATCTTTGTGTGCTAACAATACATCATCCATATAGTGAAATATTTGTAGTTCAGGATTTTGATTTCTAAGTGGCTGGATTGCTTTATTAACATAAATTTGACACATAGTTGGGCTGTTAGCCATCCCTTGAGGGAGCACTTTCCATTCATATCTCTGATCAGGACCTTCATGATTCAGTGCAGGGATAGTAAATGCAAAATGTGGACTATCCTCAGGATGAATTGGAATTGAAAAGAAACAATCTTTAATATCTATAGCTAAAACATACCAGGTTTTTGGTAAAGCAGACAATTGAGGAATCCCTGATTGAGCAGGTCCCATAATAACCATCTCATTATTAATGGCTCTTAAATCTTGTAATAATCTCCATTTACCAGATTTCTTTTTAATGACAAAAATGGGAGTATTATAGGGAGATACAGAAGGTTGTATATGTCCCTCCGCTAATTGTTGTTTGACCAGGTCATGGGCTGCTTGTATCTTTTCTTTAGTCAGGGGCCACTGAGAAACCCATACTGGTCTATCTGATTTCCAAGTGATTTTTATTGCCTCAGTGACCCCTTCTGAAAACCCAGTCCATGTCTATTTATTCTTTGATCTATTTGTATTGGTGCTGCTATACCTTGTTCTTGTTTTTCTAATCTTTTTCCTTTCCTAAAACCTTGTCTAGCCATAATAGTGGGTGCATTTTGATTGATATTATTTGTTAATGTCAAACCTAATTGATCTAAGACATCTCGTCCCCATAAATTTACGGGAAGATGATCCAATACATATGGCTGTATAGTTCCTTCACATCCTTCAGGATCCTTCCAATCTAAGACCATTGCACTTCTATGGGGATTAGTTGCCACTCCTAGGCCTCGAAGCGTTTGAGTGGCTTGTTGTAATGGCCAATGTTTTGGCCATTCTTGACGAGATATGATGCTAAGGTCTGCACCTGTATCCAGTAGCCCATTAAATTCATGTCCTTGAATATTTAGTTTTAGCATTGGGCGAGAATCTAAATTCAAAGACAGCATAGCCCAATCTACACCTGTGGAGCCTAAACCCCTGGAACCTCTTTCCATAGTAGTACTGGAAAATTTATCATGTAGGCTGGATATTATTAATAACTGTGCTATTCTATCTCCTGGTGAAATTACTGATATACCCTTTGGAGAACTAGCTATAATTTTTATTTCACCTTCATAATCGGGATCAATTACCCCGGGACTTATCATAAGTCCTTTTAGCGTAGAAGAACTACGTCCTAACAATAAGCCTACTGTTCCTTGGGGAAGAGGTCCTTTTACTCCTGTGGGAATGATTTGAACTCCCATCTCTGGAGTTAGTACTGCTCTGGCGGAGGCGCAGATGTCCAACCCTGCGCTCCCTCTGGTTCGTCTGATGAGAGATCGGATGGATAATGTGTCCTGGGTACTACCCTGATGGGGTTGCTGGGTTCCTCCATGGTTTTTCTGGGTTCCTCCAGTGCCCCGTACATTTGTGGTCGTGGGCCCCGGAGCATTGGGCCCCCCTGTCCGTTTTTTGGCAATGGAGCCTGATGCCTTTCTCCACGATATCGTGGGTAACCACCTGGTCCTTGTCCATTTTTTGATAATGGAGTACCCTCTATGGTGGTTTGAGAATGGCATTCATTAGCCCAGTGTCTCCCTCTACGGCATCGTGGGCAAATATCTGGTGTTCTATTCCTTTGATACCTAACTTTGTTATACCTTCCTCCTATGGGGCAACTCCTTTTAAAATGTCCTGTTTGTTCACAATTGTAGCATGTTTTTGGCCTGGCATCTAAAGCCTGTTGTACTGCTGCCAAGACTTGTCCTTGTTCATTAATGTCTCTACATAATTTAATATATGTGTTTAAATCTTCATGTTTCCATGGTCTAATGACCTCTCTGCAGCAACGATTTGCTTGGTCATAAGCCAGTTGTTTTATAAATGGCATTGCTTGTTCTGTGTCACCAAAAATTTTGGAGGCTGTTTGAATAAGCCTATCTACAAAGTCAGCGTAAGGTTCATTAGGTCTCTGTATTACCTTAGATAGCTGACCTTGTAAATCTCCATGTCCTTGTAAAGTCTTCCATGCCCTAACTGCGTCTGCAGCAATCTGTGCATATACAGCAGGATCATATTGAATTTGTTGCCGCTGACCCTCATAAGGTCCTTTTCCTAGCAACATCTCTAGACTTCTTTGAGGGTAACCGGCTGCTGCATTTCGTCTAGCTGTCTCCCTGCAAAATTCCTCATTGGCAACCTTCCATAACAAATATTGTCCTCCATTTAGCACAGATCTACACATACTAGCCCAATCTGCTGGAGTCATGTCCAAGTTAGTAATGGATTCGACCATGCTTACAGTGAAGGGTGCATGAGGACCATAGGTTGTTACAGCCTCCTTTAATTGCTTCACTGTTTTGAACTCTAACTCACGGTGAATTCGCTGCCCTCCTGCCTGCTCAAGTACAGGGCATGCTAATCTTTGAGGTCCTGTCTCAGGATCCCATCTATCAACTACGGGGGTTGAGGGGGTTGAGGGCCACTCAGCTATCTCCATAGGTGGAGCTGTTGGCTGAATTACGCCCTCTGGTGATAGATCGGTGTTAGTAGCAGCCTCCTGTTGTTGCTTCCCCCCTGATAGCTGTTTCTCCTCTAAGCTTTCTTCCTTTAAATTTTCTTCCTCTGTCTGACTAGCTTGAGAGACCTTCTCTTTTGCTTGATCTAAATTGTCTTTCTCCATGGTTTGAACCTCTAACAATTTATTTAACACTCTTTCAGTTTGTTTTTTACTAATTTCTAATCTGTTACAAAGATAACGCAACCCAAAAAGATAACACAAAACAAGACCGAAACAGAATGAAACAAAAATGGAACAAAAAATCGTTGTATCAATTTTCCTATTTTCTGGACATGTGCATTTGTGGTCTATTTCTATCTCTTCCTCAGGGGCAAACAACTTCAAACCTTGAGCCAACCATTTTTCCCAGTCTGCCTGAGAAAATTCTAGGGATAGGCAGCTTGAAACAAAACCAAAACAAATCAAAGCAAGAACATATTGTTTTTTAAAATGGTCACCCATTCTCTTGCCTTCCCTTAGGGGTAAGCAATTTCACTTACCCCGAAGCTTCAGACGTTCCCCGTCCGGGCCGCCAAATGCCGCAGTCTGGCTGGGCACAAATCACGAGCCACTAAAGCAGGAACAAATTTTATTTTTTCTACTGCAAGAAAAAACCTCACACACGCTCCTGGGGAATCCTCCCGAAAAGCCACGAGACTCCTCCAGCAACCCCCAGCCGGAAATAACTATCCGGGAAAACCCTCCTCCTGCACTTTGACAACCAATGGGAACTCCCGGGGAATCCCCGTGAGAACTAAAAATAGCGCGAGAACTCAAAATTAGCGCTAGAACTCAAAAGTAGCGGCAGAGGCGGATATTAACGCCTTGCCTGTCAATCAATACTGTTGGCAAAATGCAGGGGCCATACAGACTCGGCTGTGGCTCTCAGCAGTGTCCTTCCTGAGAAGTGGAAGATAGAGGATAAGAGCCAAATTCCTTACACAAACCTCAAGGCTGACCACGCCAGCCACTCACTGTTAGTAGCTATATCCATAGCAATGGTGCATCCTGAAGCCATGGACATTGTCAGACTGCTTAAAAACAGAATTACATAGTTTTTCTTCTTTATATTTTTATCTATGGATGGGGAGGAGAATAAAAAAAAAAAACAACAATGCTCGTTTTTCCTGTGCTAATATCAAAAAGGCTGCCCATTGCATTGAGCCCATGTATACTAACTTTGTCCACCATGAGTGGTGACCGAATTGTGCTACAGTCCCTCTCATTTGTGATGCACACCACTTCCAAATGTGCAAAAACAGGAGGTCTCACATATCTTGTTCTGCTGTTTTTCTTATTGTCTTTTAGTTTGACTTTATTTATTTCATTTTGACTTTTGGTCAGGTAAGCCTCAAGCTTAAGGGAATGAAATATTATCAGACCAAAGTTGATTTATTTTTCCTATTACATGGTTTATCACATCTCTATATTTATATGTTTATGTACATGCCTATCTTTTGACATAATTGCATTTTCCCAAATTAATCTAAGATTTTCTTCCAATGCTAAGAGAATCATATGTTCTCAAAACTTGATTTGCATTCTAAGGAAGTGATTTCATTGTTATTCTTTACTTCAAAGGGATATTTGGCTTTCCTTTGACTTTAGAATAAGCTACACAGGATTTAAATCTTCACTCAGCTTTACTATTTGCTATATAATACAAGACAAATGTCATATTTTCAGCTGGTTCCTGTTTTCTTTCCTATAAAATGGACATGAAATTGTCCATAGTCCTGAGATTTAAAAAAAAAAATAGTCTAAAGCACTAAGCATAATACCTTGCATAGAAAAAATATTCAAAAATATTATTTTTAGGAAAAAAATGTTTTAAAAGACTTTAATTTAGATTCAGAAAAAAAAAAGGCTTTTCTACCTTGTGTCACGATGAGGACTGCTAGCCCCTGAAGGTCAGTGGCAATTTTACTTCATCGTCCCCTGAATATGGCATGTGCATTCCAAACCCCAGTCCTTTCTGCCTTCCTGAACCTCTGTCCTTAGTTCAGTCTGGAAACCATGAAGAAGACCTTTCTGCTGACTGCATTTCACTAAAGCTCAGGGGGCAGGCTGACAAAGAAAATAGAGGTTTTATTCAAAGCTGGTTTTGAGGAAGGCTGAGGAGATCTTTCTGCCTCAAAGTAAGTGTCATCTTGTGTGTGTGTGGGGGGGGGCGGGAGTTGTACATGCTAAGGAGCATGAAAAGCTTTTATGAACAGGAAAATGACAAATGGTAGGGATTTCAGAGTGTCCCTACTCTTCTAAGATATCAGGGCCTTCTTGTCTCTGAGTCTGCTGCCTCCTTATCACAACACAGGGAACCTCAACCTCTGGGGGTCAGCATCTGCATCGCTTTTGAAATACACATGTTACCTTTGAGACTGAGGAGTGGAGAGGAATTACAGGGGGCTTTCTTTAGAATTTCACATATCATGAGAATGGGATATGAAAGATGGAGGAGTAGATTAGGGACACTTGGGAGGAGAGAAGGCGGTAGCTCTAAGGAAAAAAAAAGTCTTTTGAGGAAATACTTTTGTTAAAAATAACTGACTTCCTGAATTACTGTTACAGCTACATCTCTTCCAATAAACATTCCCCATTAGCTATGGCTTGAATCCTGTCTCCCATCTTGGACTTCACCATCTACACTTTATATTATTTTATGCAAAGACGGAGAACATTTCCGTTAAGAAGTTTTGCTGAAATCAACTAACAACAGACAGATTAACAGGAGAAAAGAACATACAAATTTATTTAACATGCACATGTGCAATGAAGCTAAACAAAATATGAAACTCAAAAAAAAATAAAGGTCAGATGGGAGAATTCTAAATAGTCAATAAGGGAAAGGTGAATGGAGTTGGAGGGATAAGCAATTTCAGAGAGTAAGAAATTGTTTCTCAAGAGAAATGAATCAGCACAGAGATCAGACAACAGCCAAAGGCAGGGTGGTAACAAGTTATGGAAAACCCAGGACTATAGCTTCAAAGAGAACAAAGGTAGTATTAGGCAGATAAAGTCTCCCAGGTATATCTCAGAGCTATACATAGAAGAATAGAAAAATGTTTATATGGTCATGATGACAACTTTTAATCTCTTTTCAGGTGGTTCATCTTTCCTGATTATTTGATGAGATTCCAAGGGAGAGGACTTAACAGGATTTCATTTCTGGACAATAGAACTTCTCTTAGTCAAGTCAAGATAACTTAATGAAAGCCTGTGTGTACCCTTGAGGATGATCAAAGATGAGAGAGGGTCAGAGAGACAGAGAGAGAAAGACAGACAGACAGACTGGTGAGGGACCAGGGAGAAATTCACAGTATTTGTTTTGAGACTGTTTCTCCAGCTGAGCGTGTCAAAGCACCACATTTTTGTCTTTCACTTTTCTGAGCCCCAAGAAGTATTATATTATTTATCAGTAGTTCTCAAGGATTGGTTAGCTCAGCCCTATCACCTGGATCTTAATAAAAATACAAAAGTAAATGCTATTACAAAACAATAGAAAACAATCAAATCATTCAGACCTGCAGCAAGCAGGGTTTATTCACATCTGTAAGTGAAGCAAGCTAGTCCCCCAAAACCAATGGTTGAATGTTTTCTCCCATAGGTGGAAGGATAAGGGGGTGCTGGTGAGGGGAAAAACAGAAGTGCAGTGGATTGGACAATGGGGAGTGGAGGGAAGTGAAGGGGGTTAAGCAAAGGAAAGACAATGGAATGAATCTGACATAGTTTTTCCTGTGGACATAAATGACAACACAGTGAATCCCACCACTATGAGCAACAATATGAATGGGACTCTTAACTAGAATAAAATCTACTCTAGGCTTGTAAAATTATATCAATATGGATTCTGCTGTCATATATAACTAAAAGGAACCAATAAAAAAATAACTTTTTCTACCAACTACAGAGATTTTTATTTGAGACCCGAAAACTCTGCCTAGTAAACAGAGTTTCCAGTTATTTGTAGTGTCTATGAGGCCACAGATTTCAGGTTCCTTATGCGAGAATAAATTTTAATGTTGTCTCTTCTAATGGAGTTGATGGGGATAGACAGATGTTTCTCCTTTACTCCTGTCTCCCTTCTCTTTTATTACTCCTCAGTGTTGCTCAACTCTGTATTTAATGTATTGAAATTTAAACTTGCCAACTTTGTCCAAATTTATCTATGTATTTACCATCATTCCAAACAAAATTCCTGAAGGATTTGTTGTAGATATAGACAACTTGATGCTAAAATTTGTACAGAAAGGCAAATAAAATAAAGTAGCTAAAACAATTTTGACAAAGAAATATATAAAGTAGGAACAATTTAAATGATTTTAATATTTCCTATAAAAGTGCAGCCATCAAGATATTGTGGTATTTGCAAAGAGATAGATAGATCAGCAAAACTGAAGAATTCAACAGATATGGCCACCTGGCTTTGGCAAAACAAATTAATAGATCTATGGATCCATTTAAAGTGATGTTAGAATAATTGGATTTTAGTATACAAAAAAATAAAACAGAGATACATACATATGTGCTATGCTATATAAATATCAACCCAAGATTGACCATAGATGCAAATATAAAACATTAAAAAAGAGTAGAAATATTTTGTGTTATGAGTAAAGATAAAGATTTCTTAACATAATATAAAAGAATGATGTAAAAATTAGTGCTTTGTAAAATTAAAATGTTATCTACAAAATACACTATTTGCAAAATGACAGAATAAACTTCAGTCTGGAAAGTGTATTTGCAAATCACACATCTGACAAAACACTAGTAGCCAGAGCATGTAAGAAATTTTCAAGATTCACTTGTAAGAAAATAAAAACAATTTTCAAAATGTACAAAATATATTAACCAGGCACTTTACCAAGAGCATATATAGATGGCAAATAAGCACAAGAAAAGATAGTCAACATCATTAAACACTAAGGTAATTCAAATTATAATGGTAATTAGATATCAGTATTCACTAATTAATGTCTTAAAACACATACACCATAAGCACACACATGTACCAGCACAATACCAAATAATGGCAAAAAAATTTTACATATTATGGGTAGGTATGCAAAGTGGTAGGTTCACTCTGGAGTACAGATTCATTAGTTCTTATAAAGTGTCAAATATATTTAGTATGTGTAGTAATTATCTATTCCTGCATAAAAATTCCCACAAATTGTTGGTTTGAAATAACACACATTATCTGTGGATCAAACGTATAGGGACTACTTAGTTTGGTCTTTTGCTTAAGGTCTCACAGGCTTCGATCCAGGTGTCAACCAGAAAATTAGTGCTTTGATTGGGGAGGGTCCCACTTCCAAGATCACTGAGGTTATTGTCAGTTCACTTCTTTATAGTTACAGGATTAAGAGTCCTGGTTTCTTCACCTGGAGGTTCCCCAGAATCACTAGAGGTTGCCGAGGCAGTTGGTTGTGACATGAGCTTCCTTTCTATGTCTTCTTCCTTTATCAGATCAGCAGGGAGAGTCTTTAATATAATCCCAAGAGTGACATCACATCAACTTTGTCATACATGTTGGCTATAAACAAATCGGAGGTCCTGACCACACTCAATGGGATTGAATACAGTAGTTGTCATGGTTTGGATACAAGCTGTCCCCCAGAAAGCTCATGGGATAGCCAATACATTGATATTCAGAGCTCAGAAAATTTGATTACAATGACTCTGACTTCATCAATGGATTAATCCATTTGAGGAATTAATAATTGGAATGGACTTACTGGGAGGTGGTGAAAATGATAGGCAAGTGGGTCATGGCTAGAGAAAGGAAGTCACTGGGAGCATGGCCTTGGGGATTATATGTGTCTCTGCCCTTCCCCTCGCTCCCCCACTTCCCAAATACCATATTGAGCAGTTTCCCCATCAGTGTCCTTTCCTCCATGATGTTTCTGCAATGTAACCTGCCAACCGCGGACTGAAATCTCTAAAACTGTGACCTAAAATAAATCTTTCCTCCTCCAAGTTGTGGTCAGAGTGATGAACAACCAACACAATCGTGAACACTGAACAACAGAGGTCATTAGGGCCTGCCTTCCAGACTCTTCACTACACCATAGTATCTAGCAATCCCACCCTTGGGTATTTATAACAGAGAAGAGGTCATAAGACTTTATAACAGAGTAAATAATTTAGGCTTTCAGTTTTGAGGCCTCTATCACAACTATTCAACAAGAGCCTGAAGGCAGCCAGAGATAATATATAAACAAATGAGCGTGACTGTTCTCCAATAAAATTTATTTACAAAATGAAGCAGTAGGCTGTATTTGGCCTGTGGGCCTGAGTTGGCTTCTCCCTGCACTAGATACATAAAAATTTATATTCACAGGAGTATCTATGTATGAAGTACAGCTACTCCTTGAAAGGCTACATCTCAATAAATGTATTGTAAGCTGAAAAGATTATAAGTCAAAAAAGCATTTCATACTACCAACCCAGCAAAGATCACGACTGAGCAACACCATATGGTGGAATATCAGTCGTTCGCCCTTCTGATGGCAAGGCTGACTGGGAGCTGCATCTTGCTGCTGCCACCCAGCATCTTGAGAGAAGATCATTTTGCTCCTCATTAGACTAGAAAAAGGTCCAAAATCAAAATTTAAAGCGCCTTTTTTTTTATTGAATGTGTATCACTTTTGAACTGTGGTAAAGTATAAAATTCACAAGTTGAGCCATTATAAATTGGATACCATAACTGGAAACATCCCCACATCCTTCAGCAAGTTGTGGATAAGCAAACTGAAGTACATCCATAGAACTGAATACTATTCAGGAACCAAAAGGAACAAACTATTGATATACAGAACAACTTGGATGATATAAAAGACATGTTTGATGGTAATATCCTCTGTGAAGAAGCTAGTCTCAGAGATTATATACTATATGATGCCATTTAAGATTCTTGAACAAATAATTTCCAATAAATGAGAGTATATCTATGTGAAGAGTTGGGGGAAGAGGGCACATAACTAAAAGGGATAGCATTCAGGGACTTTGTGGTGATGCTACTGTTCTGTATCTTTATCACAGCAGTGCTACCAGTGAAAGAAAATTAAGAGAAGGAAAAAGAAACAGATCAGCGATGCTTTATAAGCAGGAGAGGGGCATATTTTCAAGAGGAAAACGGCAACTTGTTACAATAAAGGTCTGAGTTTTATAGGGTTCAGTGAGACTGGGTCTTAGCAGAATGTGTTGGTTGGGCAGTCAGGGGAGAGATGTAGATTTGGGAAATTGTGAAAGTCCAGAGCCACTGTTTTCCTTGTCTCCCTGGGACCCACTGTTCTCCTTTTCTTCCTGGGGCGAGTCATTTCCCCTATCCTTCTATAAGTATCTATACACTTGTTAGGGCTGGGGCGTAGTTTAGTGGTAGAGTTCTTTTTTTTTTTTTTATTGTTGGTCATTCAAAACATTACATAGTTCTTAATACATCATATTTCACAGTTTGATTCAAGTGGGTTATGAACTCCCAATTTTACCCCGTATACAGATTGCTGTATCACATCAGTTACCCTTCCATTGATTGACATATTGCCTTTCTCTTGTCTGATGTATTCTGCTGTCTGTCCTATTCTCTACTATCCCCCCTCCCCTCCCCTCCCCTCCCCTCCCCTCCCTTCCCCTTTTCTCTCTCTACCCCTTCTACTGTAGATCATTTCTTCCATTTGTATTATCTTGTCTTACCCCTCCTTTCCTCTTATATGTCATTTTTGTATAACCCTGAGGATCGCCTTCCATTACCATGCGATTTCCCTTCTCACTCCCTTTCCCTCCCACCTCTCATCCCTGTTTAATGTAAATCTTCTTCTATATGCAAGAGGCCTTAGGTTCTATCCCAAGTACATCAAAAAAGGCAATAAATACATGAAATTTTAAAAATTCTATAAGCTTGTTAAAAATTGTAGAACTATACACAAAAAATCAACGTAACTTTATTTTAATTACAAAATAAAATTTTAAAACTTCAGCTCATTTTATTCTTTTCTAAATAAGCTTTTTCTTCTATTTTTATTTTTATTTATATATGACAGTGGAATGCATTACAATTCTTATTACACACATAAAACACAATTTTTTCATATCTCTGGTTGTATACAAAGTATATTCACACCAATTCATGTCTTCACACATGTACTTTGGATAATAATGATCATCACATTCCACCATCATTAATAACCCCATGCCCCCTCCCTTCCCCTCTAACCCCTTTCTGCCCTATCTAGATTTCAAAACTATATTTTGGGTCCTGGGTCAGAGGGCTGCATAAAGAACTTTGGAGATAAGAACGTGTTGATTTTTATTTTGAGGGGAGATGGGATAAAAGTGCTAGGTATTGAAGGTTAGGGTATCACAGTTTAAAAAAAATATTTATTCTTTTGTTTTAGGTGGACATAATATCTTTATTTTTATGTGGTGCTGAGGATCAAACCCAGTGCCTCGCACATGCCAGGCCAGCGCGCTACCTCTTGAGCCATATCCCCAGCCCAGGGAATCTCATTTTTCTCCATATTGTTAAAGAAGCTATTATCTTTGCATTTACTTTGTAAATAACATGTAGTTTAGCTCAAGCTGACTTTCCATAGGACCTTAGTCAAACATTTTCCCTCTCCTTAAAACAGCATTATTTTAGGTATGTAAAGTGGTCTAACCCACAGAAAGAGAAAATAGTATGGCTGTTACCAGGAAGTAGAGAAATAAAGAAATGGGAATTTTTTTTGTTTAATTGGTGTAAAGTTTAGGTTATACAAAATGCATTCGTTCTAGAGATATGCTATTGCTATTTAGAGTCATTAATACTGTATTATGCATTTAAAATAAGTTAATAAAGAGATCCTATGTTAAACATTACAGTAAAACAAAGAAAGAAAATGAAACAACAAGAACAAAAGAGAAAACCCAGAAGAGACAGAAGAAAACTGGACATATAGAGTTGCATATAGATGTGCAAACTCATCAATGGGCACATGGTACATTTGTGCAGTTTACTGAATACCAACTACATCTAATAAAGTTTAAAAAATTAAATTACTATCCCTCTCACAGAATTGACTGGGACATTGCTGATTCCCCAAAATCACCATGGCTCATTCCAGTTACTTCTCCATGTTTGGACATGTCTCTCCATGTCTCAGGACTTCGGGTATTCTATCCCTGGAAGGAAAGGGTTAAATTATATATATATTTTTTAAAGATCCAATTATTACAAAAAATCTGATATTTTAATATTTCGGGGATGATATTAATTTAAGTAAGTTTAGGAAACTTTAAGGTACTTTTCCTATCCACTGATGAAGACATTCCTCTGTGCCTGTTAATTAAAACTCTAATATGCCTTCAAATATTCAGTGAATGTTTACTAAACTACCACAATGTTCCAGGCACTAGACAGGTAATAGTGGTACTGACAAGCAAAGCACAGATGTTTTTGCTATCCTGGAATTTACAGCCAGTTGGGACAGACCTTCATAAAATATCACAAAATAAAGATACAACTTGAGACTGATGCAATTTCTCAAAAAGAAAAAAAAACGAGCATTTCCTGTATTGTATTGTAGTATTTTATAATAACTAGTTATAGGAAGACATTTTAATTTTGATTACTTTAAAGCTTATTTTTAGGTAAGCTAGGCAGAATTTCAGAAGCCTGTCAATAGCATCCCAGAGGGGAGGCCCACAGGGTCCCCTTACTAATTTAGTCCCCTTCCACTCTGCCCTATCACCATAAACAACTCAGGGAGAGGAGAAATGGAATATACACCCATCTAATTACTGGAATATTTTGGAATGATTGCAGGGTGTTAATGAGTCAATGTCAAGTATATTAAAGTTTCAGGAATACTAAACAGAAAATGACAAGCAAAGAGGAGAGAGAGAGAGAGAGAGAGAGAGAGAGAGAGAGAGAGAGAGAGAGAGAGAGAGAGAGAAACACCAGAAATAAAACTACCACTTGACAAAAACATAATACGATAGAATTGCAGAGATTGCTTTACTTTGCTGCTTTCAAGACTAGAAAATAAAGAAACCTCATTTCAAATCAGTTCAATGCACTCATTATTAACATTTAGCAAGCTCCAATATTTCAAGACAGATGGTATTCCTCAAGGATGTAAGAAAGGAGATTTCTACTGTAACCTGAATGAATAAATACTGGTAATTTTCACCATCATTATATATGTCTTCTCTCTAACCAAGGAGTTAAATACAATAATGACATATATAATTAATGTCAGTCTTAATTCTCTAATCTTAAGAGGCTTATTCACTGCAAAATCACATTTGTCTACAGATGATTATCTTTTCTTCTAAACTAGCCTCAAGAATAAGCTGCTATAATTGAACTAAATATGCATAAATTCAGGTTTTTTTTGTACTTTGGAAGTCATCAATTTGCATGTGTTACAAAGCTTCCTTTATTATCGCAGTAATTGGATCTTAAGAAGAGTATTAAGGTGAGTTCCTTACCAAATTGGTGCTTCAGCTTTACTACAACATTTAATATCACACGATTCACCTTGTGACCTATGAAGACAAGGCACAGGAAGATTGTCTGATGTGCTATGTAGACCTGCATACCAGGGCATGCATCCTCCTTAGTATGATGCTGCAAGATATCAATAATAGGGCAAAGAATTTCCCCAGACCTGGGTGCTACTTCCCCATTGTAGACAGAGGATGTGGTGAAGGGAGAATCGCTCTGCTTCTTAGCTGTTGCTGTATACTCTGTACCGTGCTGGGTGCTGGGGAGTAAAAAGTGAGAATGCAAACAAACATCATAACAACAAAACCATCCCTATTTTCTAGTACTAGATAAACTATGGAAGAGGAAAATAGGTAAGAGTCAAGTGTGACAGGATGAGGAATGTGGTATACTATGAGTCTGCACAGTCAGCAAGAGTCTGGTTCACTCAGAGCTGTGGGGAGAATAACCAAAGACGACTCCAGATAAAGGTAACACTTGAAGTCAGTTCTGAAGGGCAGACTTGGGTGGAATTGAAGGGCATAGCCAGTTTGGAAGAGCATGGAAGTGAGTAAGATCAGAAGATAATAGGCCACTTAACCCTCTATCATAAAGGGACCTACTTGTGTGTTCAGGATCTGCATTCAGGAAGCAGCCTACATCCACGGAGGTGTACTGAGCCCAGAATTGACATGGTCAAAGATATCTGGCAGCCTACCATTGACGTTCTTTAAGGGCTGCTACCGCAGTGTCACAGCTTTACCTGTGAGATAGGTGACTATCTGACTCTATACAGTGTTGGAGAAGAACAGAACATGTCAACTGAATCACAACATTTTAAAGAGGTGGAATGATGCAACTTTACAGGGGTCTCAAGGACAGTTTCCAGGTTGTAGGCTTGAATAATGAATGGAAAGAAGAACACAGGCAAATGCACAAGAGAGAAAAAAAAAAAAGGTATCTTTGGGAAAAGGTGATTTCAGCTGTAGATACATTCTGGAGTGTTTCCTTTGAGATATCTAAGTAAGGGTTGTTCAGAAGCCAGATCTGATCCTGAGGAAGAGGAGCTGGCAGGATAACTATACATGAGACTTTGCAAACTCAAAGGTCATGAAAAAGAGCTAATCATTCAGGAAGAACAAAAATGACATAACAGGCAGGGGCTTTCCAACTGTGGTGTCTGAAGCAGCAATAGCATCATCCTCTGGAAATAGATTAGAAATACAGAGACTTGGTCCAGTCCAGAACAATCAGAAACTCTTAGGGAAACCCAGTGACCTGAGTCTTAATGTCCTCCAGGTAATTTTTATACACTCTAATATTTATTTGGAATTCAAAGACATTTTGAGTGTTTGATGAAAGCTATATACTATCTTATGAGCATTGAAAAGCTACGTTAGGAAGTAACATTTTACATTCAATATCCAGGAATTCATGAAAAACAGGAATGAATAAATGAAAAGATGGAATTATGGAAAAGATGGGTATATGCAATAGACACAGCATGAGTGGCAGTCTAGCTTTGTAACTATCTGCCCTTCAAGATGGAGTCACCCACTAGAATGAGAAAGACATCGATTCGTCCTAAGGATTTTTGTGGGTTTTTTTTTTTGCCACTGTGAGTAAGACCCTATCAGCACAATTGTAGGGGAGGAAAAGTTTGTTTGAGGGCTCACAGTTTCAGAGGTCTCTGTCTACAGACAGCTGGCTACATTCCTTGGGGCACCAGGTTAGGCAAAATGTCATAGCAGAAGAGATACAAATATATGCCGAAAAGCCACACGTCCTGCGTGGACTCTCTGGTCCAGCAAGGAGGTCCACAGAACAGGGTAGAGGAGAGTGTGGTTGCAGAGCTGCTAATCAAGACCTCCAGAGGCCACGCTGGAAGCAGGTTTGATTTTATCGTGTAGTTACCATGTATGTATACTCACGCTATATCTAAGCAGATTATAGGCAGCCACCAATGCAGTGTCTGCTAACTGTCCTTGCAGTGGCCAACTGAGGAGTGGGCCATGGAGCAAGCGCTGGAACTGCAACACATGGCCTCACACCCAGGGTTGTGTCTAAGGGGTAAGCGGCCTGCCACTCATGCACCTACCACGAGATGAGTGGCCTGCCACTCAGATGCCCTTAATGTATGGCGTGTATGCAGTGCTCTGTGTATTTGTCCCCACATCCCCTAATTCCCCATGTCCTCAAGCCATACCCCACCTGCCTTCAATTATCATTCAGTTGATCCCATCAGGTGATTAATTCACGGATTGTGTTAAGTCTCTCAAAACCCCAATCATTTCTTCTCTGAACCTTCTTACATTGTCTCACACATGAGCTTTTGGGGGCACCCCACATCCAAACTATAACAGATTTATTCAGTTCTTAAAAGACCTGCCTCAAGGGCTGGGGATGTGGCTCAAGCGGTAGTGCTCACCTAGCATGCGTGGGGTGCTGGGTTTGAGCCTCCACACCACATAAAAATAAAATAAAGGTATTGTGTCCACCAAAAACTAAAAAAAAAAAAAAAAAAAAAAAAGCTGCCTCACGACTGTCATAATGGTAGTCAGATTTCAAAAATATTTTCAGAGAGAACAAACCATATTCAGACTTGCACCAGGCATAACTAACTCAGAAGTCCATCTCGGTCATGGAAAATATGGCATCATAGAAGTTGCTCTTCTTAAAGATCAGTGCTATTTTTGGTGTGGCTTGACCATGGGTGGAGAAGAAAACTCTAAATGCAATTAAGAAAGGCAATCATGCTAATGACCAGCTCCTCATCTACCAAATGGGAGTATGTGTTGTACTGAATGTCCTGTTCAGGGCTAACTTTTCGTTTTGCTCTAATTGCTATTTGAAATCAATCCCCCATCACCTATAAGGATTGTAAGTGGTAGAAATGTGATGTGCAAAGTCACAAGACACCAATAAAAATTATAATCTCTAAATGTTGAGTTTCATACGTGTCAAGAGATAGAACATTCAAAGTGTATTTTGCTTTTTAATGAGAACTACATAAATAGTTTCCTCATTAGGATTTTAAGTATAGGCCTTGCTTTCTTAATTATAGGTTCCCTTAAGATGAAAAGAGAGGGAACTGAATCACAGAGTTGGGAATAACTACCAGATATACACAACATGCTTTAAAAAAAAAAAAGCTTATTGAATCAGTATTCAGAAAATATTATATAAGAACACAGTCGGTAGGCACCGATGTGTTTACATTTAGGCATATGAGCATGTGATGAGCAGCACATCACCTGCAGTGAGAGGAAACAAGTGTGAAATGAGATATCCAAATTGGACACATCATTAAGGAGAATGAGGAGAAGGGAAGGCCTGCAGCCAGCTGTCTCCGGACATGAATTGCTGAGATATTACAAAATTATATAAGCAGGTTGTTCTGGTCCTTGGTCATGAGATCCCACAAGCAATTCAGGAAATTGAAGCTTTCAGCTGTGCCCACACAACTTCTCCAAGAGAAGTTGATGTTTAATTTCCGTTATGCTACGTTCGTGATGGCAAACAGTCTCCCCAGGACCCAGAGAGGTTCATGCGGATGTCTGGGATCATGGGTAAGCACCTGGAGTCCCAGAAATAGCTGCAGACATCCTTCTGGTTCTGATATAATCCCACTGGCACCCATGCCAATTAACTGGCATTTTTTAAAACTTAAATTTTCATTATTATAACATTTGTTAAAACTTAAATTTTCATTATTATCAATATATAATAAAACTATGAAATTTATCTCTCAACTATGATCTTAAAGACTAATTCTGAAAAAATGAGCTCCTCTAATGTTTTTAAAATGACCTGTCAGAAGTTTTCCAAGAATGTACTTTTATATTAGCATTTCTTTATAATTTTACTTGTTCTTCTGTTTATTTTTTCACTATTTCTTGAAAACACAAATCCTCTTTATTCTTTTTTAAAGACTACATAATACCTATTTTCAAATTTAATGACTAACTATGCTTTTTTTTGATTACTATTTACATTATTTCCAGATTTGTTTCTTTATTTTTTGAATGTTTGGTTGCATTTACAATTATAAGCATTGCTTCAAAGAACATCCTGTTATGAATATTTTTGCATCAATGAAGGTATACATTCACAACAAAGTTTTAGAAGTTGGATTCTAGATGTTTATGGGTGGTGTCACAGTTGCCTTCTACTGAGTGAATATCTGCATTCACTAACAATATATAATATGCCTATACACATACCTTGTTATAATTTGGGCTAAAGATTTGTTACTTATTCAGATCTGCTCTATGTTTACTTTTGATTTGCTATTTGATACACAAGGGAGATGGGAATGCTAATTATTTATTAAAAGTTATATTTTTGCTGGGTATGGTAGCAGATGCCTGTAATTCCAGTCAGTTGAGAGGCTGAGCAGGGAGATTGCAATGTCGAGACCAGCTTCAGCAATTTAGTAAGATCCTGTCTCAAATTAAAAACAAAATGAAACAAATAACTAAAATAAAATGAAAAGGACTTGAGAAGTAGCTCACTGGTTAATCATCATGGGTTCAATCTCTAGTATCAAAAAACAAAACATATTGACAAAATGCTGTGTTTTTGAACTTGAATGTACCTTAATATAGTGTGCCTAGTATGTGTAAGGCCCTGGGTTCAGAAGCCAGCATTGCCAAATCAGAAAAAAAATTTTTTTTGACTATTTTTTCCTTAAAATTATTAGAGTTTTTGATTTGTACATTTTGATCCAATGATATATGAGAAATAATGATTTATGGCATTTAGATCTTGAATATTTATAACATGTTTTTCTACAATAAAGTTGTGGTCAAAAAAACAGTTTTCATAAGGGTCAAAGTGGCAGAATTTATTATTATTATTTTTTGGATGATGTAGTATCTATAACAACACTACATTGTCCAGGTATCAAAAAGCATAATTTGGGGGTGGGATGTAGCTTAGCATTTGAGCACTTTCCTAGTATAAGCAAGGTTCTGGGTTTAATCTCTACAACTGCAAAAACAAACAAACAAAACACAATTTTATTCATTTGCATAATTATCTGGCTTTAGTTTCACACACATATACACATTTTTGTGGCACTGGAGATTAAATATAGGAGTACTCTATCAAGTTATATCCCCTGGCCTTTTTATTTTTTATATTTATACAGTGTTTAAATAATTTTGTGAGGCCTAAACTTCCTGAATCACTGGGATTACAGAACTGCACCAAAATGTCCAGCATTTTGTTTAAATATTTTTATTTACATATAATCTAATTTCACTTTTCTAATGTTGTCATGTTTTGGTACTTTAGAAGATTTTAGATATGTATAATCTTTTAAATTTATAATTTTAAAGTATATACTTAATATTTCTTCGATTCATAATTTAGGCAAAATCATTTGGCACAAAAGATAAGAAAATGAGCTGAGTTACCCTGTGTCCATCTTTTGTGTTTTTCACTTCTCGATTTGGTTCTTGTTTTTAAAAAATACATTGTGTTCTACAATTATAGTCCCCATAAATTTTATTTTGCTTTAATTAAATATTTAAATATACTCAATTTTGAAACACTTATTTAGGTAAAATATAATTGTCTAGATTTCCAAAAACCCATTTTCAGGAAAGAACCCTGTGGGTTATGTTTCCTAACTCTTTCTTGCAGTCTGAACTGCTCTCACACATTTGGACAGTGTACTCTTTATCTTTGAAGGGCAAAGATAAAGTTTTGTGTTTGTGTGTCACACTCTGGTCTCACACTTTCTTCCCATGAAGACTTTCTTTCATTATGTTCTATAGTTAATTGTTTCTAGAAAGGCTACAGTTCAGTAAATTGTTACCTCTTCTAAACTACTGGAAATAAAGATTACTGGCCTATATTAACAAAGAAAGCTATATACATATAAAGAATGTTATGTGTGTGTGTGTGTGTGTGTGTGTGTGTGTATCTATATCTATATCTAGCATTTTGTACCTTCAATAAGCTATGTCTTAGGCTTTTTCATTGTCAGGTTTTCCTAGATAGAGCACACATTTTCAATCTAAAGATGCAATTATTCATTTTTAAGGAAGAAGTTTTATTGTATTATATACCTGATAGAAAAATGTAAAGAGAAAAATATAAAACTAACTAATATGTTGTATTAACTTAATCTTTTGCTTTTAATATCTATTATTTATCTCATATATTTTATTACTCTTTGTCTAATTTATTCCACTATAAATTATCAAGATTGTTTTTCATGTCCCTAATTGTATTTCCAGAAGCAAACTTTTATATATTTTTTTTTTGTTTATAAGGTAGATATTCAGTTTAATGGAGTTCTTTTTCCATTGAATTCTTTTCTACAATTTGTATCTTTTAATTTTATTGTTGAACCCTTTTAAACTTAAAATTTTTAATTAACATAGTAATCATACATATTTATGGGTACAGCAAGACATTTCATAGATGTATACAATATATTGTTTTGTTTAATGGCCATAATTTAATTGATATATAGAAGTATTTTTTGATAAATTTTTATGTTTTTTTATCTATATCCATTTAATGCATTTGATTTGTTCTTCTTCTTCTCTTCTGTTATTTGTAGCCTTAGAGTTTATTCAGATTCTCTTAAGATTCGTATTCATCTTTGAATGAAATGTGAATTTGTAGGACAGCTATTTTCTGAAGAATGTTCAGGGAAGGACTGAAATACGAGCCAATGAGATGGGCAGCCTGAATTTGTTGTTTCAGACAACGTTCTCATGAATTCTGCTATGTAGGATACCGAAGAGGTCATATGTCCATTTGTTCTTCATCTCTTTGAACTAATAAAAATGTCTCAGTGGCTGATTGTGTATCTGTATGGTGCAATGTGTTGATTGTGCCGATTTTTATATTTGGCTTGTCACATTAGCAAGGTTAGCAGCTGCCTACCCCTTTTCCACTCGCTCTCTGTTGTCCCTGCAGTTCAGACACAGCCTACTCGTACACTCAGTTTCATGCATCTTTGGGGCTTTCCCACTGTGTCTCCCTGAGGTGTGTGATGTGGTGAGAAGCACTGTCATATCTGGTGTTTTCTAGACTTAGGTGTTCAAAATTAAGAACTTTGTTGGGTAAGCTTCCTCATTATGAAGATTTCAACAGGCTGTTCAATATTTTAAAAAGTAAAAGGGTATTCATAATATGCATAAACATGCCAGTTCACCAATATTTTCCTGAGGGGATGAGTTAAGCAGAGCTGAAGATTATATGATGTAAAAAAAAATAGGTATCCTGGATTTTGGTATAATAACCAGCTGTCCCTTGTATATGTTGTTTTAGTCAGCTTTTGTGCTACTGTGGCTAAAAGGACCTAACCAGAAGAACTGGAGGGAAGGAAAAGTTTATTTAAGGGTTTACAGTTTTGGAGGTCTTAGTCCACAGAAGTCTGGCTCCATTCCTTGGGGCTTAAAGTGAGGCTGAACATCATGGCGGAAAAGCATGTCACAGGGAAGCAGCTCACATGGTGGTGATCAGGAAGCAGAAAGAGTCCACACATATATACAAATATATACCCTAAAGCCACTGCCCCAATGCCCCACCTCCTCCAGATACACCCCCCCACACACACACACACACCTGCCTTTAATTAGCACTCAATTCCATCAGGTTATTGAGCTTACAAATATGCTTTTTTGTTTGGTTGTTTTGTAATTTTGTTTCAATTATATATAACATATACTGCTGTAATTTCTCCTTATGCTTCTAGAAGCCCTTTCTGGATTTATTTCTAAGTAGCATCAAAATAATTAAATACAGCAAGAGATAAGAGAAATTGTCATATAAATCTAGAAATTTTGTAATAGATTTCTCATTTTCTTCATTGTATATTCTTTCTGAAAGTGTCTCAGAAATTATGGAAAGTCAGAATACTTTTAGTAAATCAAATCATCTGGCTAATAATTAGCTTGCTCTTCCTTCATTTATATGACTTTATCTTCTAAATTAGCCTCACTGCTTCAGGCATAATAGGCTCCACACTGCTCTCTCTATATGCCAAGCTCCCTTCCTCTTTGGCTTTAGCTCAGCATAGGTTTTCTCTTGCCAAATTCTCCTTTATCTATCTCCCTGATGACAAACTCCAAAATCCATTGGCTATAAACTTCTTTCAACTTCCATTGGAATTGTTGCAGATGCTCAGTGGATTGGAGAGGAGGCTGTCACCACCAGAACTTGGAATGATGTCAATTTTATTATTAGTTAGGAAAATAATTTGGCTGCTAATTTATTTATTTGAGGGCCTGGTGATTGAACTTGTGGCCTCACACATACTAGGCAAATGTTCTACTACTGAGCTACATCCCTAGTCATGGATTTGACTATTTATGACAAAGAGCCAAATATCAGTAGCTTAAAGGGTATTTCTTTCTCTGCTAAAGCAGTCCAAACTAAAAAGGTATAGGCCTAATATTGAGGTTCCACATGTTAAGATTCTAGAATTTTTCAAATTTGTTTTGTGCCAGAAGTTGTGGTGCATGTCTGTAATCCCAGCTGCTTGGGAGGCTGAGGCAGGAGGATTGCAAGTTTGAAGTTAGTCTGAGCAATTTAGCAAGACCCTAAGCAACTTAAAGAGACCCTGTCTCAAAATAACACATATAAAAAGGTCTGGGTATGTGGGAATGTGGCTGGGTGTTTGAACACCCCTGATTTTAATTCCTGGTGCCAAACAACAACAATAACAACAAAAATTGTTTTGTGATATTATCAGAGTATGGTTTAAATCTTTCATTGTAAATGGCCGTTGGTATCCTACTACTCTACATTCAGCCCAGCTGAATCCAGCTAGCACTACATCCTATCACCTGTTCCTTAGTTCCCCATTAGGTCTATTCAAAGACACATTGGTAAGAACCTTAATATATGACTAATTCAAGCAGCACAACAGTTATTAGCTGGGTGGTGATGTGTCCTGCTAGAACATAGGGCTCTGAATGCATTTTTAAAAATAGGGGAAATCTGCAGCAGAATAAAATATACATTATTATTGCTGTATGTATATAGGTGACCGTATGACCAATGTGATTCTGCAACCTGTACAATCAGAAAAAAATGAGAAATTGTATCCCATTTGATTCAAATGTATGAATTGTCAAGATCATTGTACTGTCATGTGTAACTAATAAAAAAAATGTAAAAAAAAAATAGGGGAATCAATGTTGAAATACCACATAACATTTGTCTTCCCCAAAATGTAATGTCACACTAGGGAGGAAATGCTTTGGCATTTTTTCTGCGTTGTGGTACTTTTCTGTTTATTGTGAATTATTTGGTTGGCATTCTACTTTTAAACATTGGTCTCATGAGTATTCATACTATGAGCTGGCATCTCAAAATCCCATCACAGAGGAGTGTTGACAAGTCTGAGGTCTGCAGCATATAGGGCTGCGGTCCAGCACGTGGTGGGGTTCACCATGGGAATCACCACCATGCAGGTTGTCTTGGTCCCAACCAGTCAGCTGCTTCTAGCCAAAACATGTCTGAAAGGCCATGTGTCAGAAAAACCTGTTCCAGCTCTCTCTCTTTCACAGATTTGGACATTCAATCATAGTCTGAAACTAAGGGCTTATCCTCTGCTGGAAATTAGAATCCTGTGTCTTGTTTATCTGTAGAGCTGGCTCAATTCTCTATGGCTTCTTGGACTCCAGATGTCCTACGGGTAGTTTTGATAGCAAATACATTTCCTTCTTATTACTGAAGGTCAGAACCTTATTATGTTACTTCTTCCCCAATAGACCTATGCTGCCCCACAACAACAGTAATAGTCATAGATATGCAATAATTGATCTTCATTGCTCACATGAACTTTAACATAAGAAAAGTCATTTTAAATATAGAAGCATTATCTGTTTTAAAATATGGCAGACATTTTTAGGAAAATATCAACTTGCAATATAAGTTGGGCATTAACTCTTATTAGTACTTATTACTGGAATATTTTATTATGTACCATATGCATAATAAAATATTCCAGTATATGGCCATTAAATAATACTATGCCACATAGTATTAAATATAGGAAATGTGTTCTCTACTTTAATATTTAGAATATTTAGATATGCCTATCAATGTGGCTCACATTTAGTTGTGTGCATTGCTGTCTGAGATAGGGACAAAAGGACATACTCAACTGTACTCTTAAGAGTACTTGAAAAAGTCTTCATATTAAGGTCTGGGTAACTGTAAAGGTTATGCTTAAAAACTATGTATTGTTCTGCCTATTAAACTTAATAAATAAACATTTGGCTCACCTCAGTAATACTTTTATTTTTAATTTAATGTTTATTTTCTGACTGCAGAAATACTGGATTTATAAGTACTGCTACAGCCATTACAATGAATATTTATTTTCTGTTCTTCATGAACAACCATATATCATTGTACCAGAATGGACAAAAGTCTCTTTTATTTAGGTTTTCATTATATTTGAAAATATCTTTGAACAGAAGATGCAGAACGATGTGTGATATTTGCAAAATGCAGAAATTGGGCATAGAAAAGCCAAAGAAAATAGCTTTTCTGCAAGTTACATGAGTGATCAAGTGATGTCTAGTTATAAGTTATCATCTGTGAGCATTGACATTCCTACATTTCAGAAATTAATTTTATGGTTACTGTTGTAGTTGTTTGTGGTTTTATTTTCTGGTTTACTGGCTGGTCTGGGGCTAGCTTGAATGCATGTGAGGTTATGGAATTATCAATTGGAATTTTTAATTTATTTTTCCAAATTTTCAAGATAGTTCTTACATTAAAGTGGGAACTTTGCATATGTGTTTTTGCATATGTAACTTTGCATATGTAATGAACTTTGCATTCTGTATTTTATTAGTGGCTTTTCACCTCAATGCTTTATTATCTTGAGTCCTCCCAGAACTTCAATACAAGTATGAAAATGTCTTTTTTCTATAGGCAACTTGAAGAATGTTCTCCATAGGGGCCCAGTTCATTGCCTGGCATTGGGGGAACTTACGTAATCTTTACTTCAGAATATAATGTTAGTAACTGTATATTTTTGAAATGGTAAATGCATTTATGCTCACAGAATTGTTATAGACTTTTTGGAAAAAATTAAAACTTTTTAAACAAACACTAGTATGTCACTTGTATATTTACTCATGTAAATTCTATCCGGGGAAGACAGAACTGCAAGTATCATAATTTTAAAGTCAGAAAACTGATATGGAAAAGAAAGCTGTCAATAAAAATAGCATTTTTAAAATTCAGACTATGCAGAAAGGGAGGGGGACTCCAGTATAAATTAAAGTCGATTCTAACTAAGACAAAGGTACATGAGGTTTTAAAGGGATACCAGAGAAAGAATCAAGCAGGACTAAGGAGAAGTGAAAAGAGGGAACCAACATTACCTTTTGTAATGAGCAACAATTCAGTATTGGAAATAAGAGAGCTAGGTGAAAGTCTGGCTAAACTTTGATCAATCCTCCTAGCATAGGAGTCTGGCAAGTCTTTAAGCCACCTGGGAGGTCATGGTTCATGCATCTATAATTGGCAGAGCTGGGACTCCAACACCATCCTCCTGTCTCTGGCTACATTCAGCATCTCAATGTTGAATTCATTACTTGCCCTCCCCCACTTTTGCATTTATTCCTTGGTGAATCTTAGCATCCAATTTACATATTCAGATGCTTAGAGCCTTGCTAGTGGCTCAAAATGTTTCAGAAAATCTTAGGTGTATCCATGTTCTTATTTTGGACTCTTGAATATGATTCCTGTGGATTTTTAACATGACATTGTCTAAATCATTGAAAATATATTTTCATAGGTCTCAGGAATCTGGATTGGATGCCATTTTTATTTTTCTTGTACACTTCCTCCATCATTCTAAGGTTGGAAAAATGTAAAAGGAAAGTAACAAAATTTACATTTTTTTAGCTTAAATATGAAGCAAAATAAAAGTGCAGTACAAGATGATAAAACTCTGTTTTCAGTCTTTTCCTACTACCTTTGTTAACCTCTCTCAACTTGATTTTTGCTTTAAATGATCTTTTATTTGATCACTCTTCTTTCAGTTTTACCAAATTACTTGATTGGGCTTTTTCTGGCTTCTTGTCACACAGGTCCTAGCACATGATTAGTATTTGGTAATAAAATTACACACACACACACACACACACACACACACACACACACACACTCCTCTGTTCAAGTGTTTGCATAAAACCCAGAAAGATAAAGGAAAGGGGAAAAAAAAAAACACAACAAAAACCAGTGTGTGAGAAAGAAAGTTCTAGAACATTTGGTACATGCCCAAACACTGCCTTAGCTCTGTGGGGATGCTTCAACTCAATTTCCCTCCATCAGAAGTGCTTGAGGGTCTGGCTGAGCTTCACTGACTTGTTTTCCTGTTGGGGAGCTCAAAGAGCTCAAGTAGAGCAGCTGTCCTTTCTAGTAGGCAAAAGGAACTTTCAAGTAAATTGTGAGTCACTGTTTCTAAGGGTCAGAAGGGCTAAACTCACGTACAATTGGAAGAACTGAAAAGAATGAAACACATGGTCACTAAGAATCTTTGTAGTTTTTGAGAGTGAAAATAAAAGTCTACTTCCAAACCATGCTGCAACACTCTTAGGTTGAATACTTGAACAAAACAGAACAGATATAATTACATGCATATTTGGAAAAAAGCCTTGAGCCAGAGATATTCAGCTATGATTGATTTTTGTCATTAGCAACTTCAGCAGCTTCAACTTTACCTACTCTTGTCCTCCTCCACATTTATCATCCACAGGCTGATGAGAGGGAGGAGCTAATTTCTGTGCACAAATTAAACCAAAAGGAAGGGGGAAAAAGTCTATATTAAACATTTAAAACACACACACAATCAAAACACTCAGGTTTCTGCACTTCACGACACCTTAATTTCCATCAGCCGGTGCAGCTGTGTGCTTCCCACAGAGCAAAGTCTCATGAAGGGTATATTAATTAAGTCATTATGCCCTGAGAGATAGGTATAATTACGAATCTTCTCACCATACTATTTTGAGTTTTCCAAATTCAATAAGTTAGAGGTTGAGTGTGTTTTTTTTTTTTTCCAAGATGCCACTGCAGGGAAAAGAAAAACAACGAGAGAGAGAGAGAGAGAGAGAGAGAGAGAGAGAGAGAGAGAGAGAGAGAGAAACACCAACAATCAGCATTCCTATTACAAAGGGGCTGCCAGTAAGTAGTCCTGCAGAGAGATCCATTTGCCCTTCTGCATTCAGTTTAAGAACAGTTGCCAACAAGAATACCCATGCATGGATGCATGGGCAGGTGCATGCAGATGTGAGAGGAGATTGTCCTGGAAAAAAGAAATAACCAAGAGGAAACAAAGGTTGGAAAATGTTCATATTTTCTATCTCTGTGAGGATAAAATGCAGACTTTTAGAATAGAGGAAAAAATAGTGACTCCTTCACCATTCCCTATAATATCTTTATGAGAAATGCAATAAAAGGCTATGCTTAGTATGTTTACCTAGAAACCTCTCAATACTGAGGACAATATTCTGTAGGATAAGCCATAGTTTACTCTATTTAAGATGAGAAATTTTGAACATCCATGAAATGGTGTTCAATTTTTTTTTTTTTGCAGGATACAATCATCTCTTTTACATAGAAAGATATAAATATCAGTTGTTCCAACAAAACAAACCTATTGAAATATTTCAGATCAGAAAGGGGATAATCTAAGAAGAGGCAAAACCCCATTTTACTTCATTCTAACCAATTTACATCAGTGGATATTTAGAAGATAACATCTAATGGCTGTTCAAGTGAACTTAGTTTGATCTCTGTGCATTCAGAAACTAGCTTCCCCGTTTTAGAGTATGGAGTAACTTATTTTAAAATTCAAGTCCTTCTAAGTCTTGAGTAACAACTTATTCTCTATTTTTTTTTTTTTTATTGAACCTTACATAAACTGCTTATATTGGTTTTGCTAGTTCTGGTTTTGCTAGTTCTGTTTACCTATTTTGTGTGCAATAATCTTTCCCCATGTATTATCTTTTTAGTCTGTTAGTGTTTTCCTTTGCCAGTAAGAATATTATGTTTCAGAATATCATACCTCAGCCAAAGTTGGAGGCAAGCGGGTACGTTTTGCCCGCCCTAATTCTAAAATCAACCAATCGCATAGCTTGTAACACTAAACTCCGCCAATCAGTGTGAAGGGCAGCCCTTCCTTAGGTTAGCGATAAAAGAATCTGGGCTGTGCTCAGGGCTGCCTTCTTAGCCATGATGAATAGCACCATGGTACCCGCGTGGTGGCGCATCCCTGTAATCCCAGCCTCTCGGGAGGCTGAGAGGGGAGGATGGGTGTTCAAAACCAGCCTCAGCAATGGACAGGGATGCTAGGCAACTCACTGAGACCCTGTCTCTAAATAAAATACAAAATAGGGTCAAGGATGTGGCTCAGTGTCCAAGTGCCCCTAAGTTCAATCCCCATACTCAAAAAAAAAAAAAAAAAAAATCTAAAAGTAGACTTATATATTTTGATCTTGTTTAAACTATTTAGTTTGACATTTGAGGTTCTCCTATCTTTATAAGGACATTCTCTTGTCAGCGCAAATACAACACAGTGAGTTGGGAATCTCAGTTACAGTTCCACCTTTAATTCTTTAATTAAGTTACTTAAACTTAAATGTGTAAAGTTGGGGTAAAGAATCAGTGTCACTAAGTTGAGTAAACTTCGAGTCTCAATCCATGTGATATGCTTACTTTAATGTTCCCACAATAGGAGTAGCACTCAGTCACATCAATGCTAGTGGTCAACGTTTTGTCATAAATACTTTTCGTCCATTCCAACTTCCAGAATCTTGTTTCTTCCACCATTGATTAATTGTCCATATCAGCTTCTCTGTCCTTTATGGCAAAAGTAGATTCCCCTCCTCTGCGAAGGTATTCTTGGTCTCTCTGATGCAATTGACTAAATTTAATCTCAAAGTTACAAAGTTTAGTAAACATTTTTCCAGCCCTTTCTTATAAAAACTTAAAATTAATGATATAACTTCCATGTTAGGGGCACATTGCCAGAGGACATTTTGCAATTCTTTAGGACTGTCACATTCAAATACCACAAGCTATTAGTTCATCTGTTAGGTCCCTGGGTGCTTACACCCTGCTTTGTATCCTGTCTGTGCCATTTGTTATCTCCTTTAACACTGTATTGTGAATTTACATGCTTTATAATCCAACTGATTCTCTCATGAGCCAGAAACCTGTATTTTTTCCTATGTACCACTAGGCTGCTTTATACTTCCTTTCCCTTTAAAATGGTCATGAAGACTAGAACTAGAAATGTGGTCACTTGCTTGCACCTACTCATGCACTAAATTACAGGGCTTCATTATTATGATGTGCACCATTTTAAACTTTGGCTGAAGTGAACACTTTTTACCTTCACCAGCAGAGCTATGTGTAAAACCAACTTAACTTTCCTCTGAGTGGCTGATTCTATCATACTCCAGAGATGGTGACAGGAGTGACAGCAGTGGCATAAATAAGGAAGTCATTCAGCCTAATGCATTCCTTTAGTTGGTATTTATGAGGGAAGGAAAGCTAAAGTCCTGACCACTTTGTTTATGGGTATTGAATAGGAATACCTTCTTTTGGCAAAGCATGGAGAAGAGTTCTTTTAAGCACTGAGGACAAGAGCATTCTATGCTTTGGCCTCTCCTATTTCATTGCTCAACGCAAGTCATGTTAGGCTTGCTAACATCAAAGGGAGCAAAGAAGTACAATCCTACTTCAAGGGGAAAACAATGGAAGCACTTGGTGTGAGAGCACCAAAGATAATCCTGTCAATCTGTGCATAGTTACTACTGGCCAAAATAAATAATAATATGATTCATGCGGGGATTCCTTTTTTTTTCTTTTTTAAATATCATTTTGCATACTCTTATCTCCAAATTAAATTTCTGTAGTACATTTTTTAACCCAGTTGCTGATAAAGACGAGTGGGCTCACACTGGTATTGAGTTGCTTCTTTGTCTACCCTGACTCCTCCTTTGCTCCCACCTGATGTTTCTCTATGTTCACCTGGAGTTTCTTCTGAACCCATCATCAACCACAAAGCATTTGGACAAGTGAGACTCCAGGGGAGCTAAAGTACAAAACTACAATGCTCTCCTTCCCATCCTTCTCATTTCCTTAGTATAGCAGACAGAATCATCATCTGGACAAGACAATCAGCCCATGGGGGAGGAGGCCAAACCAGGGAGGTTTATAGAAGCTGGATTTGCAGTCTTGACATGGCTGCAAGACTCTGAGACTGAGCTGGCTTAGGTATCTAACACAGGTATTTTATCATTATTTTTTCTGCAACCCAGGGACTATAAGAAAACGACTGGCAAGCAATCAAGAGATTTTTCTGACAGCTGAGAAGACATATGTGCACATGGAGGGGTTGGTAGAGGTATTCTTCACAGGATACTTAATATACTGTATATCCTCTCAAAGCCGGATGGAGGCTCACTAATGCTACTTTGACTTTTCAAGTAACCTCTGCAGGAAATCTTTCTGTTCTTCTCGGAAACCTTTATCTTAAGCAAAGAACAGCTTCTATATAGGTAATATTCATATAGGACGTACACACACAATCTCCATTTGGACTCATTAATCATTTTTATTATGGCCAAATTATCCAAGCCTATAAGATATAATGAAAGAAATATCTTGTTAATAACAAAATGTCCAAGAGAGTACTTAGGGAAATTAAATAGACTAGAAAACATATGCTAGATGTCTAACAAATTAGAATTTGTAAATAAATGATTCCTGTTTAATCACATGGCAATTTACAGAGACATTTTTGATAAAAATGATCACGTCACAGTCTCTGACAAGAATTTCACAGAGATTGAGCTTTTTGGATCATTGCATGAGTAGTTTTAGAGATTTTCGTTGTCATTAATCTTTTTAAATGCTTAGCTTATTACATAGAGTTTGACTTTAAGTAAATTATGCTGTGGATTTTGAAATACAGCTCAGTGTCCAAAGATTGGAAACCTGTTACTAGCCTTTGAACCCACACCCTCCATGGTCCTGACATTATCATATACCTGTCATGGGATCATTAGGCAAACACTCACTGTATGAGGAATGTGGCAAGTCTGAGGATACAATTTTATACAACTATTTTATAGAATTATTGGTTTTGAACAGCAAAGAAAATAAAGAGCCCTAAGTGACTCTGGATACTGGGAAACACAAAGGCAGATAGGAAATACTTGACCCCATGGTAGTTTGGTAGTTAAGCCATTCAGCTAAGCCATCATCAGACTTAGTGTATGTCACATATGGGATAGAAATTTAGGTGGTGTGAAAAAGGCTAAGGATGGGAAGTAACATACAAACACAGTCCCGTGGCATTCCTCAAAAGCTGTTATCCCCTTATTTTAAGACCTGTGGCTAACTTTCGCCATTTTTCTTGCATCTGGGAGGCAGCATAACTAGATATGGAGTAACAAAGGTGAGTGGAAATAACGTGAGCAACTCCTCAACCATCTTCAGTTTAGTGAAAGCTTTTCTCCTTGGACTTTGTCATATTTTTTCTTCCCCTGTCTGTAACACAGAGATAACAACTGCTCATTTGCTACCATACAGATGAATACAACAATCCAGAAGTCATTGCAGCAAAAGGGTGAAAAGAACTCAGGTCCCTAAAAGTTCCATGGGCCAAAACTGACTAGCCATCATTGATGATACACACTCATGTTAGATAGATAAATTTATATTTTAACTACTCTATTTTGAGGTCTCAGTTTTACAGGGATTTTTTTTTACCCTGAGTAATAAAAGTCACTAGATTCAAGATGTTTACAATCTTGTTCATTCTGATAGGGAATATTTACTTTGGGAATCACACAGAAGACACTTAATACTTTTTGGTACTTGAAAAGAGATATTAAGGACTGCATAGTGGCGCCCAGGGGTTCCTTAGAAAGACAATTTAGTCTTTTTTGTAGATAGAGAAAGTGCACTTATGGGTGTCTGATCATACAGGGATCAAATTTAGCTCAACTCTTGTCTGGTTTGTTTCTCATTCTGGCTCTCTTGACAACTTAGAAAATGGACTCGGTACTCTTCCTTTTTCACAATCTCAGTCCTCCTCTTTATTTGATGGACATTAATGACTCAGACAAAAAAAGGTTACTTGGGATTATAAAAATGGGACCATACAAAAAGCAGCCTTTCAAATATCGGATCCTGTGTTCAGATTCTAGAAGAACTTTCTTTTCTATCACTAAAAATAATTCCTGAATTTAGCCAAATGTCCCTTTGTATATATTATTCAAATGTATCTCATAGATATAAAACAACTGTATTCATGTCATGAAGTGAAATTTTCACTGGATTCTTTTCATGCTGTGTAACTCAGGTCATGTAAAGATAGAGATGAGGTAAAATCGCATGCACTTTAGTAATTACATCAAAAACTATATTTCACTTTTGTAGTACATGACTGAGAAGAAATTAGAGGTGATTTAAGCTACCAAATGAATAAAATATAGCTTGATAACAGAATAATATTATGTGGAAAGTAACTAAATAGAATGCTTATTTTTCAACTTTTTTGCTTTCACTTTTCTCCACAGAACTTTCCAGTAGCAAGGACCCAAATAAGAAACATAGATCCTTTAAGTTTTATACTTTTCAGATTACGTTAGAGACTTTAGCTTTAATTTAAATTTCATCTTCTTTTTCTGACCTAAATTAAGTCTATGCCCCCATCAGCTTCTTCCCTCAATAGGATCTTAATGGGGTAGCCAGAAATACTAGTTTTTACCAATCACAAGGTACATCATTCATTCTAGGCCCAAATTATTTTTGCCACTTTTCATGATCTTATCACTGTCCATTAATATCTGTGATGATTAATCACCTCTAATTTCTGGCATATTAACATTGCTCATTAATATACATGGAGAAACACACAAGAGAAAACAATTATCAAGCTCTTTATCTTCAGTCTATATTGTATATCTTGAATATTGTTTATGTGTGTTCATATGCCAAAAAATGAGCAGACACATGCAGTTTGAGTCAAATGCTTGTGCTCTTGAGGCTAAAGAGCTAACAACAAGATTCAATGTGAATGTGCCCAGGAGGGAATCTATATAGAGACTCACTGATAGGAAAGCACAACACAGACACGCTCCAAAGACAAAGTAGTGAGGAACTAAATTGATAACTTCAAGGTTGAATAGAAGCAGAAGGAACACTACAGAAGGGTAAGATAAGAAGGAACAAATGTGCACCAGACAAAACACCAAGTTAATCTCTCAGTTATGCTTCATAATAAGAAATGTGCTAAAACATTAAAAAATACCTGAAAATTGGACTTTGATATTTCCGAGTCATTATGCCACAAGAAGCATGAAAGTCAGACTCTCAATTCATAGACCATGTGCTTTGAAACCAATTTGGTCACTATAACTACAGTCACTTACGGCAAAATTAGTATCTGGCAATTTGGTTTAATCAATCAATCATTTGGTCATAAATATATATTAATGCATCTATTTTTTTCAACTATTACTAATCACAGAATAAAGCGATCCTATTCTTATTTATGAATTCTCAAACAACAAATACACAGAATTTCTCAAATTTTTCTACTTTAAATTTCTGACAAGTATTCATTCTCTAGTTATAAAGGAAAAATAAGAGGAATTTATTGTTTAATTATAGGAAATAAATAATTAAAGTTGTACATTTAATCATTAAATGTTTTATATTAACATAAAGCATAAATAATTATTTGAATAATCTATTGCTAATAGGAAGCTCATATTCTTTACCCTAGTCAGTGGTTTTTCAGAAAAAAAAAATATTGTGAACAAAAGAAGAACGTGAGTGAATGACAAAATTGTAAACCTGGACATTATTGTTAACTTCACATAAAGTGAATATTCTTTCCAGGAAGCTGTTCATGGACTTGTTCGACATATTATCTATGGTAGAGTATGTATTTCTCCCAGTTTTTAGGACCTCATGCAAATAGTCAAAGTCCTGTGACTAATTCTGTTTTAGTTAGGTTTTTTGTTACTATGACCAAAATAACAGACAACCACAACTTAGAAGAGAAAAAATTTATTCGGGGCTCACAGTTTAAGACGTCTCTGTCCACAGATGTCCAGCTCCATTGCTCTGGACCCAAGATGAGGCAGCTCATCATGGTAGAAGGGTCCAGAGGAGGAAAGCTGTTCAGCTGATGGCCAGATCAGGAAGCAGAGACAGAGAGAGCGGGGAAGGAGCCACAGAAAAAATGTACCCTTCCAGGACATGACCCCAGTGCCCTGCCTTCTTCAGCCATGATCTACCTGCCTGCAGTTTATATGCAGTCAGTCCATTCAAACCAGGATGGACTGATGAAGTCATAGTTCTCATAATCTACTCAGTTCACCTCTGAATATTCCTGGAGACACCTCATATTCAAACCATAAGAGTGACCAACAATTAAGAAAAGAAGGTGGCATGATTACTTTCAAAGCTAGATTTTAGAAATGATTCAGGGGATCTGAACCTCTCATTTCCTCTCCCAGGTCTTGGGAAGCCCTAGGATTCAGGTGGCATGATGGCGAATGGAAGTGGCCTTTGTTTGTGTGTCACTGCTTAGAGAGGAACAGCTGTGGGGAGTTTCCCAGTTCCATGTGAATTTGATATTGGCAAGAGTTGAGCTCTTGAAATGTTAATGAACTGATAATTCAAAATGTAGCTGTTGCACTCATCCCTGTCATTAATTATTACTACTATAGAAACTGGGATTGGAAGTGAGGTGTAGTGAAACAATTAGCCCTGAAATATGTTATTTTGTCTTCTATGTCTGATGAAGAAATGGAAAAAAAAAACCCAGCTTGAAACACATCAAATATTTGGACAAAATGACTCAGGATGACACTCAGGTCAGTGTGGGGTTACCCCATTCAAACTACCATGGAGCATCATTTAGTTGAAAGAGAGAGGACTGAATAAGTGGGTGGGGAGGAAGCAAGGAAAAATTCAGACTTGAGAATTATGACTGAACTGTGCAGGTGACTTGTCAGTACAAAATAGGGATTTCTATCAATAGATTAGAAGCTTATTAGTTAGTTGTCAAAAATACTTTGCTAATCAATGAGGACAGATTTAGTCTTTGACAATTAGAAAAATACAAAACACTTACTTTTATATATATCTCATTATTTTAGGTATGGAAAAGATATCAACCTGACCAGAGGTTTGAAACAGGCTGAAACAAACAAACAAAAAAAATGTCTGATGATACGTCTTCCATCCTGGTCCACTTTCCTTTCCCCTTCAAGGCATTTACAGATGCATAAGCTACTTGTGCTCTGGAGGCTGAAAAACTGAAAGAAAGCCATCCATAAGAGGCTGAGAAGCTGAGCAAAAACTTGTAGCAAGATACAGAGCTATGGGAACAAGTTACCCCTCGAAGCAATCAGGAGTGATAAGACTTGAGGCGTCAGCATACTTCAGAGAATGGACTCGCGAAGACATGAGCCCAGGCGGTACAACGTTTCTTATTAGGAACAAGTTGATTTGTGGTAGCTGATATAAAAACTGAAAAGCCAGACAGAAATTGGTGCATCTCAAAGCTGAGAGAGTTTGGCAGTTACCAAGGTGCTGGGGGGTAGGTAAATTGACACAATTTGTAACTCAAGTTATGCCAAGGTAGAAAGACCTTGGTAAACCACCGAGACATCACTTGAGAACCCTCAAGGATGGGGATTTCCACCTGGCAACCAAACTATCATCTTAACTATACTTTTTAAATTGATCTCAACAGTGTGCTATTCTTGATGGATTTTCCATTTGAAGATTCCTCTGTTATTTGAGTTTGAGGACATAAACAAGATTATTTAAAGTTTTTCCAACAAAAAATGTCAAAATATAGGTTTGATATTTTTGTATCATTTTTTTTTTGGTCCTTACTAAGTTCCAAGATCTGTGCAAAATACAGAATACCAGGGTGACTATGGCATCATTTTTTTTTTCTCTAGGAGTTTGCAGTATAGTCAAGAGGCTCCCATGAAGGCAAACTCTGACCTAGGGGTTCGTACTATCACAAGAGTGTAGGGAAGCTTTGGAGGCATGGAGGCTCACAGTCTGAAGGTGGTGTCAAAAAAACAGTAACCTTGACCATCAGACTGCATAAAGGACAGGCAAACATATCACTGGCATTTATATTTGAATTTTTCTGATATATAAGTGAATATAATTCTCTTTTCATTCATTTTTGCTGCTATAACAAAATAATACCAAAGATTGGATGGTTCATACACTGCAGAAGTTTTTTTCTCACAGTGCTAGTATCTGGAAAGTCCACGGGAAAAGATGGCAGCAAATTCTGTGTCTGGTGAGGACCTGCCTTTTGGGGTTCGTAGAACCCGCTTGCTGTAACCTCACATGAAGAAAATTGATGGCTCATTTAATGTGGTCTCTTTTATAAGGGCACTAATGCCCACCATGAGTGCTGTCCTTGTGAGATAATCACTCCAGAGGCTCCATCTCCTGACACCATCACCTTGGGGTTAAAATTTGAACATACAATTTTTAGGGAGCACAAACATTCATTAAATAGCAAAATGTGCCATAAAATATGGTCTCCAATTTAGTGTTCAGAAACATGAAATTTATATGGCTAACTGAGTTTGATAAGTGCACAGAATTATTATGTTCATGGGTCAGAGTGCAGACTTAGTTTTAGTTAGCTACACTCACCCCATGATTCAACTACCTGAAAGTAAAAACGTAAGGAAAAATGAAGGGATTAAGCTTTTGGCTTCATATTTATTCTACTGCAATGAAGAAAGTAAAGGGATGACCACTTAATGATTCCTCATTCATTTAATCGGCCCTTATTTCTTCTACCAACACCAATATGGGGTGCAAAATAAAATTGCAGTCGTGGCAACAAAGTATTATCATTATGGATCAGCTCTCCATTTTGAAATGGATCCCTCAGCCAGCCTCATACTGCACTTTCTCGAGTGCCATGGTTGGGTCTCAAGTGTTTCTGAGCATCACTAGACAGTCTTCCCTGATTTTTACAGAAATAGTTCTTGCATGTCTGGCTTTAGGTTTCTTGCCACATGGATATTTAGGCATATTGTTCTGCACCAACTTTCTGTGGCTATTTTAGTTTGTGGCACAGATTCTATCTTTTATGTTTCTCCTTTGTGCTCAGATGAGCCCTGTGGCATTCTTCAAAAAGGGGAAATTTTCTCCATCCCTTTTGGGTTATAAAATAGTAAATGTACTCAAGTTTCTCACTTAGGCATGTTAGCTACACCTCATTTGACATTATTTATCTCATTATGCAGCCCTATCTTATAGGCACTTGGATATTGGCCATGGAAATGGATTCTAAAGATGTGCTGAATAACTTAGAGGAAGCTTTACTTAAAATTGCTCTACTCCACTCTGTAAGAAAGCTAGTGTTTGAATTCATGTCACATACATAGGCTTCCGTGTACTTTACTTAAGGAATAAGTTCCTCCTTTTCACGTCTTAAAAAACATGGACTCTCTTGTCTAGCAAGTCCTTCAAATGAATTTCACTCAGATCTGGCACTGAACGTCAATGCTACCCTTAGTGTTACCGGTTGCATTTATTTTTATTGTGTGATTGAAAGAGAATATAACTGGAGAAAAATTTCTGGAACATGCTGTTGGACTTCTTTCCACATAGCAATTCACCATGTAATGTGGCTCTTTTTATACAGGTCAGATCACTGTGTTAGAAAGAGCCAACTCTGAGATTGGAGTTGGATACCTTCATTAAATTGGATGCTGTAATAACATCTAAAGCCACCTCTGCTGTACTGCTGAAGATCACAAATATACCAGCTTAACTCTGTATGTGAAAGTGTCCTCCTTCCAGTTTCTTTTTCATGACAATGGATTCAGTGAGCCTAAGCTCCAAAGTCTTGCCTCTATCTGAATGTAACATACCTAGGGCTCACAGACAGAAATGTGGTCTCTGACTTCAGTGAACAGCCACTGTCCTGTACCAAACGGGCAATTGAAATATTCCTATTATTCCTTTCCATTAGCAGGCATCAGGAACAATAGTTTGAATGAGGTTGTATAAAAGCACTTCAGTTGGTCAGGATTTTTTTTTAACCTTTATTTTGAGCTTACTTGGTTCAGGGGACAGCTGAAAAAAAAAAAAAAACTGTGGTTATAAAAGATTGCCAGTTCTCTACAATCAGCGAGTAAAATCCTAAACCAGTGTAACTGGTAGGCAGCCTATGGATATCCCAACCCAGAGTAAGAATTTAGATAAATAGTCAAATTCTTCAGAAAATGGGGGTGGGGGAGAAGCTAGTTGAGTATAAACAACAAATAGAATTCTCGGGGGGTGAAGGGTACTGGAGATTGAACTCAGGAACACTCAACCATTGAGCCACATCCCCAGTCCTATTTTGCATTTTATTTAGAGACAGGGTCTCACTGAGTTGCTTAATGCCTCGCTGTTGCTGAGGCTGGCTTTGAACTTTCAATCCTCCTGCCTCAGCCTCATGAGCTGCTGGGATTACAGGCATTGGCCACCACGCCTGGCACAAACAGAATTTATAATGAAAACTTTTACTCATTGTATAATTTTCTCTCTTACTTAACTGCAGGTGTCAGCAAATTAACTAGCCCTGTATACATACACACACATTAGCTGCATTGGGTAGAATTGACTGGCAGAAGGGGAGAAGAGAGATTCGCATATCACACTGCTACAGTTTGAATGTGTTTTGAGTGTGTTTCCTGAGATTTCATGTGTTGATATTTAATCCTCATGGTGGGCTTTGAAGAAGGTAGAAACTTAATCCAAGTTGATGTTTAGAGGATGGGACTTTGGGAAGTGAATTGGCTTATATGAGAGAGAAAAAAAGAAGAGGACACACATTCCCTTTCTGTCCCTTGACATGTGACATCCTGTACCACTTGGGACTCTGCCAGCAGAACGGCCATGATCAGATGTGAGACCATGGCCTTGAACCAGAACCATAAGCCAAAATAAACCTCTTCCCTCCTTTCTTCATACAGTGGCTGTCTCACAAATTTTTTGGGATTAAAAATAAAAAGATAAATAAATATATATATATATATATATATATATATATATATATATATATATACACATATGTGTATATAAAATTTACATTGGTAAGTATGTGTATATATGTATGTATATATGCATATATAAATTATCTTTTTACATTCCCATATCTTTATTCTATTGTCAATGGGATGGAATAAATTATCTATTCTCTCTTTATTCCAAAAAGAATAGAAATGTAAAAAGATAATTAGGCCTCAAAAAAGGAACTACTTAATCTTCTGATTATTCCTAAAGGGATTCTATAGAAAAATAAAACTGGCTTAAACTATGAAACCAGATTAGGTATTCATCAATGATAAACTGATATATTTATCAATGGAAAAATGTGGTGCATATGCACACTGGAGTTCTATTCGGTCACAAAGAAGAATGAAATCAGGTCATTTTTAGAAAAACAGATGGAACTCGAAAGCAGTATGTTAAGCTAAATAAGTCAAATTTAGTAAGTCAAGGGTCATATGTTTTTTCTCATATGTAGGAGATAGAGAAAAGGGAAAATAGTTAGGGGTTTCTCATGAAATGAGAAGGAAACCCAGTAGAGTAGAAGAAGACGACCAGGGGCAAAGAGGAGGGGAGGAAAAAAGGGAGGTACTGGGAAATGAAATTGACCAAATTATATTGTTATATTCTGTGCATGTACAAATAAGTACCAATGAATTCCACTTTTATGTACAATTATGATGCATTAATTAAAAAAAGAAAGGAATAAAAAGGAAAAGTGGCCAATTCCCCAAAGGGGGTAAGAGTTGATAAGAATACCTGTTACAGGTATGCACTTCTCTGTTTTTGAGTCCATTTAGTTCAATGCTGCCTGGAGGAAAAGATGACTGGGAATCAATGACCTTAGAGTTCATTTCTACTTCCGTGATTTAGAGGAATTATTGAGAATATTATGAAGGAGTTATCATCTTAAATGCAGCTAATGTGTGTCTGGAAGCGCTGTTATTGCAGATGGTGGGGAGTTGCATCTCCTATTTGTAATAATAGCAACAAGAGCAATGCAATTCATCAGAGAGGTTTCATGAGACAGGAGAAAGTGCTGACTGCAGCCAAATGGAACGAGGAGATAAAGGACACCAGCATAGCATGGGAAAGGGTTCCTGGGAAAATTAATGTGTCCCCAAAGGGCTATCTGCTACTTAATAATAAACATGCTTTGAGAAAAATGAAAGCAAATGAACGTGAATAAAGGGCAAAAGTTAATCAAAACAACTCCACTAAATGGCAAGAGATATCATATGCAGAATAACAATGTGGAAATACAAAGGCAGAAATTAAGTCCCCTGCAATGAAGGCTTTTATCCTGTCCACATTTGCTAATATTTCCCCTCTTTGTCAAGTACCACTTCCTTTAAAAAGGCTTTCCAGAAAACTCAAACTCAGTATAACTCAGCCTTTACTGCCACATGCATACTGGGTTACTCGTGTAGCAATAAATCCTATGTGTGCTTGTCCTGAGGGTGGAGAGGAGGAAGTGGGGAAGGAATGGAGAGGGAAGCCCCCACCATGGAATTGATCGGTGCCCTCTGGAGAGTGAATGGCTGGGAGCTTACTCTCTTCACCATTGGGAGGACACAAGAAGATGCCATTCATGAGCCAGGAAGAAGGCCCGCACCAGACATCACATCTGCTGGAATCTCGACCTCACACAAGACTTGAGAGCCATAGAAATAAATAGTTTTGGAGCTACCAAGCCTATTATATATTTTTTTATAGCAAACTGAATTGGCAAAAGCATTTTAGTGGTCATGCATCTTCATATTCTTCCTGGCTATGCTTTTTTTTTTCCTTAGATTTACCTTATTTCTTAGTTTAACCTTGAATGTTTTGAGGAATACTGATCAGATGTTTTGTAGGATTTCTCTATGTACAAATTTGCCTAATATTTATCATTTTTTTACCCAGGTTACATAAGGTCATGGATTGGAGGAGGCATGCGTTTTTCACCAATTCTTATTTACAATCATCCGTTGGTCTCACAGCACAGCCCATAGAGTAGGAAATCTGTTTGATTTATTCACTGGCATATTTCCAAAATCTAATCAATTAGCAATACTTCACAACAACTGTGCTGGTCCATGTTGTCATCATTTTTCTCCAGGATAATTTCAGTAGCTTCTTAGCTGATCTGTCTTTCTTCTACCCCAGTGCCCAGAGCAAACAGTGAGATTTAAATATATATATATATATATATATATATATATATATATATATATATGTGTGTGTGTGTGTGTGTGTCTGTATTTAGTTGTAAATGGACACAATACTATCTTTTTATTTATTTATTTTTATGTGGTGCTGAGGATCAAACCCAGTGCCTCACACTTGCTAGACAAGCACTCTGCAACTGAACTACAACCCCAGTCCAAATAGTGAGATTTTAAAATCAGGTAATTTTACTCTTCAATTTAAAACCTTCCTTGGATTCTCATCTTACTCAAAGTAGAAACCCTACCCTCTTCACAACAAACTACAGGACCCTGCTCTATTTAGCCCTACCCTGTCTCTATTCTTATAACAGTTCGCACTCATAAACTACCTCTTCTTCTCTCTCTAATTCTCTCTGTATGTGAACCAAATTTCATCACTGTGACCCAATACCTGAGATAATCAAATTAGAAAGAGAAAATGTTTATTTTGACTCACTTTCAGAAGTTTCAGTCCATGATTATTTGCCCCAAGAAGTTTGGGCCTTTGGAAATGTTACACATCGTGTTGGGGAGTGCAAAGTGGATCACAATTGTTAAACTCATGGTGGGTAGGAAGTGAAGGAAGAAAGGGCCAGGGCCATATCCCCTTTAAAGACATGCTCTCAGTACCCTAACTTCCTCCCTCTGGGCCCCACCTCTTAATGGTTTAACTTCCTCCCTATAGCACCATGGATTGGGGACAAAGCCTTTATAATATAGGCCATCGGAGCTTAATTATCCAAATCATAGTATTCTGTCCTTATGCTACATTAATCAGCCTTCTTTTACACTGACAAAATGCCTGATATGTTTAATGTATGAGGAAGAAAGCTTCATTTTGGCCCATGGTTTTAGGGTTTTCAATTCATGGTTGCTTGGATCTGTGGGAGGCAGTGACCGGGAGCATGTGGTGGGATAGATGCTAGCCTTATGGGCAAGAAGTAAAGAAAAAGAAGAAGTACTGTCCAATATCCCCTTCAAATGCATAATGTCTCCATATGACCGTACCAATGAGGCTCCATGTCCTGAACATTCTTCCTCCTTCCAATAGCCCATGGGCTGTGGACCAAGCCTTCAAAACATAGGCCTTTTTAGAACACTTCTCCAAACCACAGATAGTGCTACATCAAGGTATTTTTTATTCTCTCTAAATGGTGTATCTTCTTGTCTTTCCCCAAATTTGCCAATGGGATGCCAAAGAGATATTCATCTTTGATACCATTTTTCCTCTTTATAATATATACACGATGGAGACAGCTCATCAGTCAGGTTGAAATGGTAAAAGAACTATGAAGCATGAAACTAACCATTCTCCAAACTTGGTTTGAATTGCATCTACCATAACTTAATTTCCATAAATAATCCTCACTGATCACTCATTATAAATGCTCATATGCCAAGCCTACAGCCCATGATTAATAAGAGTAATTATCATTATTCCTGGCTCTAACCATATGATAGACACAATGTTAATCCCTGTATATTCAATATATTAATTCTAAGACATTCTCCAGATGTCTGTCTTGTACATTACCAAATGAGGACACAACCACCGTGAAGTGGCCCATCCTCTTCTCTCCAATATCACACCCCCTCACTCTCTCTCCTGCCTCCTATCCTATAGCCACACTGAACTTTTTATTCTACTTCACTATATTTATCACACTCTGCCTGAGAGGTTCTTTCTTAATGTCTGAAATAGCAACCTTTTTGTCTTTGTGACCAAAATATATGACAAGAATAACTTAGAGAAGAATAGTCTTATTTTTGACCTCCAATTTCAGAGGTCTCAGTCTAGGGTCAACCCAATCCATTCCTCTGGGTCTGAGGTCAGGCAGAACATTGTGAAGGAAGTGCATGGAAGAAGAAAGCTACTCAACTCATTGCAACTGGGAAGGAGAGAGAGAGAGAGAGAGAGAGAGAGAGAAACCAGAGACAAAATATAATCCCCAAGAGTATACATCTAGTAACCTACTTCCTCCAGCCACACCAATCTGCCTATGGTTACCACATACTAGTCCATTCAAACTATTAATCTATCAAATAGATTAATTCACTAATAGATTAATTCACTATTATAGCTGTCATAATCTCATCATCTATCTTAGCACATTCTTGCATTGTTGAATATAAGAACTTCTAGAGGGATACTTCCTATCCAAACCATAGCAATGTGTTAGTCATCTAGGTCCGTTAGGACAAAAATAAAGAGTTGTGGATTTAAACAACATCTCTTTATTTTCTCATAGTTGTGGAGGCTTCACAATTCAAGAACAAGGTGCTAACAGATAAGGTCCTACCTCTCTGATTTTCAGACTGCTCTTCTTACTATATCCTCACATAGAAAGGAAACAGAGACAGAGAAGAGACAGTGTGCTCTGGTCTCTTTTTCTTCTTATAATGGCACTAATCTCATCATAAGAACACCACCCTCATTGCCAGGTGGGAACAAAATCACCTCACATGGGTCCCATCTCCAAATATTATCACACTGGGGATCTGGGTTTTGAGAAATGAATTTTGAGGAGATACAGACATGTTCACTTCATTATACTCTATTGGTGTCTCTACTCAAGGCCCTTTTCCCGGAGAGGGCTTTCCTGTTCCCAAGAAAATGAACACTTTAGTATCCTAGGCTCTGCAGTAATAAGACAGTAGGGGAGCAAGAATTTACCCAAGTCTGTCTAGACTTCAGAGTCTTTCACATGTCAATTACCTTGGAGTTAATCCCTTAGACTCCTACCTCCATCTTCCAATCCAGGTCACCTTGCGTGACCATTTATTTGTTTTTCTACCAAGCTCCATTTTCTGAAGCTTGGGTCTGCCTAGAAGATTTCTTCTGTTTTACTCACTATTATAAATTATTTGTTTCAACTGTGCATTCAAACCAAGATTTTCAACTTGAAACGACCTTCCTTTACCAAAATACCCTGCCCTGCTTAGTGTTTTTATTCCCCTGTGGGCTTATTAAGAATTATCTTAGCTGTAGCTCATAGTAACTGTACCCATTTACTAGGTGAGATAACTGTCGGTTAAAGGAGCCATGTTTTTTTATACATGTGTGTATAAAAAATCACTACAGAAAATGTTCTTATTGTAGTGATTATTCAATCATGTTTCTTAAATTAGGAGCTTTAGGTAACAATGTGAAAATTTTCCAAAACATATTTTAAGTAAAATGGGGGGGAAAAAGATATAGAATGATGTACACAATACATGAAAAATAAAGAAATCATAGGAAGTAATATGTATTAGTATTTACTTATAGCTTTATAAGAATCTCTAGATGGATATGTATGAATATAAGAATGTTAAGAACGTGATTACCCATCAGGATGGGACTATTGTTTGGGTATATTTTGATTGTTCCCCCAAGAATTCATGTGTTCAATTTTAAACCCCAATTTGATATATTAAAAGAGAGGATGCTTAGCCAGGCACGGTGGCACATGCCTGTAATCTTAGTGGCTTGGGATGCTTAGGCATTAGGATCACAAGTCCAAAGCCAGCCTCAGCAAAAGTGAGGCACTAAGCAATTCAGTGAGACCCTGTCTCTAAATAAAATACAAAATAGGGCTGGGCATGTGGCTCAGGGGTTGAGTGCCCCTGAGTTCAATTCCTGGTACACATGTCCAAGAGCTTTCATGAGGTGATTAGGATTAAATGAGTTCATTATGGTAGAATTCTCATGATTGAAATTTGTTGATTTATAAGTGGGAGAAAGACAAATAGTCAAATATACCTTGTCCTTATCTCTTGCAATGTGATACCCTGTGCAAACTCAGGACTCTTCCAGAAACAAGATTATCACCAGACATAGCCCATTCACCTTGGCTATCCCAAACCCTGAGCCAAAGGAAAACCATTTTCTTTATAAAATTGCTCAAGTACTGTGTTATAGTAACAAAAAAATGGACTAATACAGGTGAGGAGGACCTGGTCACATAGGGTTAAATATGGAAGATTTTTATTCACATTTTTTTCTGAATGTTTAAATTTTAAAATAAGTAAATAAATAAATAATCAGGCAATATAAATATATAGAACAATATACAGGATATACTAATTACTCTGTAAGTTGCATTATAGGTTACAGAGAGATTTAGCCTTTAAAGGTGTACAGTTTTATATTACTGGGTTTATTTCAAGCTGCATAATTTTATTTTCATTTAGATGAGCTAAATATTTTTTTAAAGTTTTTTTCCTCACATTTAAAAATGACAGAGCAAAACAAAAATGAGCATGGATTGCCTGTTCATTTCATAAGCCCATTTATTGATTGGGTATTTATTCTTCTGGTGTTGAATTTTTGTGTGTGTTCTTTATATATCCTGGAAATCAGTGCTCAATGATGTTCTTGTAATAAAGATGTTCTCTCACTCTATGGGTTCTCTCTTCATCTTGCTGATTCTTTTCTTTGTTGAGAAAAAAATCTTTTTAGTTTGAATTCATTCCATTATTCATTCTTAAGAAACTGGACACTTCTCAGAAGAAGATATACAATTGATCAACAAATATATGAAAAAATGTTCACCACCTCTAGCAATTAGAGAAATGCAAATTAAAACTACTCTAAGATTCCATCTCACTCCAGTCAGAATGTCAATTATTAAGAATACAAGCAACAATAAGTGTTAGTGAGGATGTGGTGAAAAAGGCACACTCATATACTACTGATGGGACTGCAAATTGGTGCAACCACTCTGAAAAGCAGTGTGGAGATTCCTTAAAAAACTTGGAATGGAACCCCCATTTGACCCAGCTATCCCACTTCTCAGTTTATACCCAAAGGACTTAAAAACAATATAGTACATAACACAATGCTTATAGCAGTTCAATTCACAATAGTTAAACTGTGGAACCAACCTATATGCCCTTCAATAGATGAATGGATAAAGAAACTGGTATATATACAAAATAGAATATTACTCAGCATTAAAAAAGAATAAAATTATGGCATTTACAAGGAAATGGATGGAGTTGGAGAATATCAGGCTAAGTGAAGTAAGCCAATCCCCCAAAACCAAAGGCTGAATGTTCACCCTGATAAATGGATACTGATTCATAATGGGGGCAGGCATGGGAAATTGGAGGAACTTTGATTGGGCAAAGGGGAGGGAGTGATGGGGAGGGGACTTGGGCTAAGAAAGATGGTGGGATGAGGTGGACATCATTATCCTAGGTTACATGTATGACTGCACATATGGTATAACTCTACATCATATACTACCAGAGAAATGAACACTTGTGCTCCATTTGTGTACAATGAACCAAAATGCATTTTGCTGTCATGTATAACTAATTAGAACAAATTATATATACACACACACACACACCCCTATGGATGGATGGAGATATATATATATATATATATATATATATATATATATATATACACACACACACACACACACATATATATATATATATATATATATATATATATATATATATAAACTAGCATGAAAATATATATGAAAAATTTTGAGCAGTACCTAATTTTAATGGAAATGACCAATGGTCTACATTGTCTTGAGCATCTGTAAGTTTTCTAGTCTAGATATGGGTAAACCAGTGGCACTTCTGTAACTGATTCCAGTTATTGGCTTATCCTTTTGGTTCAGTGTTTTAGCTGCTTATCACTGCTATAACAAAATGTTACAATTTATTGGTTAAAACTAGTACCCAGTGCTAAATGTGATGGCTCAAGCCTGTAATTCCAGTTACTTAGGAAACTAAGGCAGGAAGAATAAGAGATGAAGGTCAGCCTGGGCAATTAAATCAGACACTGTCTCAGAAAATGGAAAGAGCTAAGGTTATCACTTAATGGTAGAGTATTCCTGGGTTTAATACCCAGTACCAAAAAAAAATTTAAAAAGAAAAAGAAAAAAAAGGGAGCGAGAAGACACTTTTTTCTTATATCATGTTTCTATGGATCAGCATGGCTTGCTGTCTTCTCCACGGGCTGAAAATCCAGGTATAAACAGACATTGTTCCTTACTGGAAACTTTCGAGAAGAATGACCTTCCAGCTTTTTTTAGGTGGTTTGCAGTATTTCCTTTTAAGAGGTGGCCATCACTTGAGGGTTTTACTGAGTTTCTGGTGGTACCCACTTTCTTTGATGGGAGCCCCCGGAAGTGGTGGGCCAAATCCTATTCCAACTCCCGTTCTGTTGGATCTGGCAGACTGCAGTCAAGGAAATGTCTCTGCTTTTGAGAGCAGATGTGATTTATTGAGATAATCCACCATAATCTTCTCATTTCAAGTTCTGGGACCTTAATCACATCGGCAAACTCTCCATTGCACAGAGCAAACTCTTCTTTGCTATGTAATTTAAAGGATTTGCAGGTTCTAGGGATTAAGATATGGACATTTAAGGTAGTAAAAGGACCGTTATTCTGTGTACCACGTGTATATAATTCCCTGTGACAACCAAAAAAAAAAAAAATACATGTGCCTGAGAAATCCAGGGAAAGGGACAATATCTCTGAAACCAAAAATACAGAATATTCAGCATAGGGTTCTAGATAAGAGGCAATGAAAATATGGGGTAAGGACCATTATATATAAGGAGATTTGGGTTTTTCTAACTTTTTCCCTCTACACTTGTTTTATTTGGGATAATGTTGGAGAATTAATTAAGCAATCAATGTCATAATACTATCTCTGTCACTAAGTAATTATGGCTTTTATTCAACTACATAACTGCCATTATTTTAATCTCTATTTGTTTGGAAAAATTAAAAGAGTGAAATGAATAGTTGAAAAATGAGGTAAAATTAAAGAATTCATACTTGTTTCAAATGTCTCACCTCAGGGATTTGCATTTGTGCTATCCTGCTTCTGAGAACTGTACTCCACTGCAAATATGAGAGGTGAATCACTTTCTAAAATTTTGTCTAATTATGCAAATGCCTTCTAAACATTAACTCATAATAACATATTCAATATTTTGCCATTTATTATCAGCAAATTGCTAGATGCATTGTTTTCTTCCACTTTGAGATCATTAATTAAGATATTTTTGGTGACTGAACATCTCCCCACCCCAACACACCTCATTAAGAATCTCTCCTGGCAACAGAATCCTTTGGCCATTTATCAGTTCCAGTTGGCCTCAGTCCTTCAGCCCACTTTGTAGCATATGAGAGCCTCATCAAATCTGACTGCAATTAGAGTAGTAAAGCCAGGCTTTGGGATATCATCAGAGACTTCAGACTTCCAGATAAACCAGAGTGAACTCACTACCCTCTGAATAAAAATTACATCTACTGATTGCATTGAGTCAAGCTTTGCCCAATAACACTATACTTCACAGTACAGTAAGTCCAAGGTTGGAATAAAAATGGAGAGAGTGGGTATGTTCAAGACACATTTCAGTAATAATATTGGCATTACTTGAAAAAGAAATGGTTATAGGGAATGATGTGATGCCTGCATTATAAAATTATATTTCCTCCAGTAAATGATAGTGATTCAGTCCATTTAAAGAACACAAAAAAGTTGTGTGTGCGTGTGTGTGTGTGTGTACTTATGAGTTCAAGTACCCACATGTGCTCATGATAATAATAATAATAGACATTGAACGAAGTTTGTTTTTATTGCATATTTTGATATGTCCCAGGAAATATAAAAAGTAAGGTCTAGTAACCATCTATATATGATGTATCTGAAGGTTAGGAGTATGGTCAGACTTTAGATTTGGATTCTATCATTGTATTTAGTAATTAATCATGTACAGATGAGCAAATTTTATTGGAAAGAAGTTGTATGGTATTTAAAAAGAAAGTATATTTTGGTGAGAGTTCTGTGAACAATGATGGGCATTCTCCTAGTTATTTATGACTCATATAACACATAGATAGAGTGGCTCATAAGCAAGACATGTTTATTTCTCACAGTGTTGGAGGTTGGAAATATCAGGTCAGATGCCATTTTGGTTGGATACTGGTGGGGGCCTCCTCTGAGTTTGCAGATTGTTCATTTCTCATTTTATCCTTACCAGGTGGAAGAAGACTAGAGATTTCTCCTGAGTCCCTTTTAATTCCAATCATGAGGACTCCAATATCATCACCTCATCTAAACCTAATTACCTCCCAAAGGCTCCACTCCTAATACCATCCTGCTGTGGTGTAGAATTTCAACATACAAAATTTTCAGGGATGCAAATATTCAAACCATTGCAGAGACAGAGTAAAGTGTATCTTGTGGTTCAATCTGAATCTATATTAAACAAGGAAAGACTAGTTCCATGGTAATTATAGTGTTCATCAGCCATAAATATTGCCAACTAACCTAGAACACAATATATTATTCCATTATCAAAGTCCTCAGTGAACTTTATATGTACACAAAGGACACTGGACACAGAATGCTAACTATGAGCTAGGTTAGATTTTGGAAGGCATCAAACTAAGCCTAGAACTTTTCTATACTTCAAAATGTTTGTACAAAGTATTTTGGAGATCAGTAGAAAGGCTCCTGGTGATTATATCTGTTAAATAGTAAATGGTGTTCCCACTCAAATGTGAGTGGAGTGAGAAAGGGTGCAAGACTTGTTCAATTTTTTCACTGCTATAACTCCAGTTTCTATAACAGGATTGTCATACATATTCTTTAAACTTTATTGAATTAATAAAAGCATAGACAATCCATTTAAGATCACCAGCATTACATTTATATAATTGTAAGTGCATTGCATTTCTAAAATTATACAATGCATTTATGCTTATTGTTAGGATGAATTCTAGTGACCCAGTATAGCACATGTCAAAATGTTTGGAGAGATTAATTCAACTTTGGAATTTAATCCTCAAAGTGGAAGAAGATTTAAAAATTAGCAATGAGGTGCATGCACCAAGGAAAGATCATGTGAGCATGAAAATAAAAGTTTCTGCATGAACAAGAACAAGGGCTTTTAGCAGACACCTGATCTACTGGATCACTGATCTTGGGCTTCACCATCTTCAGAACTATAAAAAATGTGTGTGTGCACACTTGTATGTATTAAATCATCCTGTAAACAGTATTTGTTATAGCAACCGAAGGTAAAGCACTCTATAAAGTTTCTCTCTCCTTCAATCATCTGTGAATCTCTGTTGAAACTAAAGTCATGGCAGATAGGTTCTCTTAACACCAGAAATTCATAAAAAATTGCTTTTTAAAACTCCTTCTGGAACTTGGTTTTATTTTCGTCAAAACTTAATCTGATAACCTATACAACTGTAAACAAACTTATGTATGTAAGCTAGCTATATCCATGAAGAAGAGGCAACCAATTTGATTAGAAGCTAGAATAGCTCTGCATATTAAGCAAAGATATTAGTTTATTATAGTAATATTTTAGCAAAATAACATGTAAATAAACCTGCCAAATACAAAAATATTATTGCCTTTACTAAATCCTTTACAGTATTTGAAAGTGTCAATTTTTTTCTTCTGGAATTACTCCCTTCTCTTTTGTGATGTAATGAATCCTAATTTTCATTTTTCTTAGGTCCTTCTCAGGCTGTTCTTTCTCTGATCATCCATAAAATATTGGATTCTGGCCTCAGCAGAATCCATTCCCCTTGGGGAAACCAGTTAGCTCCTTGAATTCCAACTCTTCTTCAAATCCTGATGGTTTTCAAATATCCCTCAACTCACATATAGCTTCCTAATTTTAGATGCATATCTTTCATTCCTTAGTCCTCAAATCTGAGAAGTTCCACAGACAATGAAAGTTTTTAAAAGGGAAAAAAAACCCTCATAATTCCATATCACCAACTTGACTTCCTTTCTGACATGTTTTGTCTTTATTTCTCTTTTTTCTCTAGAAAGTAGACTGACCATCACCTTGACTTTTGCTCTCTATGCCTTCCTTAGCTAAATGGATTTCAAGTCCTGTCATGCTGAGCTCTCTAGTGCCTTCCAATTTATATTTGTCTCCACTCCCAATGATGTTGTTTTCATTCATCTAATTCACCATCATCTTCATCAAGATCTATTGAAAATTCTCTTAACTGTTCTCTCTTCACTTCAATCTACCTCTCATTTTTAATCTTTCCACTGAAATTAGAATAATATCACTAAGATAGAAACAGGAACATGTTACTTTGCTTAGGTATGGTTTCTTCCAGTAAATCTGTGCTTTAATACTCTCACTACTTGTTTCCTCATAGTATATTTATGCTATAAGTGTAGCCTTCTCTTCTTGTCATGTAAGCCTTATTATCAACTTTTCTGTTTAGCAGTTGGTGCTTTAATAGGTCCCAGAGTTCAGGAAAAGAGGGAAATCAAAGGAAGAAGAATAATATTTAACCCCAACATGAAGATAAATAGTAATTTAGTTAGAAAGAACAAAACCTTTTTGGGCAGGTGAACACTTAAGATAATTTAATTGAAAATGAGATCACATATTATATTCTCAAGTTTACAGTTCTTGGAATTAGTGTCATTCTTCTCAGGTGTTTTGAGTATAATATTCCTTTTCATTGATTCTAGCTTGACTTCTACAAGGAGCCCTTTTAGGTTATTAATAGAAGCAAGTTACCTCACACAAAGGAAAATACTGTATTTCTGCTCTGCCTGTAAAGCCCTATAACAAGACCTTCAAAGTCAATGTTAATCATTTACTCTGATCTCTTTGCAGAGCCCTGCTTTACAGTGGGGCATAGAAACAGAGAAAGCAAAGTTGCAAGCCATCAGCTGGCAGCTGGAAAAAAACACTAAAATTTAGTTCCAAATGTCATTTATGAAGCAGAGAAGAGATATGCTCTGAGAGTAGAAAGGACATCTTTTATGTGCTGTAGTGAACAGTGGGTAGGTCTCATGTTAAATGTTTTTGCCACAGTAAAGTAAGATTGAAATAAATAAAGAACATTACATTTCTGCGACAATCATTGAATTATTTTTGTTTAATAAGTATCTGTTTTGCAGCATAATTACTATAAAATTAGTGGTTGAAAACCAAACGTATTTATTATTTCACAGGTTCTGAAGGTCAGGAGACTGGACACAGTTTATCTGGGTCATGTACTCAGGGTCTCATGAATGTCTGATCAAGATGTTAGCCTGGGCTGCAGTTTCATCTGAAGCAGGGGATCCTGTTCTAAGATCACATCAGTTTTTTGGTGGTTACAAGTTCTTGTGACTAGCAGCCATGGTGACTACTAAGATAATGTGAGAGCCTCTGAGACTTTAGATCCTTGTTTCAGGCTCATTTTGGTGAGGTCCACTCATGATATTTTCCTTTGATTACTTCAAAGGCAACTGATTAAGGATTTTAATTGCATTTGCAAAAATTCCTCACTTCTATCATGTAACATAACCAACTAAGAGAGGGGCAAACCTTTATATTCACAAGGTGTTCCATTTCCTCTGGGTTCTTTAGTAGCATAATTAGATAAAGAGGTGATTAAGAGTAGTCAAATGTCCTGACTTAAGAAATTGTCTCTGGCACTAACTAATTAGTCCCACATCTCACTTAGGCTTTACCTAGGTTTTTAAGTGTTTTCTTCTATGAAATTGAATATATGATAGGTTCACATGCTAGATACCATTCTATACTCACTATGGCTTATGGGACTCCCTCTCTGTAAGAGTCCTCACCTCCCAGTATTGAAAGGTCCAATAGCTATTAATGTTTTCCAAAATAGCATTTCTGGACACTTTGGATTTGGTAGAAACCAAAATATCAAGATAGATCTATAAAAATTCCTTTCTTGAAATTTTTAATTGGAACATATAAAGTTTTAGTTAGTCTATAATTTTGCCTGGAGAGGTTGTGAATTAGGATTGTATACAGGAACTTTTTTTTTCCTATCAATGCTTGGGGAAAGCAGAGAATGCTAATTTGTAAAGAGAGACAAATATTGGTGGCATGTTCACACACCCATACACACACACACACACACACACACACACACACACACCATGCAGACAAGAGATCTTGGGCAATGAGAGTCAGTGCAAAAGAGAGAATGCTAAAGAAAAGCTGCTAAAGTAAAAGTGGAAAAAAAAGTAAGAGAGTAAGACAGATGAATATGAAGGAGTAACGGAGCAATTGAAGTTAAACAGAAATAACTGCTTGAGTTCAAACTCTGGTTTTTCACTCCACATCATGTACAATCACAATAATGGAATTCTAATTAGAATAAATTGTACTTCAGGTATGTATAATATGTTAAAATATATTCTACTGTCATGTATATCTAAAAATAACCAATAAAAATAAAGTACTTTAAAAAATCTTTATTTTTTCAATTATGTTTCCAGATTTTCAATTAATCAGTCAACAGATATTTACAGAGCACATACATATTACATGCAAAGAAAACTTTTTTTGCTGCAATAGAAAGAATTTTGGACAAGGAAGAGACTCTTCACTTACAGGACATGTATTCTTTTGGACTAAGATAGAAAATAGTAAGTAAGCATACATTAATATTATAAGGCTATGTAAAAAAAGCATAGAAGGCAAGCCAGTGATTGACGGGTAGCTGAGTGAGGAAGGAATTTTAAATGTTTAAGATATTCAGGTTCCACAACTTATTTAGTTCTCTTGCTCTTCCCAACATGTCAGCATTTACTTCCTCACTGAAGTTTTGAGTTGCTCAAACATCTTCCACGAGGGTGGGAGTCAACTTTCCTCTAACTCCTATTACTGTTGACATTTTGATCTCCTTCCATGAATTACAGATGTTCCTATGGCACCTAGCATGGTTAATCATTTCCATAAGATTTTCATTTTACTTTCCAAGATCCATCATAGAAATCACTATCTAGGGCAGAAGTAGACTTACAAAATGCATTCCTTAGATAATAACACTTGATAGTCAGAACTATTCCTTGATTCCTTGTCTGTAGAAGGAGAATTGTATTAGCAGGTACAAAAAGGCAATCAATTCTATTGTACAACTTCATTAGCTTTATTGGGTTATCAGGTGCATTGTCAATGATCAGTGATATTTTGAAATAAATTTTCTTTTGAGAAGTGAGTTTTGACACTGGGCTTAAAACATTCAGTAAACCTTGTTGTAAATAGATGTCATCCAATTTTTCTTGTTCTATGCAGACAGCATAGTCAGAGTTGGTTAAGTAAAATTTTTAAGTTTCTAGGTTTTTTGATAAGGCAAATGAACACTGGCTTCAACGTTAAAGTCATAATGCCCATCAGCCTCCAACACAAGAATCAGCTTGTCCTTTGAACTCAGGCATTGATGTCTCTTATCTAGCTACGGAAATCCTAGATGGAATTTTCTTTCAATATAAGCCTGTCCATGTGCACTAAAACTCTGTTGTTGAGTGTAGCCACCTTCACCATTAATTTAACTATATCTTCTGCATAACTTGCTATATCAGTGCCTTAGAGATCCACCTGCATTTTTATGTTGTGACGATAGCTTTCTTCCTTAAAGCTCATGAACCAACCCCTGGTAGCTTCAAACTTTTCTTCTGTAGCTTCCTCACATTTCTCTGACTTCATATAAATGAAAGGGGTTGGGACATTGCTCACCATCAGGCTTTGGTTTAAGGGAATGCTGTGCCTGGTTTCATCTTCTGTCTAGACTACTCAAACTTCATCCATATCAGCAGTAAGTTTGTTTTGATTTATTTTCATTTTATTTTTTGGTACTGAGTATTGAATTAACTCAGGGGCACTCGACCACTGACCCACATCCCCAGCCCTATTTTATTTAGAGATAGGTTCTCACTGAGTTGCTTAGTGCCTCATTTTTGTTGAGGCTAGCTTTGAACTTGAAATCCTCCTGCCTCAGTCTCCCATGTCCCTGATTACAGTTGTAGGCCACCGCATCTGGCTTGTTTTGCTTTCTTATAATTCATGTGTTCATTTAATTTTCTTCAAGAAGTTTTGTTCCACATTCATAACTTGGGTAACTTGTGTAAGAAGTCTAGCTTTCAGTCTCAACTTTTGATGTACCATTACCGCTAAGCTTAAATATCTAACTTTGTGGTTTAAAATGACAGACCTGGAACTTGAATACTTAGAGAGTATCATAGGGTTATTAATTGACCTAATTTCAATATTGTTGTGTCTCAGGGAATAGGGAGATAAAAGGAGGAGACAGATGGAGGAATGGCCAGGTGGTGGACCAGGCAGAAAACACATACACACACGCACACAAATTTTATTGATTTCAAGCTCACAGCCTTATATGGGAATGGTTCATGGCACCCCAAAACACTCTACAATAATTACATCAAAAATCACTGATTACAGATCACCATTCCAGATATATTAATAGTGAAAACGTTGAAATATTGTGTGAAGTAACAAATATACACAGAGATACTAAAATAGCATACACTGTTGCAAAAATGACTATTGTACACACTTCCTAGGTACAAGGTTGCCATGTGGCTTCAATTTGGAAAACAAAATGCTGTATCCATGAAGTGGAATGAAATGAAATATGATTGTATCCTTCCAATAAATACCACTATTTAACATTGTGGCAAAACTTGATGGATTTTGTGCCCTGAAAATAGGACTGTAAGCAGACTATAGCTCCCTTTGTTGTACATAAACTAAAGTAATACTTGAAAATATTATAAGAGGTGAGAAGAACCTCTTTGTCCGACAGGTTCCCTTTTCTCAGTAAGCTATAAAGCAATGTGCTTCCCTTCACACAGTCTATGAAACGAAATGCCTGTTGTTAGCTTTTATTAGCATTCAATTTTAAAGTGCTCTTGTAATAAAAGTGTCACCCACAAAAGGGCATGACCTAATTGAATCCCCAGCTGGTTAGATGAATCAGTCAGCAGGAAAGTGAAAGCCGCCCTGTGCAACATTGTCTTCAATAATCGTGGTCGATTTCCTCCAAGACAAAAGATTGCATAAACAGGTCCCGGGCCTAAAATTTTTCTGTTAATGACCAGGAAAAAAAGTGACTTGAAGCCGAAGGAAGTAGAGTGTCATGTAGGCAAGGATGGTCTTTATCCACTCATAAATACTAGACAAATTTTTGTGTCTTATTTATTCTAAGACCAATGTGGCTCTTGCTGTGGGTAAAGTTGCAGTCTTTGAGGTAGCAGGAAGAGTCATCCAGATAGTTCGCTGTTGCTTGTTCAGATCTTTCCCTTTTTAGCCAATTCATTTGTTTCCTGGCCATATCTTTTAAGTGAGATTAGTAAAAGGAATCAATGTGGACTGAATGTGTTCAGTGTTATATGTCTTCTCCTGGTAAAAAACTGCATGGCCACATGTAACTATATGACCGGTATGATTCTACATCATGTACAACCAGAAGAATGAAAAACTATACTACATTATATATGATGTATCAAAGTGCATTCTACTGTCATGTATAACTAATTTAAAAAAATTGCATGGCACATTACACACCCCCCATAGTGCTGAAGGAGCTGGTGGAGCTTGGCATTTAAAACATTCAAAAAGTTAGGTTTACCATATTATCAAAGCTAACTCTGTGTATACAAGAGCAAAATTAATATGTTGTCTGACTTGTCAGAGATAGAAATAATAAGAGACAGTGATATGGAAATGCTAACTCTACCCATTATAATATTTTTAACTTAATAATAAAAAGCCTTCTAATTAAATACATTTTTGGTGTGCCTTGTTTTAAATATACACCCCCTACCTAAAGTAATTACTTAGAGAAAAAATTTTAAAGTCTAAATCCAGAATAGAAACCAGAAACTATATTGCATCCCATTTGAGGAAATTCATCATTAATTGAGTGCTTTACTTTAATTCCATGTTTCTTTTTTCGAACAAGCAAATATATAATATGTATTATGATTATTAATAGTTTTACTTAGACACAGAGACTTGAACTTCTTTTAACTTAAAACTTCAAAATGTTAAAAACTTCTCTTATTTTTGTTTGTTTTATATGAAGATGATTATAACACTAACATGAATTTCAGTTTCTGCTAGAGAGTGAATAGTAATGAAAGGGTGCTATGACTCTGAGCCAAATTTTCTTGCCTCTAAAATATACTTTCTAAAAGGTAACAAAATTGAAACTTTAAAATACTGATCTGAGACCAAATATGAGACTGTTTTGCATTTCTGGGTTTAAATTAAAAGTCTACTAACATTTGAGAGAACTGGGCAGGAATCAAGCCTTACAAAACATCCCTTGATTGGCAATTAGCAATTAGAAAATTTCAGAATGTTCAGGAGGTAATTTTGTATAAGTATCTAAACCCATAGCTGCATGTTTGATCCTTTGCCACAGCTTTCACGTACCAGAGTAGCAAAGCTGAAAGGGAAATTTTCCCGTTACAAGTTGCCTCCAGGGATGTTTCTGATGTTTGTCTCATTTAAGGTAAGAGGGATTTCATAGTTCTTGGGAACTATAATTCATTTTAAAGCAAGAGCCTAGATGTAAGTGGAAAGCAAATAAAAATAATCTCAGTGCTCATCCAGTACCTACTTTGTGTCTTTCTCAACCCCATAAATAAAGGATTAACGCTTTAATTTTCTAGATATTTAGAGATGCTATATGACTTACTTCAAGTCATCAGTGTCTAAACATCATAGGAATCCAGTTAAACCTGTATGAGAAAAGTAGAATTATTATTTCTTATGTAGATTCTATCATAGAGAAAATAAGCCAATCAATTAGCAAAATGACTATTTATAGCATAGATAGATAAAGTTGAAATTAGATATAAATATATGTAGATTATATATAGATATAGATCCATAGAGATTGCTTAAATTATGCTGTTAATGCAAACAGTCTCATATGCCATTCATTTATTTATTTATGCATTTTACAAAAATGCTAATTAAGGTCCTAATATGTGTCAGGACTGTACCAAGACCCTTAAAATACATGGACAAACAAAGATCAACCAAAATCTCAGGCCTTTTAGAGCTACTGTTTAGATGGTTTGGTAGGCTGAGTAATACAAATTGTGAAGAAGTAAATTGTATGGCATGATACACAAAATATGCAGCCATTGAACAGAGTTTGGAGATCATGCGTGTAATTGAAACAGAACAGCCAGAATTCTGCCTCATTAGGATGAAAACCACTGAACCATTGTTCAAAGGTTGAAGAGGGTGCATTACATCATGATTTGGAGAGCAGATACAATACAGTAACACAGATGAGAAAACATGTTGGGAGCGATTCTAACTTGTTTGTTGAACTATAGAAATACACCTAAAATCTATCCCTTTCTTGGCTCTTTTAGAGGCCACAGTCCTCATTTTCCTCTTCTTTCTCTTTCTTCTGTTGCCCAGTCTCTGACTTAATTCTAATTCTCCAATTTCTTTCCTCTTTCTTTTTTTCATTCTCCTGGCTAGAAAGACTCACATGTAATTTTAAAAATAATTGTTTCATCTTTTAAAAATTTCAACTTGTAATACTTCACTCAAAGTTTCCATAGTGATTCTTCTTCCTTTCAAATTCTGATCTACAGCTTATTTTGTTTAAGGGCATATTAGACCAGTGTGTTATATACTCTCTATTTGAATCTCAAGATGCATGTTCAGTGTCCATAATGTTGTTCTCAAAAGATTTAGCTCTCTTGCCATCTCACTTTCAACTGGGTTCATCCAGATCATTGGACAAAAGCAGAACAAGATCATTCTTGTCTTCTACCATGTTGGATACAACTTTTGTGCTCTTTTGTTGGAGAGTTCTCTCCGCACTGTGGGTCTAGTCCTTCAGACACATGCATGGTAGGGATTTTGTGCAGTCACTAGATACTTCACCATCCCTTACAGGTTTTTCTCCCTGCTGAGCAAACCTTTGTAAACAGTATCATTCATTAAAAATCTCTTTGAGCATTCTTTTTAAGGGAGTCTTCTATTTTCAGCCGGAACCCTGATCTATAAGATCATCATCTCTGCTCAGATTCCAGAAGGGATAAGCTATACCATATTTAAGTAGCATAGGTACAATTTGATTCAGGTAGAAATATCATGATCATGCTTAGAAAGTTCTCTGTTGTCTTGTAAAAACTCTTTGTCAGATACTGTACTAGACTAAGTTCTCACAAGACATATAAAAGCCCTGTAAAGTGAGAATTACCCCCATTTCATAGATGAGAACACTGAGGTTTGAAGAGAACATGGAATCTGTCCATAGTAACAAAGCCAGAAACTGTTGAAAACAGAAGATTAGTCGAGATTCCTATTACCTCAGAGTCCATATTTCTAAAAAAAAGATTTAAATAAAGATTTAGAGAGAAATTTGTTTCAGAGGATTCTAAACAAGATATCTCAACTGATTCTTAATATATTGCAAATGTCACCAACAACTTTAGTAGAAAATTAACTGAAATTAGAAAGTTCTAATAATTATGAGGCAATGAAGTTCTAAAACAATGATATCAAAATTAAGAAGCAAGTTGAAAGACACACTTTACTTTTCAAAGTAGCCCTCCATCAAGTCGTATTCAGTTCCAGGTCAGATTATCTACTACGGATGAGCTAAGAGCATGAGCATCATAATTCTTTTAGGAACTGAAAATATATTGGAAAGAATACAGTACTAGGAACATGTTAGAATCCTTAAATTTTCTCAGAGACAATGATGTTGATGTGTCTTGATAGATGGCAAGAGGGCTGTAGTCAACATTTCTAAGGAAATTGAGATCAAAATGAAGTCATGTCAATTTTACTGTCTGTTTGATCTTGGGAAATTCACTTGGACTGCCAGAATCCTTCATTCTTAAGAAGGAAAGGAGACATGACAATGCCTACCTTGTAGAGAAAGTGAGTATATTTAAAGCAAAACCTAACTGAAAAAAATTAAACAGTATAAAATATCATGATATGTATGTATTATGTATATACATAAACAATGATCATATATATATATATATATATATATATATATATTGCCTTCACCATAATCGTTATATATAATGATTATGGTGAAGGCAATGATTATAAAGAGGAATTTTTGAAGATAAAGAATGTCACCATTATAAGCTTCCAAAAAGCTCTTCATATATAGAATGTTTTATTCTTGACTTTTTTCATATCATTTTTTGGGAACTGTGTCTCTAAAACATTAATACTGTACATTGCTCATAACAACTCCCACTTGTTGGTGATACAGCAATAAGTTCCTTTCCCATAGCTTTCTGGCTAACGTGATGTCATTTTCCTGTTCTCAGAGAGGGGCATACAAAAACAGGAAAACTTGATCATGACATATGCAAAATAATGTAAATTGCATATCACTTCTTATTGTACTATGTATCAATGTCCTGACACTCTAACTCCTTTTGAATAGAATTTGAGATGACTTACAATAAAATAGTGGAATACAAAGAATGTGATTGAAATGTTAAACATTAAAATGATATATATAAAAAAATTTAAAAATCACACATAAATGAAACAAAACATGAGGGCTAAAATTATCTTTTCTAATTAAAAATGAAGATTCCCTCTAAGCTTCTTGTCAGCCTGAACACAAAAGGAAATTTATGACTCATTATATAAATGAATAAGGCCTGAAAAAAATATTCAGCATGAGCACATTATGCATTTATAGAGACATGAGGAAATAGCTTTCTTGTTTTTCCCCATTAGACAAACAATTATAATTATTGATAATTTACTATTTAATAATTACTAGAGTAATGGGTTTTCATTACTTATTAACAATTGCAAAGACTGAAAATATACAATATCATTAAAAAGAAAATAAAAAGCACCTATAAGCTCAAAATCCAGACATACTGTGCATTGGTATGGGGTATGTGCGATGTTTCCAAAACTGTTTTTATCCATCGTATATTTTTTATAAAAATGGGGTGTAAATGGAGTATTACTCTGCATTAAAAATGACAAAATCATAGAATTTGGAGGGAAATGGATGGCATTAGAGCAGATTATGCTAAGTGAAGCTAGTCAATCTTTAAAAAACAAATACCAAATGACTCCTTTGATATAAGGGGAGGAAACAAGGACAGGGTAGGCACGAAGAGCTTGAGACGAAGATATACATTAACAGGGTTGAGAGGTGGGAGGGAAAGGAAGTGAGAAGGGAAATCGCATGGTAATGGAAGGCGATCCTCAGGGTTATACAAAATGACATATAAGAGGAAAGGAGAGGTAAGACAAGATAATACAAATGGAAGAAATGATTTACAGTAGAAGGGGTAGAGAGAGAAAAGGGGAGGGGAGGGGAGGGGAGGGGAGGGGGGATAGAAGAGAATAGGACAGACAGCAGAATACATCAGACACTAGAAAGGCAATATGTCAATCAATGGAAGGGTAACTGATGTGATACAGCAATCTGTATACGGGGTAAAATTGGGAGTTCATAACCCACTTGAATCAAACTGTGAAATATGATGTATTAAGAACTATGTAATGTTTTGAATGACCAACAATTAAAAAAAAAAGATGCTGTGTCCACCGAAGACTAAAAAAATAAATAAATATTTAAAAAAAAATAAAAAATAAAAATGGGGTGTAGTCATATTCAGAGTATAGCTTGTGCTCATAACAGTAAGTCATGGACATTTTATACTATTAGCAAATAAAGCACAGCATTTTTGTATGGATATTAAATGATTAAACAACACTCTGAATGTGTGTGTGTGTGTGTGTGTGTGTGTGTGTGGAGAGAGAGAGAGAGAGAGAGAGAGAGAGAGAGAGAAAGAGATGAGAGACTCAGAGAGACCTAATCTCTTTGTGTTCATTTATTTCACATTTTAAACAGTTCTGCATTAGTATTTCCTTAGATATTCTACCAAGGATAAGATTTATGTTCAAATGGTAAAAGGTATAAAATTTAACCCATATTGAAAAAAAAAAGGATCACATAAAAGTCGTGTTTCATTATTTTCATAGACACTACTTAACATAATTGCGTATATACATATATATGCTCCCATCTTGCTGGACTCACCATGGCTGGGGAATTTACTTGAAGGTGAAGATAAATGTCTTTTCACATAATTTTAATATATTTCATTTGTATGTTTAGCTTATTAATACTCTCTATTTTTCTAATATTTTCTTTTTTAATCAATTTTTTAAGTGCTCTAAATACTAGAGATACTCATTCTTTGCTGCCAGAGGTGGACTGACTAGCTGTTACTTATATAAGTTCACTTTTGGACTGATAACTTGTTGTGTATATTTATAAATAGCCATATTTCTCAACTTTGCCTTTGTATTTTTTACCTTATTGTTAATCTTAAAATAAAATTTTCCAGTATCATGAATGTCTGTGTACATATATGTGTGTGTGTATGTTGGCATTCTAAATTTCCTCTGGTAAGTTATAAATATTTTTAATACTTTTAAATATACTTAAATTAATTTTGATTAAAATATAAGGTAGCTATTAAACTTTTGTTTTCTTCAAAATAACGACCTAAATCTGTTACTAAACAACATATTCTTTTGCTACTAATCTTTGTAATGGCATATTTATCATATTCTAAATCTCTCTTTTTAGTAGAATCTGTTTTTGAATTTCATAATCTAGTTTTTTCCCTGTATCAATACCATGCTATTATAATTAAAAGATTTTTTATATAATTTAGGAATTCTTAAGACAAATATTGCCTTTTATTTTTTTTAATTGGTTTATTTACTTTATAAACTTGTATTTCTTTGTTAATTCAACACTTTTGATGAAATATAAACAAAAAATTTTACTGAGTCTTTAAAACTTTTTATCTAATTATATTTCCTATCATGGTGGAAATGAAATGCCATTGAAAAAATTGACAAAAAACTAAAAAATTGACAAAACTAAAAGCTGGTTCTTTGAAAAAATAAATAAAATTGACAGACCCTTAGCCATGCTAACGAAGAGAAGAAGAGAGAGAACCCAAATTACTAGCATACGGGATGAAAAAGGCAATATCACAACAGACACTTCAGAAATACAGAAGATAATCAGAAATTACTTTGAATCCTTATACTCCAATAAAATAGAAGATAGTGAAGGCATAGATAAATTCCTTGAGTCTTATGATCTGCCCAGATTGAGCCAGGAGGATATAGACAACCTAAACAGACCAATAACAATAGAGGAAATAGAAGAAACCATCAAAAGACTACCAACTAAGAAAAGCCCAGGACCGGATGGGTATACAGCAGAGTTTTACAAAACCTTTAAAGAGGAACTAACACCAATACTTTTCAAGCTATTTCAGGAAATAGAAAAAGAGGGAGAACTTCCAAATTCATTCTACGAGGCCAACATCACCCTGATTCCGAAACCAGACAAAGACACATCAAAGAAGGAAAACTACAGACCAATATCTCTAATGAACCTTGACGCAAAAATCCTCAATAAAATTCTGGCGAATCGGATTCAAATACATATCAAAAAAATTATACATCATGATCAAGTAGGATTCATCCCTGGGATGCAAGGCTGGTTCAATATACGGAAATCAATAAATGTTATTCACCACATCAATAGACTTAAAAATAAGAACCATATGATCATCTCAATAGATGCAGAAAAAGCATTCGACAAAGTACAGCATCCCTTTATGTTCAAAACGCTAGAAAAATTAGGGATAACAGGATCATACCTCAACATTGTAAAAGCAATCTATGATAAGCCACAGGCCAGCATCATTCTGAATGGAGAAAAATTGAAGGCATTCCCTCTAAGATCTGGTACAAGACAGGGATGCCCTCTCTCACCACTTCTGTTCAACATAGTCCTGGAAACACTGGCCAGAGCAATTAGACAGTCAAAAGAAATTAAAGGCATAAAAATAGGAAAAGAAGAACTTAAATTATCACTATTTGCAGATGATATGATTCTATACCTAGCAGACCCAAAAGGGTCTACAAAGAAGCTATTAGAGCTAATAAATGAATTCAGCAAAGTGGCAGGATATAAGATCAACACGCATAAATCAAAGGCATTCCTGTATATCAGCGACAAATCCTCTGAAACGGAAATGAGGACAACTACTCCATTCACAATATCCCCCCAAAAAATAAAATACTTGGGAATCAACCTAACAAAAGAGGTGAAAGATTTATACAATGAAAATTACAGAACCCTAAAGAAAGACATAGAAGAAGACCTTAGAAGATGGAAAAACATACCCTGCTCATGGATAGGCAGAACTAACATCATCAAAATGGCGATATTACCAAAAGTTCTCTATAAGTTCAATGCAATGCCAATCAAAATCCCAACAGCATATCTTGTAGAAATAGATAAAAGAATCATGAAATTCATATGGAATAATAAAAGACCCAGAATAGCAAAAACAATACTAAGCAGGAAGTGTGAATCAGGTGGTATAGCGATACCAGACTTCAAACTATACTACAGAGCAATAGTAACAAAAACAGTATGGTACTGGTACCAAAACAGGCGGGTGGACCAATGGTACAGAATAGAGGACACAGTAACCAATCCACAAAACTACAACTATCTTATTTTTGATAAAGGGGCTAAAAGCATGCAATGGAGGAAGGATAGCATCTTCAACAAATGGTGCTGGGAAAACTGGAAATCCATTTGCACCAAAATGAATCTGAATCCCTATCTCTGGCCGTGCACAAAAGTTAACTCAAAATGGATCAAGGAGCTTGATATTAAATCAGAGACATGGCATCTGATAGAAGAAAAAGTTGGTTATGATCTACACGCTGTGGGATCGGGCTCCAAATTCCTCAATAGGACACCCATAGCGCTAGAGTTAACAAATCGAATCAACAAATGGGACTTATTCAAACTAAAAAGTTTTTTCTCAGCAAAAGAAACAATAAGAGAGATAAATAGGGAGCCTACATCCTGGAAACAAATCTTTACTCCACACACTTCAGATAGAGCCCTAATAACCAGAATATACAAAGAACTCAAAAAATTAGACAATAAGATAACAAATAACCCAATCAATAAATGGGCCAAGGACCTGAACAGACACTTCTCAGAGGAGGACATACAATCAATCAACAAGTACATGAAAAAATGCTCACCATCGCTAGCAGTCAGAGAAATGCAAATCAAAACTACCCTAAGATACCATCTCACTCCAGTAAGACTGGCAGCCATTAGGAAGTCAAACAACAATAAGTGCTGGAGAGGATGCGGGGAAAAGGGAACTCTTGTTCATTGCTGGTGGGACTGCAAATTGGTGCAGCCAATTTGGAAAGCAGTATGGAGATTTCTCGGAAAGCTGGGAATGGAACCACCATTTGACCCAGCTATTCCCCTTCTCGGTCTATTCCCTAAAGCCCTAACAAGAGCATGCTACAGGGACACTGCTACATCGATGTTCATAGCAGCTCAATTCACGATAGCAAGACTGTGGAACCAGCCTAGATGCCCTTCAATAGATGAATGGATAAAAAAAATGTGGCATTTATACACTATGGAGTATTACTCTGCATTAAAAAATGACAAAATTATAGAATTTGGAGGGAAATGGATGGCATTAGAGCAGATTATGCTAAGTGAAGCTAGTCAATCTTTAAAAAACAAATACCAAATGACTCCTTTGATATAAGGGGTGTAAACAAGGACAGGGTAGGGACGAAGAGCTTGAGAAGAATATTTACAGTAAACAGGGATGAGAGGTGGGAGGGAAAGGGAGTGAGAAGGGAAATTGCATGGAAATGGAAGGCGATCCTCAGGGTTATACAAAATGTCATATAAGAGGTAAGGAGGGGTAAGTCAAGAGAATACAAATGGAAGACATGATTTACAGTAGAAGGGGTAGAGAGAGAAAAGGGGAGGGGAGGGGAGGGGAGGGGAGGGGAGGGGAGGGGGGATAGTAGACAATAGGACAGACAGCAGAATACATCAGACACTAGAAAGGCAATATGTCAATCAATGGAAGGGTAACTGATGTGATACAGCAATTTGTATACGGGGTAAAAGCGGGAGTTCATAATCCACTTGAATCAAACCGTGTAATATGATGTATTAAGAACTATGTAATGTTATGAACGACCAATAAAAAAAAAAAAAAGAAAAAAAAATTGGGATTTTTCCCTTTCATTGCATTTTTAATTATTTACTGCTGATCTACTGAGAACCTTTATAAATTTATATTCTGTTAGATACTTTGCTTTCTTTGATATCACAAACAGTTGCACAAACAAAATTATTTTTAATAGTTACATGTCAAATCCACTATTACCACTTATTCTTCATGGTTTCTCCCCCCCCCAATATGTAGGTTGATATGAACATGAACTTCTGATAGTGATGAACAGTAGTAACAAAATGAGGCTCTTTTTTCTTGTTCCTGACTTTTATGTAATATGTTTTTACCATTTCATCTTTAAGAACGATATTTCCTATTCTTTTCCAAAAAGCTTAACTATCCTAGTTTATAATTACTTTTTCAAAAGGAAGAGAATGGGTCTTAGATGGTATAATGTCTTCTCAGTCTCTGTTTGAATTTCGCATCCAACCAGAATCAGAGGCAGTCTTCCGCTCATGGCATTTGAACACTGGTGTCAGACAAGGAGTCCCTATTTTGGACTGCTTCAAGGCAGCTTCTATTGGCATTTACACCACAGTATGCTCAAGATTCTGCAGTGCACAGCAATATCCTGATCAACAGTATCATTGTCCCTCTTGAGAGACAGTGAGCCAGATTGAGTTTTTTTTTCTTTAATATATTAATATTATTGACTGCATGAATAATTTTCAAGTTTTTAGAAGGAAACTGCATTCCCATATGACACTGTAATTGATCATGACATGCTGAATTATATTTGGTAATATTTTATTTCAGAATTTTATATACTATATATTCCTTAAAGGTACTAGGTAGATTTTTACTATATGTATGTGTATATGTATTTTAGTTTTATTTTTACTCTCTTCTTCTGTATCTGTGATTATAATTGTTTATCTTTTTTATTTTTTTGGTTTTACTCTCTGGCTTTATTAATCATATCTCCCCAAACTTCCTTATTTCTTTTAGATCAATGAGCCCTGTTTTTCTTCTGCTAATGGTTTAATTTTATATTTGAATCTTTCAAGAAGTCAGAAATCCTAGAATTTCTTCCGGCTAATATTTTTCACTAAACATAAACACCAACACCTCTTGGTAACTGTTTGTCAAATCCTTCTTCATTTCCAGCAGTAGTAGAAAGCACACTGAGGCAAACATATAAAGCAGGGTTTATTTTAAAAGGGATAACATAGTAGTAGAAAGGTGTCTTTCTCATGTAGATTTAACAGGAAATTGGAAAAGGAAAGCAGGTTTGTGTAGGCTAGTTCCCCTGTTCTATACTATCACTAATTCCAGAAGGGATGGATCCCACAATTACTATGGAGGGTATATAGTGAAATATTGCAGTGTTTTCAATCAGGAGAAATTGATCTTTATATTCATTTAAAATAAGAGATAAAATAAAAAATATGTATTATATCCAACATGATGTTTTGAAATACATATTGCAGAATGACTAAATCAAGGTAATTAATAAATGTATTACCTCACATTGCTGTAATTTTTGTGTTAGGATGTTTAAAATCTACTCTTGTAAGACTACAATGGATTGTTACTAGGTACAGTCACTATATTACACAATGGATCTATATTTGATCTTCATTTGTTTTTTTTTAAATAATCTTAATGAGTCTATATGTTTAAAACTTTAAGTTGTGATATGTAACTAAAAGGTTTTTTCGCCATTTAGATTATGTACCTAATTTTCTCAATTATTAATTATCTTATATTAAACTTTTGATAAAAGAACACATACATGGTGAATGGATGTACACATTTGCATTGCTGGATATTAGTATACAATTCATTGTTTGTCTCTTTAATAAAATATACCCCATTCTTATAACTATAGAATATGCTTTCATATTTTTAGCATAAGATAGTTATATTATCTTCTATTGTAGATAAACATTAAGATGATTTTTATAATACATAACATTTTTACTGACACCTTTCTACATGTCTTGAGAGCATTTGGTTAAATTTTTAGAAGAATTATTGATAGCAAGTCCTGCTTCCTCACATGTTGAAGTATGACATTTGAGAAGCATGCCAAGGCAAGCAATTAAATCAGGGTTTATTTTACTTTTTATTATTTTTAATATTTTTACTTGTTTTAATTAGTCATACATGACAGTCGAATGCATTTATGCACTCTGATATATCACACATAGATGGAATATAATTTCTCATTTTTCTGAGTGTACATGTTGCAGAATCATATTGGTCATGTAGTCACATATATACATACAATAACAATGGCGGTTTCATTTTACTATCTTTCCTATCCCCACATCCCCTCCCCTCCCCTCACATCATTTCCCTTTACCTAATCTAAGGTAATTCTATTCTTCCCTAGTGCCCCCCACCTTATTGTGAATTAGCATCTGCATATGAGAGAAAACATTTGGCCTTTGGTTTTGTGGGACTGGCTTATTTCCTTTAGCATGAAATTCTCCAATTCCAACCATTTTCTAGCAAATTCCATAATTTCATTCTTCTTTAAAGCTGAGTAATATTCCATTGAGTATATATACCACATTTTCTTTATCCATTCATCAATTGAGGGACACCTAGGTTGGTTCCATAGTTTAGCTATTGTGAATTAAGCTGCTATAAACATTGATGTGGCTGCATCACTATAATATAGCGATTTTAAATCCTTTGGGTATAAACCAAGGAGTTGGATATCTCTGTCAAATTGTAGTTCCATTCCCAATTTTCTGGGGAATCTCAATACTGCTTTCCATAGTGGTTGCATTAATTTGCAGTCCCACTAGCAATGTAAGAGTGTACCTTTTTCACCACATCCTTGCCAACATTTATTGCTGCATATATTCTTGATGATTGCCATTCTGACAGGACATGAAATCTTAGAGTAGTTTTGATTTGCATTTCTCTAATTGCTAGATATATTGAACACTTTTTCATAGATTTGTTGATTGATTGTATTTCTTCTTCTGTGAAGTGTGTATTCACTTCCTTAGCCCATTTATTGCCTGGGTTATTTGTTTTTTTGGTGTTAAAATTTTTGAGTTCTTTATATATTTTAGAGATTAATGCTTTATTGGAGGTGGATGTGGTAAAGATTTTCTCCCAATCTGTAGGCTCTCTCCTCACATTATTGATTGTTTCCTTTGCTGAGAAAAAGCTTTTTAATTTGAATCCATCCCATTAATTAAACCTTGATTTTACTTCTTGAGCTTTAGGAGTATTGTTAAAGAAGTCAGATCCTAGGCTGACATGATGAAGATTTGGGCCAATTTTTTCTTTTATTAGGTGCAGCTTCTCTGTTCTAGTCCCTAATACTTTGATCCACTTTGAGTTGGTTTTTGTGCAGGGTGAGAGAAAGATGTTTAATTTTATTTTGCTATATATGGATTTTCAGTTTTGACAGCACTGTTTATTGAACAGACTATCTTTTCTCCAGTGAATGTTTTTGGCACCCTTGTCTAGTATGAGATAACTGTATTTATGTGGGATTGTCTCTGTGTCCTCTATTCTGTACCATTGGTATACATGTCTATTTTGGTGCCAATACCAGCCATTTTTTGTTACTATATAACTCTGTAGTGTAGTTTAAGATCTGGTATTGTGATACTTCCTGCTTCACTTTTATTGCTAAGGATTGCTTTAGCTATTCTGGGTCTCTTATTTTTCAAAATAAATTTCATGATTGCTTTTTCTAACTCTATGAGGAATGTCATTGGGATTTTAATAGGAATCAAAATAAATCTGTATAATGCTTTTGGTAGTACGGACATTTTGACAATGTTAATTCTGCCTATCCAGGAGCATGGGAGATCTTTCCATCTTCTGAGGTTTTCTTCAATTTCTTTCTTTAATGTTCTGTAGTTTTTATTATAGATGTCTTTCACCTCTTTTCTTAGATTGATTCCAAGGTTGTTATTTTTTTTTTGAGGCTATTGTGAATGAAGTAAATTTTCTAATTTCTCTTTCAGTGGATTCTTCACTGATGTATAGGAATGTGTTTGATTTATGGGTGTTGATTTTATATCTTGCTACTTTTCTGAATTCATTCATTAGTTTTAAAAGTTTTCTAGTGGAATTTTTTGAATCTTCTAGATATAGAATCATGTCATCAGCAAATAGTGATAGTTTGAGTTCTTCTTTACCTATTTGAATCTCTTTAATTTCTTTCTTCTAATTGCTCTGGCAAGAGTTTCAAGGATGATGTTGAATAGAAATGGTGAAAGAGGACATTCTTGCCTTCTTCGAGTTTTTAGCAGGGATATTTTCAATTTTTGTCCATTAAGAATGATGCTGGGCTTGGGTTTAGTATATATAGCTTTTACAATGTTGAGATATATTCCTACTATCCTTAGTTTTTCTAGTGTTTTGAACATGAAGTTGTGCTGTATTTTGTCAGATGCTTTTTCTGCATCTATTGAGATGATCATATGATTCTTGATTTTAAGTCTATTAAAATGATGAATTATGTTTATTGATTTCCATATGTTGAACCAACCCTGCATCCCTGGGATGAGTCACACTTGATTGTGATGCACTATGTTTTTAATATGTTTTTGTATGCATTTTCTCAGAATTTTATTGAGAATTTTTGCATCTATGTTCATCAGGGATATTGGTCTGAACTTTTCTTTCCTTGATGGGTCTTTGTCTGGTTTTCATATCTGGGTGATATTAGCCTCATAGAATGAGTTTGAAAGGGTTCCCTCCTTTTCTAAGTCATGTAATACTTTGAGGAGTATTGGTGTTAATTCTTCTTTGAAAGTCTTGTAGAACTTGGCTGAGAATCCATCTGGTCCTGGGCTTTTCTTTGTTGTTAGGCTTTTGATAGTGTTTTCTATTTCATTACTTGAAATTGATCTATTTAAATCATGTATGACCTCCTCATTTAGTTTGTGTAGGTCATATGTCTCTAGAAATTTGTCGATATCTTTGATATTTTCTATATCATTAGATTATAAATTTTCAAAATGGTTCTAATTATCTTCTTATTTCAGACATGTCTGTTGTAAATTTCCTTCTTCATCTTGTATTTTAGTAATTTGAGCTTTCTCTTCATTAACATGGCTGGGGGTTTATCTATTTTATTTATTTTTTCAAAGAACTAACTTTTGTTTTGTCAATTTTTTCAATTTTTTTTGTCAATTCCATTGATTTCAGTTCTGATTTTAATTATTTCCTGTCTTCTACTCCTTTTGATGTTGATTTGTTCTTCTTTTGGACTTTGAGATATAGTGTTAGGTCATTTATTTGTTAACTTTTTTATTCTTTTAATCAGTGCACTCAATGCAATAAACTTTTCTCTTAGTACTGCCTTTATAGTGTCCCAGAGATTTTGATATGTTGTATCAGTGTCCTTAGATACCTCTAAGAATTTTTTTTTATTTTATCCTTGATTTATTCTACTATCCATTCATCATTCAATTGTGTAATATTTAGTCTCCATTTGTTACAGTAGCTTTTTTTTTTTACTTTATTGTTGATTTCTAATTTCACTCCATGGTGATCAAATAGAATGCAGGGTATTATCTCTGCTTTTTTGTATTTACTAAGAGTTGCTTAGTGGTATATGATATGGTCTATTTTAGAGAATGAGCCATGTGCTGCTGAGAAGAAAGTATGCTTGCTCACTGATGGATGAAATATTCTATATATGTCTGTTAAGTCTAAATTATTGATTGTATTATTTAGTTCTACAGTTTCATTATTTAGTTTTTGTTTGGAAGATCTGTCCAATAGTGAGAGAGGTGTGTTAAAGTAACCCAAAATTATTGTATTGTGGTCTATTTTGACTCTTGAAATTGAGAAGGGTTTGTTTGATGTACATAGATGCTCCATTGTTTGGAGCATAAATATTTATAATTGTTATGTCCTGCTTATATATACTTCCCTTAAGAAGTATGAAATGTCCTTCTTTGTCTCCTCTGATTAACTTTGGTTTGAAGTCTACTTTAACTGAAATAAGAATGCAAACTCTTCCTTGTTTACACAATCCATATGAGTGATAAGTTTTTTTCCCATCCTTTCACCTTCAGCCTGTGGATGACTTTGCCCATGAGGTGAGTCTCTTGAAGACAGCATATTGTTGGGTCTTGCTTTTTAATCCAATCTGCCAGTCTATTTCTTTTGATTGATGAGTTTAGGCCATTTACATTTAAGATTATTATTGTTATATGATTTGTATTCCCTGTCATTTTGATTTATTTCTGGTTTTTTATTTGTCTTAGTTTCTCATTTGGTTGAATGTCCCTTTAGTGTAGATCCTCCCTTTGCTGGTTTTCACTTCATCCTCATGGAATATTTTGTTGAGAATGCTCTGCAGTGCAAGTTTTCTAGTTGTGAATTTTTTAAATTTTTGTTTATCATGGGAAGTTTTAATTTTATCTTCAAATCTGAAACAATTTTGCTGCATATAAAGTTCTTGGTTGGCATCCATTTTATTTCAGAGCTTGAAATATTATTCCAGGACCTCCTAGTTTTGAAGGTCTGGGCTGGGAAATCAGTTGAAATCTGAATTGCTTTCCCCATATACCTAATTTGATTTTTTTTTCTCTCACAGCCTTTAAGATTTTATCTTTATTCTGTATGTTATTCATTCTCATTATAATGTGTCTTGGTGTGGGTCTGCTGTAATTTTGTACCTTTGGGGTCCTGTAATCCTTTTGTATTTGATTTTTCATTTTTTTCTTTAGGTTTGGGAAATTTTCTGCTAATATATCATTGAAAAGATTTTGTATTCCTTTGGTTTGTATCTCTGCTCCTTTATCTATTTCAGTAACTCTTAAATTTGGTCTTTTCATGTTATCCCATAATTCTTGGATGTTTTGTTCAGGGTTTCTTATCATCTTCTCCACATATTGAACTCTACTTTTAAGGTTACATATTTTGTCTTCATTGTCTAAAGTTCTGTCTTCCAAGTGGTCTAATCTGTTGGTTATGCTTTCTATTGAATTTATAATTTGGTTTACTGATTCCTTTATTTTGAAGATTTCTGCTTGTTTTTTGTTTGTTTGTTTTCCACAATCTCTCTTTATTGAACTGATCTTTCACTTCCCATATTTTTTCTTTGATTTCACTCCTTATACTATCCTTTATTTCACATATCAGTTTAACTATATACAATCTGAACTCCTTCTTGGACATTTCTTCTACTGTGTTATCAGTGGCTTCTTTTGTTGAGCCATCTTGGTTTGTTTTGGGTGCTTTATTCACTTGTTTTTTCATGTTGTTAGTGTATTTTCCCATCTAGAAGTATGGATCTAAGTCAGGATAAATTCTACCCTGTAGACCTATAGTGTCCCTGAAGATATCCAACACTTTGTCTTTACAAGTAAGAGCAATATTAACAGCACCCTATGAACACAATATATATCCTGAAGTCTAATAGCTCCCACTATGGCCCCTACTGCTTTCTCACATTGAACCCAAATGATGAGTTCAATAACTATCTATAGTATAAACAGAATATTTGTTAAAATGATTTACAATTTAAAATGGTGGATGAGAGAACAGAAGTAGTATTCTACGCAATATTCACAAGGGAGGAAGATAGAAGCTAGAAGTAAAAATTCACAGGAAGAGTGGAAAAATAGCTGACAGAGATTGGCTGTTGGTTGGAGAAAAATTGGAAAAAAAATATCCAAGAAAATAGACAAGAGAGAGAAAGAATATGAACAGAGAGAAAAAATTAAAGACATAAGAATACAACAAAAATGCAAAACACCATTAATATATCATTGTCCTCCACACAGTAATGCATAAACACTATATCTGTTCCAAATATGGTAGAGAGATTAGTGTATCAGAAAATAATATGAAATAAAATAAGTCTTGCTGGAAAGTTGAACTCTCTCTGTCAGTGTTCAATGGTTTCTCAGCCCTGTCTCTGACATCTCTGGTTGATCACCAAACCCAGATCAGCCCTCACAAACCCAGTCTCTATCCCACTGATCCGGGCTTCAGATACCTCAGGATTGACCACACTGCAGTCCCAAGATCTCAGTGATGCTCCTACTTGCAGAGAGACCACCAGGGATATGCTCATGCAAAGAAGCAATCCTGAGATGCAGCATCAGAAAGACAATGGCCACCTACTCTCAATAGGGAGACCCCAGTGTCCTCCAAATCTGCAGACACCCCTACACTGGACCTGTAGGTCCTAGCTGGAGTCCCCAGACAGAGGCTTTTGTGTGGTAAACCTGCTGGCACCCAGGTCCCTGCCCCTAGCTGGTATCCCAAAATGAGAGCAGCCACATGCAACCAAACCTAGAATCTCTCTCAAAGCAGTCCTCTAGGCCATGGTAGCAGTAGTATTGGTGGCGGTGGTTGTTGGCAGCAGGTAGTGGGTCAGTAGTAGCAGCAGGGGGGCAGGCAACATCACCAGGAGATCTCTGGGGGTCAGCAGTAGTGTTGGCTGCAGTTACATCCAGGGCAGCGGTTTCTTCTGTGGCAGTAGCACCCAGAAGGAAGACCTCCAGGAAATCTCAGGCTGGCAGCAGTGGAATTAGAGGCAGCAGCAATGGTGGTAATGGTGCAGACAGTGGTTGATTGACCCAGGATTTATTGGGTTACATAGAGTTCTCCCAGGAGAGAGAAGGGGACCATAACTGGTATCCTGGTATCCCCAGAAGTGAAGGTGTTCTGCCTTTGTATATGTCTTAGGCTTCCTTTGTTCTCCTGCTCTCTTCCCCTTTTCTCTCTCCTCCGGCTTATGACTAGGCCTTGGAAATGTTCAAGTGGGATGGCCAAAAGTTGAGAAGCAAATGGACAGGGGAAGGGCCAAAGGCAGTGATTCAGGCAGGAAGGGGGCGTGGGAGCATTAATCAAGAACCTTTATAACTCCCCATAGGGAGAGACAATCAATGGGACAGGGTACCTTAGCAAAAGATTATAGCAGAGGGAGGTTATCTTGAAAAGGGTGGAGGGAGGGCTCTGAAGGAAATAACATGTCAATCTCTCCACCTTTGCCTATCTGCCTGTCTAATTCTGGCTTCATTATCATGTCAAAGGATATATTTATCTATGATCTTAGCGGATATTGCTATACTGATGTCAAAAGAGTATCCAAATTATTTATTTTGTCTCTAGTGCTTAAAATGATTGTTAGAATGCATCCGGCATGCAACTGAATTTATGAATAAAATATTTTATACCTATTTCTACAATCTCAAAGAAAGAGAAAGAATAACAGAAAACCCCATCAGTAACTATTATAGTTATTTAATACTTAATAATTAATTATCTAATAATTTCTGAATAATAAAGCTAGGGAGGAAAAGTTCATATTTGCTATGATGTGTGTTATCACAAAAACAGAGAATAATGAGAGTTGGTGGGAACAAAGGAAAATTGGAACCCTGTGGGTGGGAATATAAATTGGTACAGTGACTGTAGAAAACAATATGGAGTTTCTTTCAAGAATTATAAATAGGAGTAACATGATCCAGCAATTTCACTGCTGGGTACATACCCAAAATAATTAAAGCAAATCTCAAAGACATGTTTGTATGCCTGTAACAGTGGTCCACTTCACCTTTTGAATACAATCCTTGCTGTTCATTTTAAAAGGGACTTGTTTCTACTGTCATATATAAATTAAAAAAAATATGTAAAAAGGAACTTGTTTTTCTTTTCTTCTTCTCCCTCTCCCCCTCCCTAACCAAGGGAGGAGATTACCTTGAGTTATCTGTGCCCCACAGAAAGGAGATGTCACCACAGGGTCTGGAAAGTGACTATCTGCCAAATTAACAAGTGAATTTCAACACAACTTCAGGACACACCTGGGACCCACTGTCAGGGAACACCTAGAATATAGCCTTTGGATAGCTTCTTTTAAAACCCTTTGTTTTCCCTGATGGCAGAATCACAGCCTCTGGGACAGGAGTCCCCTGTGTCTCTCTTTGCTAGTAAATAAAAAAAAAAAAAAAAAACTTATTTTTCCTTTTTCTCAAAACTGTGTCCTCATTATTGGATTGACATTGGGGAAAAGGACTGAGCATTTGGTAACATACTCACTGGTTCAGATGTGAGATGTTTCTGCAAATATTGTGCATTAATGCAGGTATATTTAGAAGCGAAGTGGTTAGCTTAGGAGAGCCATACCTCATCAATCCATCCCCATTTGAAGGAACTAACTGGGTGGTAAATGCAGGCAGGTGAGGTATGGCTCCAGAAGGTGTGGGTCACTGGGTCCAGGCCCAGGAAGGGTGCATCTTCCCTTCAGCCCCTTACACCCACCCTCTGCTTCCTGGCTACCATGAGAGAAGCAGCTTCTTTCCACCATGTCCTTCCATCATGATATGCCACCTCATCTTGGGCCCTGAGCAGTGGATGTGGTCAACCATGAACTAAACCTCTGGAATCATAATCCCAAATAATCTTTCTTTTCAAGTATTTTGGTCACAGTCATACAAAGCTGACTAACACACCATTTGTAGAAGCATTAGTCACAATACATAAGACATGGAAGCAAACCAGTATTCATCAGCAAACAGACGGACGAATGTGTGAAATGCATATAGACATAAAGTGAAATACCTTTCACTTTATGAGAAGAAAATTCTAACATATGGTACAACATAAATGAACCTTGAGGATGATATGCTAGTGAAGTAAGGCAGCCACAATAAAACAAATGCTTATGTCCACTTATGAGAGATACCAACAGAAGTCAAATTCATAAAGATGGGATGTAGAACACTGGTTGCCAGGGGCTATGTGGAGGTATTATTTAATGGTATAGATTTTCAGTTTTACAAGATTAAAAAAAATATGGTGATGCAAGGCAGAGATGGCCCTCATAATATTATTAATACATTAATACAACTGAACTATACACTTAGAAAGGGCTAAGATGGTAAGTTTCATGTTTGGGTATTTTATCATGATCTAAAGATAGGAAAATAAAAAGAAATACAGGCTAGAAAGAAATATTTGGGTATTCTGAAGAAGAGGAAACTAATTCTGGCTTGGTGGGAAGAAACATGAGGAAATATTTCATATATCATATGATTTGTACTTAACTGAAGGGTAACATCTGATTTGTACTTAACTGAAGGGTAACATCTGACCCTTGTGGACCTTCCATCATATGAAACCTCTGAAATAAAGTTGTTTCTTTTTAAACCTTAGAGTGAAAGAGTAAATGAAAGAATGAATGAATGAAAAAAATTTATTCCTTGGCTCATGCTGATATTAAAAATGTGAAATAAATTTGTAACTTCCAAAAGGAGAACACTCATATATAGTGGAAGAAAGCAGAGGGTCAAATATATTCTAAAGGGGGATCAGGTTTGACAAGAAAAAAATATAAAGTGAAGGACATTTTAAAAACACATCTAAGACTTCCATTGGACAGTTGTTTAGCAGAATTTACATAGACACTTGAAGAGCTACTTAGCAAATAAGTAACAGGATAAATAAAAAATCAAAAACTCAGGGGCAAAATTAGAAAAGTAAAAGTGTTTTTGCCTTGTCTCATAACATTTTCCTATAGATTACTTATTAATCACAATTAGAGAAATAGTAATTTTACAGAGGTTAAAACTGCCCAGTGCAAAGTCAATATCAACACTTTGGATCATGTAAACATTATGTACATGAGATACAAAGAGAAGAGCTGACAACAGGTATGTGATATTCCTTTCTAAATTCATACCCAAATCTGGTATGAAGGAAATATTAGAAAAATTCAACTGGGGAAAATTCTTTAAAAAATGAAAATAAATTACATTGTTCAAAACTGTCCATGTCACTATAGACTAAGACTAACTGAAAAAAGATCCACTTTGAGAGATACTCAAGACACATGATATCAAACTCCAGCACATTAATTAGGATGTCCTTTGTTTCAAATATATATTACCAGGATAGTTGATACAATCTAAATCATGTCTACAGATCAGATAATGTTCATCTGTCATAATGTTCTAAGTAAGAAAATGATCTCCCTAGCTTTAAAAACCCCATTGTAAATTATTTAGGAATAACACAGCATTATATTTTCAACTTACCCTCCAAAAGAAAAGATTGGTAGATAGATGATAGATAATGTTAATCAATATATACATACCCCCCTGTAAGCACAGATATTTGTATCTACCTATGCAGATATCTAACACCATCATCTACCTGCAAAGACAGAAATAAACAGAGAAAAGCATGATAAAGACAGTGCATCTAAGATTAACATTTGGAAAATATGGCTGTAAAATGTATCATAATTATCTATATTAGTCTTGCAACATTTATTAAGTCTGAAATTTTGTCAAAAGATAAAGTAAAAAGAAGCAATACAATATTATTTCATGGATCATTTTCCATAATTCTGTTTTCTTGCATCCATAGATTCTCTAGTTCCCACCATTTATCATGTGAACTAACAAAACCTGTCTGTTTTAGTCAGCATTTTTGCTGCTATGACTCAAAGACCCAATCAGCACAACTGTGGAGGAGGAAAATCTATTTAAGGGCTCAAGGTTTCCCAGGTCTCAATCCATGGACAACAGGCTCCATTCCTGGGTGTTTGAGTTAAGGCAGAACATCACTGCGAAAGAGTGTGGCAGAGGGAAGCAGCTCACAGGATGAGCAGACTCTATGCTCCAGATACAAAACACATACCCCTTAGGCACACCCCCAATGACACTTTCTCCCACCAGATTCTTCCTGCCTTTGATTCCCACTCAGTTAATCCCATCAGGGATTAATTCATTGATTGAGTTAAGGCTCTCGCAAGCCAATCGTTTCTCCTCCAAACCTTCTTGCATTGTCTCCCATGTGAGCTTTCAGAGGACATCTCACATTAAAACCATAACAAAGTCCAATGGGGAATAAGTCCTTTCCACACTCTCTAAAGCTAGCTATCCCCTATGATGGCTGCTGCAGGCAGCCAGCAGCTTTGCACATTAGCAAGAATCTTGTTGTGCAAAATGTGTTTTACCAAATAAACTGCTGATGCCCTGTGCAAGCTGATGCCCTATATGTTTTTAGAAAACTGAAACAAACAACCAAAGCGGACTTGGTGGTGGTATTTGACAGTTCTATTTATTCTCTGAGTATGGATGCTTGTTCTGGCAGTGAGTACTGAATCCAAGCTGAGATAATAAGAGTCTATAGAAGAATGTGCAGTTAGAAACAAGAATCTGGACTCAGACTTTTGGACAGAGATGTGAACTTTAATGCTGTGGGAAAGCTTATTCTAGTATGTCTAGCACTTTTACAATGACAGCATTATCATTGACAGGAATGACAATCAACTAACAATATAAGTTAGAAAAAAAAAGGAGTCAAGCTCATCTATTCCCATTGAAGCCCTCTTCGCCTTTAGTAGATGGATTATAATGGAGCGATTTGGGGGAATTCTCAGAAGGTTATGGGAGCATAAAAAGAATAATAGTTCATTGATACAGAAGATATCTTTTATAGGCAGATTAAATACCCAACCACATTATTGTAAGTATAATCCCTAAACAAAAGAAACAATAGGATGCTTTATGTTTTCTTCTTCATCTAGAAATTTTAGTATGATTTGATTGTTTTTAATTAATATGTGTAGCTCCTTCCTTCTTGGGGAGAGGGCTGTATAAAACAGAGAAACTAAACTATTATTGGTTCCAGGAATTGAGTACAATATTGGAAACGATTTTAAAAAATGCATCTGAATGATGGAATGAGGGAAATATGCCAATAAAAGTCAAAGAGCTCAAGATAACTGTCAGGTGTAATTGTTGATCTTTGTTTAGATTGGATGTTAGTCATGAGACATGAAGTTTTTATGACTGTTATTGGGGAACACAAGTATTAAGTAAACAATTGTTATTTCAAGAACAATTTATTTAGTTTTTTTAGTGCATCTGCACTGGCTTCCCCCAAAACTACTACTCTTCAGATTTTGGCTCTAATTTTTTCATTTCTACCTATAATTTTAAAATTCTCCTACATGGAACACAATGACTTGAGTTCAGCCACTACATCTGAAATATCCACCTCTGAAGAAAATACTTGCAAAATAATCTGAAAGAAGAATATTAAAAGGATGAATTTGTTTGAATCACATTAAAAAAAGTCAATTGCATGCAAAGCTGAGGACAAAATCAGAATATAATATAAACCATGTAAATCATATTTATCTCCAATTAATTTGTTTATGAAATTATTTAGTCTGTGGTTATGGGAGAAACAAACTTTTCCTGTTTGAGTTGGAATTATTAAGATGTTATTAATATTTATTGGCTTTACAAACTTATCTATACATATTTCATGGACTCAATTGAAGCAAAGTTTTCAGAAAGATCCAAGTTTTGTTCAATTTCCTTTTACCTCTGTATTTGACATTTTTCCTTAATACAACCTTCCTTCCATCTTGGGCCCTCAAAGCATTCATTACCTTTTTCTGCCTACTACAGTTTGGATCTTAAATATCCCTCAATTGCCCATGTGTTAAAGGCTGGGTGGTGCTAGTGAGAGGTGATGGAATTTTTAAGAAGGGAGCCAGTAGGTGAACTTCAGGTCATTGATAGTGTGTATTCAAAGGGGATTTGGGAAGCTGATCCCCCTGCTTTTAAAATATTTTTTTAGCTGTCAATGAACCTTTATTTATTTACTTATATGTGGTGCCAGAATTGAACCCAGTGCCTCATGCATGCTAGGAAAACACTCTACTACTGAGCTACAATACTTCCCAGCCATAAGGTGAATATTTGCTCTACCATGAATTCCCACCACAACATGTTCCCTCACCACAAACCCAAAAGCCAAATGGTTAATTGACTATAGAACCTCTGGAACTTGAGCCAGAATAAATATTTTCATCTTTTGTGTAGGTTTTCTCTGATAACAGGAAGGTGGCTGACACAATGTCCTCTCCTGAGATAGTTCACATGTTAGACTGAAACAGGCTCCTCCATCTACCATTTTATTAAAAAAAAATGAACCCCATCCCATCAATATCTGTATTTATTTTGTGAATGACCATATTCATTATTTTAGCTGTAAGACAGATAAGATGTTAGCCTTCTAATGAAATAAATGTAATAGAAAATATTTCCTCTTAATGGAGGAATTCTGACGGAACTTATTTGATAATTGTTTGTACAGAAAGATTGTGTGACCCAATCCTTTTTAAAAAGCTCAAAGGATTTCTACTGGAAATTTGTCCAAATATGCCAGCTTTGGAAATGGTACCCAGATAGGAATGAATAAGTAGTGGTAGTTCTTGGAGTTGCCACAGAAGAAATCATTCAGAGGGAAAGTTTTATCATGCAGGGGAATGAGAGTAAGAGTAAAGTCCTGGGGTTGCAGAGAGGGAGACTAGAAAGAAGACAAGAGCCTGAAAACAGAAAAGGGTGCAAAGGTGGGTCTGGTAGAAAGTCCAAGTCAGTATGCAGGAGATAAACAAGGTCAGCAGTAATTGGAAAAGAAAGGGGCCAAGGACACAGGCATTTGGAGACAATGACATCACCTTTAGGTGCTTGAAGGTTAAGGGTACTGACAAGTGTGTATTAGAAGGCATCTGACTGATAATGCAGATTTTCTGTGTTTGGTATTAAATGCATCCCATGCTGTGAATCAAGCCAAGCCCATCCATACAAAGACAACCATGTTACCATAAGACAGACCAGAAACACCCAAGGTCTATTTATGATAGACCTTGAAGTGGGTTATGAAAAGCTTGTCAAAGCTACAGAGGTTAGGGCAAAACCCTAACCATGATATTCACAAAGGTGAAGAGAAATAGTAAACGAACCAGGCAAATATAAAAACAAAAGCAAGGAAAAACGAAAGCTGGAGGCCATTTGAATTGCTGATGTGTGGTGGGCTTGGCAATGGTCTCCATGGCTTGGTGTTTGCTGTCTCTTCTACCTAGAGAGCCTGCAGCTCAACTTGACTTAGGCAGCAATGCATGCGCTTCCTGCTTCCCACCCCATCCTCTTAAATGTGATTTACTCCTTCTTCCCTGAAACACAGCTGAATACTGGTAACATTATTTCACTGCTGCACTTAGTATTATACAGAAGAGATTTTGAACATATTTAATCACTTGGATGTTGTATTATTTTTTATTGCTATTGTATCAAATTATAGAAATTACTGATTAAAACAACCCAAATATCTTATGTTTCAAATATAATCTAAAAGGAACCGTCATGGGCTAAACTGAATTTTGTCAGCAGGATTGAATTCCTTTCTTGAGATAATTGAGAAACCATTTTCTTGGTCTTTTCCAGCTTCTACAGGCTTCCTACAGTCCTTGGCTTATGGCCTTCTTCCTTCTATGGCTGATAAATTTCCTTTTTTTATGCATATCATCACACTTAGCTAATTACAATGAAGTGCCAGGCTGGGGCTTCTAATGACCCTCCCACCATTGGGTTGAGGTAATAGATTCCATGAAACATGATACATATGTATGTGTATATGAATATACATACATATGTATGTATCTATATTATATGGAAATACATATATATGAATATGTATATATTCATTGAGTTCCTTAATGTATCTCCTACTGATCATAAAGAGTAGGAAAAAAATCTCCAAGAAAAGGAGGAAAAGATGGACCCCCAGACTGGAGTAGCTTCTAGCCTAGGGCTACCCTTAAGTCTAGGGTAGAATTCTGTAGCCTGGGGGCAAAGGCTCAGATGTGAGCAGTTTTGAGGAGTTCATGGAAATACTTGGGATACAAAGGACATCTTATGAATCTTCCTATCATGACATTTTAAAACATTTTAAATTTATAAGGCTTGCCCTCCTCACCTTTAAGACACTTTTGATTTTATAATCCAAACCTTCTTTTGGGACTTGTAATAAAAGAGGAGGAAATATTTTCTCTTTTGTATCCAGGAAGAAAAAGGTTGCAGAATCAAATTTCACCTTTGTTATCATTGAGAAGGAATGATAGCAAATATATGTTAAGAATTTAATATCTGGAAATAATTCTCTTTTAAAATATGTGGCCACATCCTCTGTTAATATACAACATTCTTGTGTGTGTTTGTGTGTGTGTGTGTGTGTGTGTGTCTGTGTGTCTGTGTGTTTTCTCTCAATGCTTTTAAACCTATTGGAAGAAGCTGAAATGGTTTGAAGTGCTTAGAAAATGGCATCTTGATGAGATAAGTGTAAATGAACTTGAACTACTTAGCTCATTTTTTTCTTTAAATTACCTATGATTCAAAAAAGTTAAGTGAAAACACATTTGCAAATGTACTTGGAGTTCAATGATCTTAGATGTTTTGAAATTCAGCTGGAGTTGGTTAACACATTCAGATCTGTCCATTTCTGCCTAACTAGTGAGCTATACCTGGAAACTCAACCAAATCTTTCATCCTCTGAGTCCAAAGTAACTTTCATGTGTAAATTCATTAGGTATCACTCCCTTGTCCTTCATTTTTCCTATGAAATTTTAGGACAGAGGATGAATATCATACTAATTCTGTTTCTCCTGAGTTTAGAAAAACAACCAAAAGGCAAAAAAGCTGAAAGGCATGAAGCATGCCACAGAACAGCTGTAGAGGCAGGACAGAAACATCCTTTTAATGTGACCATGTAACCACGATTTAATTCATTACCTATTTGATGATAGCACAAAATGTGAGTCGCTATCTCAAGTCAACAGGTGGAGATCTTGAGACTGCAGAGATGATGTAACTTGCTCAAAGTCAAATTACTGGGAAATGATGGAGGTAAGGTTAAGCATGAGTCATTTCCAGATACCCAATGACCAGAGTGAGTGATGTCATAGTCCTTCTGCCATGACAATACCTACAGATAAGGTTAAAAACTTGACTTTTGTGCCTCTTTCTTCTTTGAAATATTCTTGTCTTCATGACATCCTACATTTCCTCTCAATGTTTTTTTCTTACAACCAGAGATCAGGATTCTGTCCTACTTTTCTGATTGAAACTTGAGCCCAGAATAGAATTTAATGTCATCACATCTTAATATGTATCTGATAAGAGGTGAAGAAATTCATTGCTAATTTAAGCAATTCCCTGGATTAGAAAATCAGTGAGGGAGGAATTTGCAGGAAAAGGTGTTCTTGCTTTCTTTAAGTCACTTTTTCTTACTTATATTAAATGAGTACTTTGCATGGATATCTATTAATAATAACCCCTTAGAAATGGCATGTAAATCTCTAATGATTTTGCTAAATGATGCACAATTAAACTGAATATTTTAGAAATCAAGTGTGTAAATGTGGATCACATTGAGAATGTTTTACAATTATAAACTGCCACATTCATAGCATTTCACATATCCTTGGCCACTTATAACCTGGCACTGATTTATATGAAAGTAAAATTTTAGAGTCCATATTTTTATAGTTTAGAGCAATCATACTCAGGTCTAAGGCAACCTGGATAATCAACCAATATTTGGACCTATTGCACCATGTTAAGTAGAGTTAATCAGGTAATTAATGTTAACTACTTTTTAATTGATTTGTATAAATAATTAACTTCTTAGAAATACAAATGTTTTGGGTGTCTACAAAATCTTTTAATTATTCTTCATGGATAAATACATCTCCATTGCCTAACATCTTTGAATATCTCTATTGTGAATTTAAGCTTGTACCACAGAATTCAGACTAAAGAAATATTCTTTTATTTCTGAGACTAAATAAATATTCTTTTTATTGAGATAAATTTTTTTATTTTTTAGCTTTTTAATAATTTTCCATAAGTGGATCAATCATTATACCAAATTCCTGCATACATGAATCAAATTATACCAAATTTATGCATACATTGGATCAAATTTTATTCCCCAGAAACTTCCCTTTCCCTCCCCATCCCTATTCTAAACTTCTTGCTGTACTCTACTAACCCCCCTTCTATTTTTATTAGTAGTATTTTGTTTAGTGGATTATAATTATATATATAACCTGTATTCATTGTGGCATATTTTTAAATTTAAAATAATTTTCAGTTCCTAAAAATATGTTTGTGTTACTTCTTTGTTTTTAAAATCATTGTTACTAGAAAATTCCAGTTATATATTACACAAGTCATTGCATATACTGCATTTTTAGCACCTGGTTTATACCATGCAATGGTTCTAAATAAATGGAAAGTAGAATAAAATAAAGTCATACTCTTGCTCATTATATTCTCTAGTGTAAGGAGGTCAACTAATAAATAAATACTCTCTCAATACTTTTTACATAGAAGGAAAGGAAAAGAGGGGGTACAAGGGTTCATTTTTACTTTTAATGAGCTGATGTTTGAGAAGAGATTGACCACTTAGGCAGCACATTTGGGTGGGAATGACAGCAATGAACCAGAGGTAAGAACATCCACATCATTTGGATATTGAAGAAGTAGCAAGGACCAGTGTGGCTGAGTGTAGTGGGTATGGGGGAAAGTAGAAGTAAAGGAGTAAAGGTGGTGGGGTTTCCATTTATTTAGAACCATTGCATGGTATAAACCAGGTGCTAAAAGTGCAGTATATGCAGTGGGGTTAGATCCTGATGAAGCCTTAGGACATTGTGGTAACCTTTCACTTCAAGTGAAATGAGAACCAATAAACACACTGTATGGTTCATATTTTATACTAATTTCTCTAGGTGCTCCATGGAGAGCCAATTGTGAAGGATGAGAGAATGGAGGCAATTTAAATTCAGGTGAGTTATAGCATCTTGGAACAAGAGGTTGTATCAATACTACAGGCAGCCCCCATTATCCAACTCCCCAACAGCAAATGCCTGAAACTATGAATGGTATGGAAGTGTGTGTGTGTATTTGTGTGTGTGTTTGTGTGTGTGTGTGTGTGTGTGTGTGTGTGTGTGTGTGAGAGAGAGAGAGAGAGAGAGAGAGAGAGAGAGAGAGAAAGCTGGATGTGCATATATATTTTCCTCTAGATTAAGTCATCTCTTGGTAGCCACAGGGAATTTGTTCCACAGCACCCCTGTAGAAGCCCAAATCCACAGATGATCAAATCACTTACATAATAAATATGTAATGTTCATCCTGTCATATACCTGAAATCATTTCTAGATTGCTTAGAATACCCAATACAACATATGTGTTGTAAAATAGCTGTTATATTGTTTAGGAAAGAATGAAGAGAAACAAGACTGTATATGTTTCTGAGACAAAATTATCACAGTTTTTTTCTAAATACTTTTGATCCATGGTTGGTTTAATCTGTGGACTTTGTGTATGTATGCAGAATTTTTGAAAAGATCTGGAAGGTAGGAGACCTGTGCACATCTAAGAAAATGTTTATATAGTAGGCACGGTTAGAGCTTCTAACAATAAATGATAATATAATAGGGCAATTATAACAATGTACTGTGAAAATTCATGTGAATGTGACCTTTATTTCTTGAAGTGCTGAATACAAATACTAATATTTTCAAGCTACAGTTGACCTCAGGTAACAGAAACATTGGAAAATGAAACTATGGAATAGGAGGACTAATTCATGTTCACTAGGCACACACATATGTGTATGTATAGATAAACAATACTTATGGTTACTGATACAGATCTTTGTATTTATATATTTGTATGCTATTTATTTGTGTATGTGTGTGTGTGTGTATTCATTTTAAGAGATCTGATGTCTTGCTGATGGATTAGAAACCCAAAGTAAAAGAGATAAAACAAGAGTTAAGAAAATCGTCAAGGTTGTTTTGGAGTTTGATCAAACAGAAAGATAAATTTGCCATCTGCTTAAATGGCAGATGACTTCAGAAGAGACAGTGTTATGAGAGGCAAAAGAAGTTTGACTTTAGATATACTATATTTGAGATTACTCTCTGAAATTTATGAGGAGAATATAAATTATTGCCACATTGGAAAACTGTCTGGCTGTATCTACTAATACAAAATATACACAGATCTAGTAGTTCCTCTCTGAAATACATGTCAAAGGGATGTGTACAAATCTCACCAAAGGATATGCACAACATATTTTATAGCATCACTATTTATAACATTGAAAACCTAGAGGCAGACTGACTGATGATAAGTAATAAATTATGACATTTATGTGATAGAATATTATACAGCAGTGTAACTACTTGCCATTCCATGAATGCATCCCATAAATGATGTTAAGACAAAACATACACTGAAAAATTCTCACCGCATGATTCTATTTCCATAGTTTAACTACAGGTGAAACCTATAATATTAAAAATATTAATACCTTGGGGGTTTATTTATTGGTAAAGGACCAAAGGGGACCACTGTGATGCTAACAGTGCACTGTCTTTTTAGAAATTCATTGAACTATACAATCATATTTTATGTACTATCATTTATGTTTTTAAGGAAAGTATGTTAACATAACCTTTAAAGTACTAATGACCTTTCAAATCAACATAATGAATAGGCACTTGTGTTTAAGCCTAGAGTTTAAGGGAAATTTGAGGCTGGATATAAAACAGGAAGCTGCCAATATATAGATGAAATATTTAAGATTATGAAATCCCCAATAGGATACACAGACTATGAAGGAGAAAGTTTAAGGATGAATCTTGTGTGTTTCAATGTTACATTTGAAGGACGTAGGCTGTAATCTGTAGATGATTATCAGAAAGGGTGATCAAAATGACAGGAGGAGCTCAGGGAAGCCAAAAGTCAAGTTAGAAAACTTTTTTTCAAAAGCAATCAGCTGTGCCAAACAATGCAGATGGGTGAAGCAACAAGAAAAAGGAAAAACTACTGATTTAAATAATTGCATACCCTGGTACTTATAGTTAGCCATACCATATTAGATGCTAAAATATTTTGCTAATTTATAGTTAACCATCCCATATTAGATCATAAGGGTAGATCTTATGTTTAATGTTCTTATGATCAAAAGTATTAATAAATTAATCAGACAGGAGAAAATTTTGGAAATAATGAATGGGTTTATGGCATAGAGTGTGGTGACAGATTCGTGAGTGTGTACCTCTCTCCAAACTCATCAACTTGTGGGTATTAAATATGTACAACTTTCCTTAAAGTGGCTAGAAAGAAAAGAGAAATTCCTGTAACCACATCCAAAATGACTTCAACCAAAACATAGGCACAAAAACATAACACTAGTTTTGTTTAAAATGTATGAATAAAGTATTTCTCTCTCTCAATTAAGAAACATTTTCTTGGAAGCAAATAAAGCAGAGAAAAAAGAAAGAGGAGATTCAGGAGAGTCATCTAAGTACAAGGCCTTAAGGAAAGGGACCTAGCCCAGAAAGGACAAGAGTGGCCCTGGTTTGGGCTCTTGGAGCCAAATGGAGGATTGGTCAGGAGGACAGTTTTTTGTTGTTGTTATTGTTTTTGTTTGTTTGTTTTTGGTTTTTAAATTAATTAATTAATTTTAATTAGGGATAGATGACAGCAGAATGCATTTTCATTCATTGTGCTGTTTATGGTGTTAACAGCCTCTGGGTGGAAGAAAGAAGGTCTCCATCTAGAAAAAACAGAAAGGAAGAAGAATTTGAGAAGAGAAAATATTACATAATATTGGAGAACACAGGGAGTATAATAGGATTCCTTGGTTACAAGCAAAAGGCCTATGGGCTATTGTGGTTTATATATTAAAAGCAAAACCAATAATTTGGAGAAGAATATTTTAAAAGTGTACCTTCGGTTTGCATTAAAATGGATTAAGCTGATGAAAGATTAACCTCCTGAAATTACTCATGAATAATTGTCTTCTTATCAAGGTGATGATCACTAAATAAAGATTAATTTGGCAATAATTTATGTGATTATGAATGAAGGCAGTTTTCTGTTCACAGAATGTCATTTTGTTGTTATTTTATCTAAAACAATAATAATAATAGTAATAATTAATAATAATAAAAGTATCAAAAAGTTCAAGCATATCAAGAAAATATCAAGTTCTGGGAAAAAATTTCATGTACGGGAGAGTATCTAAAAAGAGCAGATGTTTTCCTGGTTACTGGAAATTAAAAATAGTGTGATATGTGTTTATGTGTATGTGATTTTATCTGTGCATGTTTTCACACCAACAATTTTAATTGTTTGTTTCCTTGACTGTAAAGATATAAGAGGTAATGAGTTCTTCATTGTTCACTAATTGTGTACTTAAGAGAAGTCTCAGGCAGCAATTGTAAATTGCTGCCTCATTCCAATGTTTGGGTACTTCAGTGCAAATAATCACAGATACATCTGTTCTCACATAAAGAAAACTACTTCTACTATGAAAATAAATAGATGCATTGAGCATTAAAAATTGTCATGGCAAATTTGGTTGATTAGAATTTGGTGACATCTGCTTTTGATATGAAGTATCTTTAAAATTCATATTTATATATCCATATTCCTATACATCTGTACTCATAAAGTGAATACTTTCATATGAAAAGTCCTTCTATCCACATTGAAACCACAAATCATTTTCCCCAGAAGAGAAATTTACAAAAGGGAATGCTTTAAAAAATGGTTTATAAAGAGTGACATCAGCAAAATAATGTTGTAGCAGCTCCCAAATGCCCAGCCTTTCACAAAAAAAAAAGAAAAAGCAAATACACAGAACCACATTTCCCAGTAATCTATTCTTGTATAACTCTGATACGTTCAAATGGTATTTTAAATGATAGTATAAATATACTATAATCCACAAAATTGGATAATTAATGAAATAATTTTTGTTTAAGGAAAAAACATACTGAATGAAATCTTTCTTTCAAAAAAGGAAGAAATCAAGGAAAAGGGAGGAGAGGGAAAGAAAAACAAAGGGAAAAAAAGAGAAGGAATTATTAGACTGACCATGACTGCAGTGCCCTACATAAGCAAAGGCAATGAGGGTCAAATTTCTGAATAAATTCTATTAACAAAGACAGTCACATTTTACTGATTGTCACAGGCTTTAAGTGAGTGGCCACCAAGTTGAGTCCCCCTGAGTAGCAGCTGCTCATGTATGTGTTCCTCATTGGGCATTCATATCTCTTTGATCTCTCTACATCAGTCACCTATAATAGCCCCTCTTCTCCTAACCCTCCTAGCTCATGATCATATTTTCCAGAATTTCAGAAGACCACAGAAATTTCATAGCAATAAAATATTGAAAAAAGGAAAGGCAATTGTAAAATATTTAAAAAGATCTGTGGCATTTTGCTTCTCCTTGTTCTAGAGTATCTACACTAAGGGTCTAACCTTTTAGAAATAGAGAATGTAAACAATATTATAAACTAACTAGACCTAAAAGATTATAATAGAACATTCTACACAACAACAAAGGTATACTTCTAATCCAGTGCAAGGGATCAAAGAATATTCTCCAAAATAGATTAATCATTGGACCAAAAAGCAAGTTTTAATAAATAAGTTTTCAAATATTATCCACTATATATTTTTTCAATGCAATGAATCAAAAATAAATGATTGAAAAAATGGGAAATTTCAGAAATGTGTGAAATTTAAGCAATATACATTTAATCATGCAATAGATGAAAGAAGAAAACATAAGCAATATTAAAAAATATCTAGAGATTAATGATAAAAAGAAACCACATATGAAAACTTCTGGGATTCAGTGAAGGTAGTACTCAGAGGAAAATTTATAGCAACAACTGCTTACTTTAAAAAAAGAAAGAGAAGGAGGAGGAGGAGGAGGAGAGTGAAGGGGAAGAGATAAAATGAAGATTTTGAATCATTATCTTTTATTAAACCTTAAATAACATGAAATATATATATACACACACACACACATATATATACACATATACATATATGTATATATCCACACACATGCATATTTTATATAATATATATTTATACATTTACATATTTTATGTACACCTATTTATATAATCATAATGTATTTATATTATTTACATATTATATGTGTGTATATAAATACACACACACACACACACCAGTGAATGTTTAAAGAAATGTTTCCATTGGAGTTTCAAAAATTCTTGGATTCCCTTCTTAACAGTGGTGAACTGGATTGAAGTGTGATGTCTTCTCTCCCCTCACACAGGGTCACAGGACTGTGAGGAGATCCTATAGGTGGAGTTCCTGAAGGCAGGTTTAGGCTTTGATAGGCTCCAGGTACTTTGCTGAATGGTAATTGGTCTGAAGATTTTAAATCAGTGCACCTCCAGGGCCCAGCTCTTAGCAGTTCAGCTGGAGACTAAATCACATGGATCTCCCCTGGGTTCCACTCATGTGGCATAGGAGCCTGCAGACTCCCCCCTCCTCTTCTCTCATTTCAGTCTCCAAACTCAATCATTCTAGCCCCTGCCCTTTTAAATTTCTAGCACATCTATCCCAGCCTGTCCTCTGAGCCGTGGGAATTTTAAGCAGGGAGGGTGGAAGCCAGGTGGGTTTCCACAATCTGTGTGCCCTGGTGTAAACCACTCTCCACATTGGATTTCTCCCTTTCACTTAGCCACTCTCTGTTGTGTGATGTTGGTTTGCCAGGCCTGTATGTCAGGCCCAGCTCAGGTTGCCAGGAACCAGCCCCCACAGCTGCCAGCCCTGTACCATGGCTGCAAAATGCCTTTTTTTCTCTGTCTTCCATGGTGGCTGGGAGAGTTGTGGTTTATTTCCTGCATAGGACTATTGTGCAGCGTGCCTTTTAGGTTAGTCCAGCAGCTTCTTTGATCTTCCATCTATCTGTACTCAGACCAGCCATAGACCTCTTAAAGGTGTTTCCCTTAATTACTATCCCTCCATTTTGCTCATGGGGGGACTTCTCCATTAGCAGAGTGAATCTGGGGATTTCTTAATTATATCTAACATACAGTGTCTGCTTTGAATATCCAGGATGAATTCCCAGCAAATCCTGCCCACCTGCCTTTTATTTTTACCACCCACTTTGATGAGAAGCTGCCTCTCTGCTTTCTTGGTTTTACCCCATAGAGCAGCCAGGAACACAACCTCTATTCTAGCGTCTCAAAAAACTTACTCTAGAATATTTTATCCATCAACATCAACAACTGAATTCACTTTCTGTTGAGAAGCACATGGAACATTTTTCTAAAACAGACCAAATTTTAAGTTACAAAGCGAATCTTAGTGAGTACAAACAATAGAGATAATTCCCTGCATCCTAACAAAGCATAATGGAATGAAAATAGAAATCAATGCTAAGATTAAAAAACAGAAATTACACTAAAATCTGGAGATTAATTAATACACTTTTGAAGTGCATTAATTTTGAGCAGAATAAATTATGGAAAAATTTTTTTAAAAATCTTAAAACCAACAAGAATAGTGATATGACATACCAAAATCTCTGAGACAGTATGAAGGCAGTTTTAAGAGAAACTTTTATAGCACAGAGTTCATATATTAAAAAAATAGAGGGCTGGGGATGTGGCTCAAGTGGTAACACGCTCGCCTGGCATGCGCGGGGCACTGGGTTCCATCCTCAGCACCACATAAAAATAAAATAAAGATGTTGTGTCCACCGAAAACTAAAAAACAAATATAAAAAAATAAAAAGATATCAAATAAATAAACTAACATTAAACCTCAAAGTCCTAGAAAAGTAAGAAAAAAATAACAACACCAAGAACAGCATAACACAGGAAATAATTAAAAATTAAAGCCAAAACCAATAAAATTGAGAGTGAAAATGAATACAAAAAATATAAAACAAAGAGTTTGCTTTTTGGAAGAATAATTGATAATTCCTTAGCCAAACTAACCAAAAGGAAGAGAGAGAAATCCCTAATTAATAAAATTAGAGATGAAAAAATAAATATCACCAAAGACACTATATTAATTAATTGAAAAAGTCATTAGAAACTATATTGAAAATCTATATATCAATAAGCTACACAATCTTGAATATACTGGCAAATTCCTGGAGACATATGACTTGCCCAAATTAAACCCTGAAAAAAAAAATATATATATATATAAAACCTTAGACAAATTAATACCATGTAATGAAATTGAAGCAGCATTCAAACCCTCCAACAAATAAAAGTACAGGGCAGATGGATTCTCAGTTGAGTTATACTAGACATTTAAAGAAGAATTAACACCCATTCTTCTCAAATTATTACATAAAATAGAAATGGAGAAAGCACTGACAAATTTATTTTATGAAGCCTGTATCATCCTGGTACCAAAATCAGAGAAAGACATATCAAGGAAAGAAAACTTCAGGACAGAAAAAAATCAAAGTGATAGAGTGCCAGGGATCCCAGCAGCCTGCAGCAGGGCCCGGAGATCCAGGCCAACTGATTCGCGTGGCCTGCCCTGCGGCTACAGAAGGCGTGGCGCCTCAGTGAAGCCATTAATAGGCAAGCAGGGAGGTTAGGGAAGGCCATTAGGTGGAATCCCACCAGCCAAGCCCACACAGACCCTTGGGCCGAGCACGGGTTCTCAGAAGGGGAAGGAAGCGGTACAGTCCCATCCCCCACAGCGGACACTCCGCCGAGGCAGTCAGCGGCCACTATCCGGGAAAGCTGAAGGATACACCGCCACTCTCCTTCAGAGTGCGACATCAAAACAGGTCGGTGTCATTCAGCTCACCCCCCAGACAGCGGGAATTCGCATAAAATCTCTCCTAGGCTTGCCGGGAGAGGGAGTATCAAGCTGAGCCTCCATACAGGCTAGGGGGAAACCAGAGACACCTGACCTCCAACCCCTCCTCCCAGTAGCAGCCAAAAGGAAACCTGGCTAGCCAGCGCTGGGGGAGGGGCAAGCAGAAAAAATCAAAGTGATAGAGTGCCAGGGATCCCAGCAGCCTGCAACAGGGCCCCGGAGATCCAGGCCAACTGATTCGCGTGGCCTGCCCTGCGGCTACAGAAGGCGTGGCGCCTCAGTGAAGCCATTAATTGGCAAGCAGGGAGGTTAGGGAAGGCCATTAGGTGGAATCCCACCAGCCAAGCCCACACGGACCCTTGGGCCGAGCACGGGTTCTCAGAAGGGGAAGGAAGCGGTACAGTCCCATCCCCCACAGCGGACACTCCACCGAGGAAGTCAGCGGCCACCATCCGGGAAAGCTGAAGGATACACCGCCACTCTCCTTCAGAGTGCAACATCAAAACAGCGGACACTCCATCCAGGCAGTCAGTGGCCACCATCCGGGAAAGCTGAAGAATACACCACCACTCTCCAACAGCTTGCAACATCAAAACAGCCAGCAGCAGGACCCCGGAGATCCAGGCCAACTGATTCGCGCGGCCTGCCCCGCAGCTACAGAAGGCGTGGCGCCTCAGAGAAGCCATTAATTAGCAAGCAGGGAGGTTAGGGACTGCCATTAGGTGGAATCCCGCCAGCCAAGCCCACCGCCCACGCCCGGAACAGGCCCAGCGATCTGCCAGCATTGTAGTCACGACACCCCAATTGGAATAGGGACAGAGCAGAGCCGCGTTCCACTCCCGGAACAGGCCCAGAGAGCCGCCAGCGTGGTAGACACGTCACCCCAATTGGAGTAGGGGCACAGCCGCCGCCCGCACCTGCAAGGGAGACTTTTCAAGTATACAAGAGCAACATAAATAAATAGGGGGTAAATTTCAAAACACAACAGTTGCACCGAGCAGAAAGAAACGCGAGCAGTATGAAAAGACAAGGAAAGAAAGGACCACAAGCAATGCAGGTCAACTCAACTTTAGAAGAGGTAATAGCTGCAACAGATGGAATATCAGATAAAGAGTTCAGGATATATATGCTTCAGATGATCTGGAGTCTCAAGGAAGACATGAGACAGCAAAATCAGACAATGAAAGATCACATTGACAAACAAATCCAGGAAGTAAAAGATCAATTTCACAGGGAGATAGAGGTAATAAAAAACAAACAAATTGAAATTCTAGAAATGCAGGAAACAATAAACCAACTTAAAAACTCAGTTGAGAATACTACCAGCAGAGTAGATCACTTAGAAGAGAGAACATCAGACAATGAAGACAAAGTATTTCAACTGGAAAAGAACATAGACAGCTCAGCAAGTCTGCTAAGAAACCATGAGCAGAACATCCAAGAATTATGGGACAATATCAAAAGACCAAATTTAAGAGTCATTGGGATACAGGAAGGCACAGAGCTCCATTCCAAAGGAATAAACAGTCTATTCAGTGAAATAATACGAGAAAACTTCCCAGAATTGAAGATTGAGACAGAATCCCAAATCCTAGAAGCCTACAGGACGCCGAATGTGCAAAATCATAAGAGATCCACACCTAGACACATTATAATGAAGATGTCCAACATACAGAATAAGGAGAGAATTTTAAAAGCTGCAAGAGAAAGAAAGCAGATTACATTTAGGGGTAAACCAATCAGGATAACAGCTGATCTCTCAACACAGACTCTGAAAGCTAGAAGATCCT